>NC_081422.1:50584519-50952019 GCF_949786415.1 Peromyscus eremicus
TCTTCATCAGATCAGCTGGGCCTACTTGCAGAAGTGTAGCTGGAGAGTTTCTCTCCAGCTCCCACCAAGCCCCAGCAGTCCCGCAGCCCACTTATAAAATAAACACACAGACGCTTATATTATTTAAACTGTTTGGCCTAATGGCTCAGGCTTCTAGCTATCTAGTTCTTACATCTTAAATTAACCCATTTCTATTAATCTATACCTTGCCACATGGCTTGTGGCTTACCGGTATCTTTACATGTTGCTTGTCATGGCGGCGGCTGGCAGCATCTCCTGACTCAGCCTTCCTGTCCCCAGAATTCTCTTCTCCACTTGTCCTGCCTATACTTCCTGCCTGGCTACTGATAAATCAGCATTTTATTTATACAGAGCGATATCCACAGCACAGAAGATCATTACAGCAGGGGCTTGCAGCCTGAGGACACTCCACAAGAGGAAGGACAGGGTCAGGTCATGGGACCCTCACCCGAGTATCCATCCACTCCTCCTAACCAGTTTTATGCCATTCTGCCCTAACTGTAGGTGAGCTCAAGTCTCCAGTAGGGGCTAGAGTATGTAGGCAGGGAAGGCTAGAGGAAGGGACTCTATGTAGCCATAGGGAGTCAGTATGGCTGCTTTAAGGCCACCTGTTGCTCTAACAGCTCCTTGGTTCTGCCAGAGTGAATTTAGTGGACTTAGAACTTGTTTGCCATTGGAACTTCAGGAAGAGAGGTAGATGCAGTTTTTGTCTCCTCTAGCAATGTAACTTTAGCAGTCACACTGAACCAACTCAGAAAAGCTGGCCAGCAGGCCTCGGAGACCCTCCCATCTCCAACTCTCCAGCACAGAGACCACAGTCATATGCCCCTGCGTCCAACGTTTTCCTGGGTGCTGAGGGTTGGAACCAAGTCCTCACGCTTGTGTGGTGAGCACTTTGCTGTCTGAGCCGTCTCCCAGACTCAGCTTTTGACTTTTTAGAAATGAAATCCTAATGAGCCATTTGTATTCATCGTCTTGTGTGTTTAGCTGCTTTCATGTTTTACTACGATCACGAGATTCATTGACATTCTGCACGGAGTATGTTCATTCTTGGGAATGTTCACATCCAGTTCTAGCTCACATCACCATGAAGGCTATAGCCCAGGAACCTTGGGATTATGTCTGGGTTTTAGACTAATTGGAAGAAGGATGCTATCAACATTCTGCATCCTCCAACCATGAACATGATATACCTTCTAAAGTTGGGTCTTTTAAAATGTATCTTAGTGATGTAATGTACAAGCTTATACATCTTCCATTAGATTTATTTCTAGATGCTATAGCTTTTTTTTATTGTTACTGTAATGCTCTCAATTTTAGAATTTACTTTGAAATTGTATCTGGTTAGTAGAAATGTTGTTGCTTTTGTATATAGACAGAATCGGTAAGGAGGACATTTGCTAAATTTTACTGATTTTAAAAGTTTGTCTTGCTGTTCTTAATTTTTTTCCTTTAAAAAAAAACTTAAAAAGAAATAAAGTGGCTGAGCGGTGGTGGCGCACGCCTTTAATCCCAGCACTTGGGAGGCAGAGCCAGGCGGATCTCTGTGAGTTCGAGGCCAGCCTGGGCTACCAAGTGAGTTCCAGGAAAAGGCACAAAGCTACACAGAGAAACCCTGTCTCGAAAAACCAAAAAATAAAAAAAATAAATAAAAAAATAAAGCTGTCATTAGGCAATGTAATTATGTGCATAAAAATAAAATAATAGGGCTGGAGAGAAAGTTCAGTGAATGCAGGTACTTGCTGTCAAATCTGACAACTGGAGTTAGATCCCCAGGACCCATATGGTGTAAGCTGTCCTCTGACCCACACGTGCATATACACACATCTGTCATCTGGAACACTTTGTGTGACATGCTTCCTTTAAAGCCAGGTGTGGTGGTCCACACATTTCAACTCAGTACTCGGGAGGCAGAGGCAGGCAGATCTCTGTGAGTTTGAGACCATCCTGGTCTACAGAGTGAGTTCCAGGACAGCCAGAGCTAGATAGTGAGACTCTGTCTGAAAACAAAACAGACAAAAAGATACTTCCTTTAGCATTTGGAAAAATCTCACTGATAAAACCACACAACCTCAAGTTTTCTTATTATAAAGATTTTTAATAATAAATGAATGTTCCTTAACAATTATAGGACCGTTCATACTTTCTATTGTTTTTAGTGTCAGCTTTGATAACTTACATTTCTAATGAGCTTTTCCACTTCATCAAATCATCAAAATTATCATATCTGCTGGGTGGTGATGGTGTACACTTTTAATCCCAGCACTTGGGAGGCAGAGGCAGGTGGGCCTCTGTGAGTTCGAGGCCAGCATGGTGTACAGAGTGAGTTCCAGGACGGCCAATGCTACACACAGTGAAACCCTGTCTAAATAAATAAATAAATAAATAAATAAATATTGTATCGATTTTCCCACAGCATGCCTTTGTTTTCATTATTTAATTTTTTAAAGATTTATTTTCACTTGTGAGTATGTGTATGTATCTGTGTGTACATGTATACATATGTACAGGTGACTGCAGAGACCAGAAGAGGGCATCAGATCCCTTGATCTGAAGTTACAGGTGGTTGTGAGTTGCACAGTGTGGGAAGGGAAATCCAGTCCTCTGCTTGGCTACATGGTAAGAGGTTCAAGACCAGCTTAGCAGTTTAGCAAAAATGTCTGAAATAACAAATGGGCTGGGGGCTGGAGAGATGACTCCGTGGTTACAAGCACTGGCTGCTCTTCCAAAGGACCAGGGTTAGATTCCCAGCACCCACATGGCTGCTCACAATCATCTACAACTCCAGTTCCAAGGGAATCCCATGTCCTCTTCTTACCTCTGTGAGTACCAGGAGCAGCCCCCCCACCACCACACACACACTCACACACATTCAGGCAAAACACCCATGAACATGAAAACAATTTATTTTAAAAAGTTTTAAATGTATTTTAAAAAGAGATAGCATTTTTAAAAATGGGCTAAGGATAGAGTTTGGTGGCAGAGTGCTTGGCCAGCATGCATGTGGAGCCTTAGTTTCAAGTCCCAGTACTGGGGAAATCAATTTTATTCTTCCTATCTGAGTTCCTGCACCCTCTGACTGTCACCTTGTCCTTCCGGTCTCTAGCAACCACCATCCTATTCTCTAGCTCTGTGGCTTTAATTGTTTCAGCTTCCACATATAAATAACAGCATATGTTATTTGTTTTTCAGTGACTGATTTATTTTGCTTATCAATTGTCCCTTAATTCTTTGCGATTGTATATATGTGCCACATTTCTTTACCCCTTCCTGTCAGTGGGCTCTCAGGTTGATTTCATTTTTAAAAATTTGTTTATTTTATTTATTTATTTAATGAGTATGGATGTTTTGCTTGTGTGTATGTCTATGTGCCATGTACATGTAGTGCACATAGAGGCCAGAGAGAGGGTGTTGAATCTCCTGGAATTACAAACAGTGTGAACTGGAGTTATAGACAGTTGTAAGCTGTCATATGGGTACTGGGAATTGAACCCAGGTCCTCTGAAAGAGCAGCCAGTATTCAGGGATCCATGCAAGCATCAGGGAAAGGTACCATGAAGAGGCAAGAAAGAAAACTTGGTCCAACTTGGCTTAGGTGTGGGAGCCCATTCCCACCTTTTGAAGGGTTCTTAGGTGGAGGAGAGAGGAATGAGGAAATATCAGCTAGAGAGAGAGACCTAGCTGATGAGAAGAAAGAGAAACACAACATAGCTTGGGGAGGGCCTGGGTCTATATCCAACAGCCCCATCCATTATTGAAAGGGATTATTATAATATGTCAAGGGGAGAGGCAAAAGACCTCTCCCTTGCTAGATCAAAGCACACTGTACAGCCAAGTGTAGACCCTTCCAAACACCTGGTAAACACGCCTGTGACCAAATCATCTCCTTATGCAGCCCTGCTGGGTAAAGCAAGCCCAGATTCTCTGAAGCTGAGTAAGTTCTCACTAGATAGCCTCTGTGGGCTCCCACACTTAGGCTGGATCAAACTTCTAGAGTCTGAGGACAGGCAGTTTATTGTCAGCATATTTAAACACAGCACTATTAAAAAAGAAGTTTCCAGGCAACAGTCATTCCAATTCCAGGTACACGATAAAGCTTATGGCGTGACTACATAGAAAGTCTTTTGCAAAGTACATGTGAGCATGAAGATGGGTTCTATTCTATAGCTTAAGGGCCTAGGATCTGGTGTGGTCTCTGACCAAGACAGCACAGAGGTCAGGCAGGCTATAAAGTATGTGTGACATCTCTCCTAAGGATGTGTTCTATTGAGCTAAAGATAAAAGTCTTGGGAGGGAGAGTCTGGGATAAACACCCTGGAGGATTTGGGTGAGGTCTAGCTCTACAAATAGCAAAGGCCACCGGATCATTAACAACATCCATTCCCAGCCTTCTGGATGGAAAGCAGGTATTTCCTCCTTTAAGGAGACACCCCTGCATGAATAACATTCCTGCTTTCCCTAGTGATCTCTGGGCACAAAGATCTTCGTGCTCCCAACACCAGTACTGTTAACCACTGAATCATCATCTCTGCAGTTCCAATTTCATAGTCTTGACTGTTGTGAAGAATGATGCAGTGGACACAGGACTGAAGATGTCTCTCTGACACACTGGTTTCACATCGATTCGGTAAATACCCAGGACTGGAATTGCCAGGTCATAAGGCAATTGTGACTTTTGTATTTTGGGTAACCCCCATTCTCTTCCACGACAACTGTATTAGTTTACATTCCCACCAACAGCACACAAGCGTCCCCTTCTCTTGTGTGTAACAAGTGCCTCCCCACGTCTCTGGCCATGTGTACTTCCTCCAGTTCCCCCCAAATTGCCTCATTCTCCCTCCCCTCCAGCCTTTGGACATGACTCGCACTTGGGCTGGTTAGTTTTAACTGTCAACTCAACATAACCTAGAATCAACTAGTAAGGGAGTCATAATGGGGACTTACCTAGATCAGGTTAGCCTGTGGGCATGTGTGAGGGGGATTGTCTTCATTTTTAACTGAGGCAGGAAGATCCACTCTGAGTAGGCAGCACCATATCATGGGCTGAGCCCTGAACTGGGTGAGAAGAGCTAGCTGAGCAGAAGCAAAGAGCAGGTAGGTAAGGACCCACTTGTCTCTCTCTGCTCTTGACTGTGGATGTGATATGTCTGGCTGCTTAAGTTCCTGCCTTGACTTGCCAAAGATGGGCTATAACCTGGAGGTGCCCTCCATGGTGGACTGTAACCTGGGAGTGACCTTAATGATGGACTGTAACTTGGGAGTGACCCCGGTAATGGAGTGTAACCTGGGAGTGACCCCAGTGATGGACTGTAACCTGGGAGTGCCCTCAGTGATGGAGTGTAACATGAAGTGATCTCCATGGTGGACTGAACCTGGGAGTGACCCCGGTGATGGACTGTAACATGGAAGTGTAAGCCTGAAGAACCCCTTATACCCACAATTTTGCTTTTGGTCAGGGTATTTCTCACACAACAACAATGGAACTGGAACAGCCTGTAAGTCCCCTCTTGACCATTCACTCTGTAGTGGCATCTACAGGAAGACCCCGATCTCCTCCTCAAGCTGGGGTAAGGCCACTTCTCAGGGATCCTAGGGACCCCCACGTATTCCTCTATCAAACCACTTACCCCGCTGGACTACAGGCAGCTCTGGAGGATGCTCTCATGAGTCTCTGTCTGCCATGCTGTACCGTTAACCGTGCCCACATCCACGTGTGAAAGCAGATGTTACACCACACACACACACACACACACACACACACACACACACACACACACCATGAAAGCCAGTAGCCCTCCTCTGTTCTCCAGGTCTGGCTCTGTGTCACTAAACACGGCAGGGAGTCAAGGCATGGTACCGTTGGGAAAGCTGACCACTCATCTGTCAGAGCTGAAAGACGTCAGTGTCGTCTATGGAGGCGCCCTGACCTTGACATCAGGCTTTCCTGGAACCAAATCCTGGCTCTGAGCTTACTGTGGGACCTTACATATACAATTATACAATCTCTCTAGACCTCACTTTTCTCACCTGTGAAATGAAGACAAGAGTAATGCCTGAACGACAGTGCCCAGAATAAAAGAGGTAACAAAGTATCTACATAATGCCTGGCACATAATGGATGCTCAAAGTTCCCAACATAAAGAATTTATAAATATCTGAGGAGGTAAGTTTAACCTAAATTAATTAGTACAAACTGAATGTGTCTCCAAACATAGCATGATGCCCCATTATTGTGTATAATTTTTATGTATTAGCTAAAAGCAAGCTTGAGTGGGTGAGATGGCTGAGCCACCCAGCCATATGATTTGAGTTCAATCCCTGCAACTGACATTATGGGAAGAGAGAATTGACTCTCCAAGTTGTCCTTTGACCTCCACATGTATGTACCCACGCATATATACACACACACAAAGAAAGAAAGGAAGACAAGACAATACAACAGTTAAAAATTAACCATTTGAAGGACCTGGGGTGATGGCTCAGTGGGAAAGTGCTTGCTAAGCAAGCATGAGAACGTGAGTTCAGATCCCCACTCTCACGTAAAATTAGTCCAGACAATGCAGCGTGTCTCTCGTCTGTGCATCTGGCCCTCTGTTAGCAGGCTCTACTGCATGGGCAGGTCTGGGCTTCTCTGCCATTGCTCAAGCTCGCCACTGACTCCAGCCCTGGGGCCAGGGACATAACTCACTCCCCTGTCAGCAGGGCTGTGGGTGAGACAGTCTCACAGAGAGGACTCGTGCGAGAGGGCTGCAATCGGCCTGCTTGGCTGGGCTATTGCTAGATGGGTTACTTAAAGGCCAGGGGCAAAGGCCTAGTGTGCAATGGGGACCTTTAGGCATGGGGAAGCAGACTGAAGGTACCCAAGGAAGACAGAAAGGAAGATGAGACCAAGTTAACTATGAAATCTGGACACTGTGTCCATGATCTGTGCTGCCGTGGGACACCGTGTCCATGATCCGTGCCGCGGCTGGCTGCTATGTGCAAGGACCCTTCTTTTGCAGTGGTATTGATGACACTCATAACTGCGAATGAGAGACATTGACCGCTTCTGTGACAAACTCCTCTTTCTCCAGGGCTTTAAGCCCAAGGGGCAGTGAGGCCTTGCACGCCTGACTAACATTGTATGTGTGGAGTTTGCCGCAGTGCAGGCTGGCTTCCAGCTTGTTACACTGTCTCTGCCCCCAGGGTACTGGGATCACAAGTGTGTGCTGGCTTTTGTCCCTACCTGAACACAGGACCATGGCCACCCCTTTCTCTCTCTGCTCAGCCCCAGAGACTCTGGCTGTGCTCACAGCCAGCTAGACGTCTCACCTCTGAGCACTGTTGTTCAGCAGAAATGAAGACTTCTGGGAATAAGGAAAACTGACATTTTGTAACAAATTCTGGCTCTCAAAGATAGAGAGCCCAGGTCGTCATGGTTGAAGTGGAATTTAAAATGCCTCATGTCATGATCTCTAGTATGGTTAAGTGGCTTAGCAACCACTACATCGCTTCCTTTGCAAGGAACACAAATATAGATTCCTGTTAGGCAAAGGAAGGGTAGGGGCTGGAGAGAGGCTCAGAGAGGTTAAAAGCACTGGCTTCTCTTTTCAGAAGACGTGGGCTGGGTTCCCAGCATCTATACGGAAGCTAACAACTGTCTATAACTCCAGTTCCAGAGGATCCGATGCCCTCTCTGGCCTCCACAGGCACTGTGTGCACAGGATCCACAGACATACATGCAGGCAAAACACCCATGCTCATTAAAAAGGAGTGAGGATATATATTAATTTATATTTGCATCAAATAATGCTAGAAAACCACACAAGGAATGAATGAAAGTGGTTATGTGTTGGTGACTCGGGTGGGGATGGGGCAAGTGTGGTGTGAGGCTTTGATTCAGAACCACATGAATGGTTTGAAAAATTATTCTGCAGTATCTAAATCACACAGTACAAAAACCCACTCAAGAAACATGTGACTGCAAAGATGAATTAGAAAATATCCTGAGTCTAGTGTCAGCTAGGGCTCATGGGATGGAAGGACAGAGGCTCCCCTCGGTACCCTGGGTTCTAGTCTGTGCATCCGGCCCTCTGTCAGCAGGCTCTGCTGCATGGGCAGGTCTGGGCTTCTCTGCCATTGCTCAAGCTCACCACTGACTCCAGCCCTGGGGCCAGGGACATAACTCACTCCCCTGTCAGCAGGGCTGTGGGTGAGACAGTCTCACAGAGGGGACTCGTGCGAGAGGGCTGCAATTGGCCTGCTTGGCTTGGGTTACTTAAAGGCCAGGGGCAAAGGCCTAGTGTGCAATGGGGACCCTTAGGCATGGAGGAGCAGACTGAAGGTATCCAAGAGAGAGAGAAAGGAAGACGAGACCAAGTTAACTACAGGGTCAGGAGATTTCTCAGCTTGCTGTGGGCCTCATCTTCTGTGGGCTTTAGTTTCTTATCTGTGGAGCAAAGGATTTGGGCAGTTGGTACTCTGAGGTCCCTTCAGCCTCTGTCAGTCAGCTTTCCGTGGCAAATGTGCTGACTCCATGCAGGTTGCCTTGAACATTAGCCAAACTCATACGTACCAGAGCCTTGTCAAGTGTCCCGTGGTGTGGGCAGTAGGTGAGGTAAGGGCTAGTTTACATCATCTGTAAGACAGAGATGCAAACCCTTCCCAACCACTATGTCAAGTTGTCTGTGAGGGCACATGGGGCCGTACAGCTCTGGGGCGGACACTGAGCTCCAGACTGGGACAGCAGGAGGCTGTGCTCTGTCACCTGCCACTGTGTGCCTTTCCTCTCTGGGCTTCTGCTTATCTGTGGGTTTTCCAGAATGATAGGATCTGCCTGACAAGGCTGTAGTGAATGTGAGGGTGCTTGGGTGAGACTGTGGGAGACCATTCCAATATCTCCAGTGCTGTGGCATATTACTTTAACTAGGCAAAGATGTGTTACATTTGTTTATGTTGTATTGTTTAACTAGACAAAGATGTGTTACATTTGTTTAATTGTGTAAAGATGTGTTGCTGTTTCACCTTGCCTGCCTAAGGTGCCTGATTGGTCTAATAAAGAGCTGAATGGTCAATAGCTAGGCAGAGGAGGGATAGGCAGGGCTGGTGGGCAGGGAGAATAAGTAGGAGGAGGAATCTAGGCTGGAGAGAAGAGAACCAGGGAGAATGAGAGGGAGACACCCAGGGCCAGACAGGCAGCCGTCAGCCAGACAGACACGGAGTAGGACATACAGAATGAAAGAAAGGTAAAAAGCCCCGAGGCAAAACATAGATGAACAGAAACATGTTAAGTTAAGTTAAAGAAAAAAAAGCTAGCCAGAAGTGAGCCTAAGGTAAGGCCGAGCATTCATAATTATTAAGTCTCCGTCGTGATTTGGGAGCTAGCTGGTGGGCCCAAAGAAAGCCTGCTACACTTCAACCCCCCACTTTGTTCTCAGCCAGAAGAGGACATACTGGGCGGCTCATTAACTTGGTCACAAAGGCCCTTCAGAGTAATTGCAGGAGTCCTCACCATGCATGCCCACAGACATGATGAATCTGTAAAGCTCACAGACCTAAATGGTTTCAACCACAATCAGTTATGGCCACTGTCTCCTCCACTCCAATGTCTATGCCCTACTTCCTTCCACACTGAATGGCCATGGGTATTTTGCAGGCTAGCTAAGGGTAAGTTAAATTGCAGATGACTTAAAGGGATGTAATATGTAGTTTACAGTTACTTTTGTATTAAATTATTTCTGTGTGTATTTGACACTTGTGTTTGCACACACATGTGCATTTGTGAGTATGTGTGTGTCTGCACATACACACATGTGGAGGCCAGAAGACAACCTCAGGTGTTGGTCTGGCCTATGACCTTGTTTGAGATAGGATCTTTTTTTGTTGACCACTACTGTGTACACCAGGCTAGCTGGCCCATGAGCTTCCAGACATTCTCCTATCTCCTTATCCTAGAAATACCAGGACTGCTGCACCCAACTTTATGTAGGTTCTGAGGATTTGAACTCAGGTCCTCAAACTTCTATAGTAAGCGCTCTACCCACCGAGCCATCTCCACCCCAGCTGTACATTGCTGGACATTCTGCTTGGAAATTGCTCCAAATACAATCTCATCCACAATGTGGTGGTGCCAGCCAGAGGCCCCTGTAAAGTATGACTGTGGCAATGCCCAGTACTGGCAGCTGTGGAGGAGAAAATAGGCTTGAAAGGTACAGAGCCAAAAGCTAGTCTATGAAAAATTCTTCCACAGGGTCCTCTTCTCAGGATGACCTGTCAGAACAGAAGCTCTCTCCTGTTGACAATATATGTAGTGATGCAGTCTAGACAGTTATAATCGGGTCATACATTCTGGTTCTTTCTAATAGGATCCATGTGTGTGAAAATCTGCCAGTCTTCTAGTGTCTATAGGGTTAGAGTATTAGAGACAGCATACCATTGGCAAGTGCTTTTGTGCGTGTGTGCAGTTGGATGCTTTATGCATCTCAGTGTACGGAGCCACTTCTCAGTGTCACGGATGCATCATGTCCTGATGAGGTCTGGCAGTTCCAGATGAGATGGCACACAAAATTGCCACCAACACGGCAAGACTGCTCGGAGAAAGACGTGTGCTGGTGGTGAGACTCCCACATGCACTCATCAGTAAGCACAGTGTATGTAACATAAGAGGGATTTTATTACACAATTATGTGGCTCAAAGCAATGTAGTAGCAATTTAAGAATTCGTCTGAATTGCCCTGGTTAACGACTGCCATCAATTTAGGGTACTTAAGATTGATCCTTCGCAAACGAAAACTGAGACACCCTCAAGTCTTATAGCTCATTAATACAAGAAACTTGATGAGGATTCACCCCATTTTGACAACAATCCTAAAAAAGTTTTATGTCTTTACCAATTAGTCATTAAGCCAAAAGAAATTTTACTAAATCATCATTTATAAAATAACCAATGGATTGGCTATACCATAGGAAGCCTTGAATTACCTTTCTATAGTTTCTCTACAGGAAACGTCAGTATAAAAAGTTGTGTCACATAATGAGATGACCAAAATTGCACAGCCAGAAGAGAGAGGGGTGGGATTCTCATGATAAAAGTGTTAGAAGCTGGTAGTGATGTAAGCCCACAGTTCCAGTACTGGGAAGCTGAGACAGGAAGATCATGAGTTCAAGGCCAGCCTAGGCTAGAGAGAGAGAGAGAGAGAGAGAGAGAGAGAGAGAGAGAGAGAGAGAGAGAGAGAGAGAGAGAGAGAGAGAGAGACTGTGTCTCCAAAAGCCAAGGCTGGGGATGCAGCTCAGTGGTAGAGCGCTGGGTCTCATCATCTGGCAGGGTGTGTTCGGCCATGAATCAGAGTACGCTGCTTTCAAGTTTAAATTCTTCTAATGAGAAAAGAAATTCAGTGACTTACAGGTAGAAGTTCTGACACACTGTGACTAATAACTTAGAAGTATGAGCTGCTGACATTTAAACTTTGATTCATGGCCTAACACACCCTGCCAGATGATGAGACCCAGCGCTCTACCACTGAGCTACATCCCCAGCCTTGGCTTTTGGATACACAGTCTTTCTCTTTCCAAAAGCCAAGGCTGTATTGGTGAATACCCTGTCATCACAGAACTTTTCTCCAATGACTGATGGAAGCAGATGCAGAGATCCACAGCCAAACACCAGGCAGAGCTCCAGGAGTCCAGTCGGAGAGAGAGAGAGGAGGGATTCTATGAGCAAGTGCATCAGGATCATGATGGGGAAACCTGCAGAGACGACCAAACCAAACTAGAGGGAACTCATGAAAGTTGCATCAATGGCTGTGGAGCCTGCATGGGACTGGACTAGGCCTTCTGAATGGCAAGACAATTGTGTAGCTTGATCTGCTTGGGGGGCCCTGGCGGCAGAATCAGAATCCATCCCTGGTGCGTAAGGGGTTTTTTTGGAGCCCACTACCTATGATGGGATACCTCATGCAGCCCTGAGGCAGGGGGAAGGGCTTGGACTTGCCTCTACTGGATGTGCCTCCCCATGGGAGGCCTTGCCTTTGAGGGGGGATGGCTGGGGTGGGGGCAGAAGGAGGGAAGAGGGGGATCTTTGACTGCTGTATAAAATGAATGAAAAAAATTTCTTAATTAAAAAAAGAATGTCTATCTGATTTTACATTGATAATTTTTATGGTTTTCTTTGAGGAAGGCTTCTCAATTGTATAAGCTTAGAGCCGCATAAATATTGGGTCTCATGCTGATTCATGTCCCATAAGAGACCCCTATCTCTCCAGCTGTGTCCTGCTACTCGGGCCTCCTGTGGAGACTCTATGTTACTCACTGGATGGCTGGCAGGGCTCACAGTCTGAGCCATCTCTAAGCACTGTGGTGACAGCCTCCTCCAGAGGGAAGGAGTCTGCCTGGGAGCCCCACGTTACATACTCCTTTATTCAAGCTTTTAACACAGCCCCTCCCTCAAGCTCTGCCCCCCTCCCCAACCCCTCGCATTGATAAAAGGGTTAATTTTTTTTTCTCTTCAGAGTAAACCTGCAAACGGGCGCAGGTTTGTGTCTGGCCACCCCAGTCCATTCTTCAGTGTTTTCGGTTTTCCTGTTGAGTCTCTGGAAATCTCTAGGAAGACAGGCATGTCCTCTGCAAATCATCACATTGTCTGGCTCATTTCATTGTTTCGGCTTCCTTTCCAGCCAGAGGCTCTGTAATGAACAGCAGCACCAACTCCACTTACTTTAACTTTGGAAGGCAGCTGAGAATCAAGCAACCAAAAATCTCCCTCTGTGCCTTCTTCCCTCAGGTCAGCCTGCTCCCCATGCTTAGGGGGCCAGGAGAACAGTTGCGCTCTAACAAGCTAAAATATCTTCACTCTTTCTTCAGCTACTTTGGGCCACTCCCAAAGGGTCAATATTCTGCAAACAATATATACCACAGTAAAATAAAGGGAAAGACTAGAGAAACTCATTAAACGGTATGTAAACATGGGTGTAGCGCAGTAGGGGAGAAAATAACAGGCAGAATACGGCTGCCTTGGCTGAGATTTAGTCCACGTTCGTTCCCTCAGCTTTGGTCCTCAGCTCCCCAGGGGAGGGACCAGGACATCCCCTAATGCGCTTGCTCTATTTTTGCTTCATTTCCTGTTGGCCATCGTCTGCCCATGTTCAAGTTCAAATCAATCAAGATGGTCTAGGACTAGTGGGGCTAGCAGGATGTGCAGAGGCCTCTATTGTCATGACTTCCTCATTACCTTCTAAAGGTGCAGGCCAGTGCCACCCTATAGTGTTTCCTGCACGGGGAAGTGCCCAAGTTCACTCTGCTTGATATGGTAGCCAGGAGCCAGCACACACGGGCGACTGCTTGAGATGTGGTTAACGTGACTAGGGAAGCAAACTTGTATTGACCTAATTTTAATTCCTTTTTAAATAAAATGGCAACAGGTGCCTCCTGGCTACCAAGCTGGGCAGTTCAAGTCTAAACCAGTCATTCTATGCACCGCCAGGCTCTCCTCCCCTTGGCCTGCTCACCCAGCTGCATGGACAGCACCCAGTGGCCAGTTGGAAAGCTAAATTCTGCTCAGCACAGCTGCTAGGTGTCCTCATTTTGAAGCTTTGATCTCTTGGCCATCGAAACCTCTAAACCAGCAGATGTTGAGCTGGGAAATGACACCCTGTCAAGAAAACTAGGGGCCTGGCAAGATGGCTCTGGGTAAAGGTCCTCACGGCCAAGCTTGATAACCTGAGTTTTATCTCTGGGACCCTCGTGGTAGAAGGGGAGAGCTAGCTCTTATTTGTCCTCTGATTAATGCCCAAAACAAATAAGTAAGTGTTTTTTTTTTTTTTTTTTTTTTTTAAAGAGCAGATTGAGAACTGATTGACTTAATAGAGAAAGGAATGGGCCATAGGTGTGACCAGGAGCAGAGAACTTGCCTAGCATGTACAAGATCCTGTGCAAAAGCTCCAGCACTTGGGGGGGGGGTGGTTAAGAGTTACCCCAACATCCACACCTAGGTACCAGGGTTGGGTTTGTATACCACATCCCGGAGGACAGTGTCTGAAGTTCATAAGATGCTGTCTCCTAGGATGCTACATGTGGTTATTTATCAGACCATTCTACTCTCTCTATATGACAGGACAGCAAACCCCAGAGCTGTCATTGGCCCTCTTCTGTGACTTCAAATTGTCTTCTTGGGCAGAACAGTTTTGTGTGGGTTGCTAAGGTGGTGAGAGCTGTATCTGTTCACTTCCTTGCTGGTGGTGCTAAGAGAAGCCTGATGGAGAGAGACTTCATAGTCTACTCCAGTACATTTGTCCCAGTGAAGACAAATCCCTACTTCTCGGTACAGAAAACAATTGCATGTTACTAACGTCCATCAAAGAGCCAAGCCGGTCCTGCCCGTGGTAGCATGACTTCAGATGTGCAGAAGTGGCCCCCACTACTCGAAGTGAGAACCTCACTGGTGGCAGTGGCAGCTTCAGCTCTAGAGAGGCTGGCAAGTCCATCCTTGGATAGGTGCTCTCTGTCCCATCTCTTGCTCTGTACAGACAAGAATGATCTATGCTAGATGTGGTTTCAGTTTCAAAGGAGTGTGCCTATTATGCATACAGTAATCAAAGTAAAAGAATAAATAGCAAGAGGCAGATAGATAGAAAGGTAGGTAGTGTAGTGGTTTGAATTAGAGTGGCCCCACAGGCTCACATATTTGAATGCTTAGTCACCAGGGAGTGGCACTGTTTAAAAGGATTAGAAGCATTAGGAGGTGTGGCCTTATTGGAGGAAGTGTGTCCCTGGGTTCGGGCTTTGAGGTTTCAAAAGCCACACCAAGACCAGAGTCTCTTTCTCTGCCTGTGGATCAGGATGTAGCTCTCAGCGTCTTCTCCAGCACACCATGTTTTCTGCTATGATGATAATGGACTAAGCCTCTGAAACTGTAAGCCAGTACCCAGTTGAATGGTCTCTTTTGTAAGAGTTGCCTTGGTCATGCTGTCTCTTCACAGCAGCAGAACAGTGACTAAGACAGGTAGCAAACTCATCAAATAGGGCATTTACAACCTTAGCAGAGATGATTGGAGCGGCCTGTCTGAGAAAGTAAGCAAGAGTAACATCAAATAAGGTACTTAAAACATCCGGCAGAGATCAACTGGGGAGGAAGCAGTCATACTGGAGGTCCCAGTTAAGAGTCTCTCCACTTACCGGGCTGGTGGTGTACAACCTTAATCCCAGCACCTGGGAGGCAGAGGCAGGCAGATTTCTGAGTTCAGGTCTCTGAGTTCGAGGCCAGCCTGGTCTATAGAGCAAGTTCCAGGACAGCCAGGACTGTACAGAAAAACCCTGTCTCAACAGTCCCTCCCACCGCCCCTCATCACACACACAAATAAATAAGAGTTTCCCATCCACGAGCTTTGGGCCTCCCGTTCCCACACTGCAGGCATCTCTATGCCATGGGTTAAACAATAGTGACGTCTGTTGGAAAGGCTTACTTCCTCTTGCTGTTAAGTGCACAATATTTTGTGCTATGGGTCTGTTTTCCTTTCTCTCTGTCATAGGGTTAGGAGACAAGCCCATTTTGGGACAAGGAACTTTGGGGAACATTTCAAGACAAACATGTTGGTTTTGAAATGGGGGTGGCGTCGTCTACTCTGCTTCAGAGCTAGTGTCTTAAAGCATCACATGACATTTGACCAACATACTGTGTATTATACCTGCCTGTGGCAGTCTGAATGAAATGGCTCATAGGTTGTGGCATTATTAGGAGGTGTGGCCTTGTTGGAGGAAGTGTGTCACTGGGGGTGGAGCTTTGAGGTTTCAGATGCTCAAGCCAGGCCCAGTGTCTCACTCTCTTCCTGTTGCCTGTGGATCTAGATGTGGAACTCTCAGCTCCTTCTCCAGCACCATGTCTGCCTGCATGCTGCCATGCTTCCCACCATGACGACAATGGACTAGACCTCTGAAACTGTGAGCTAGCCCCAACTAAATGTTTTTCTTATGAGAGTTGCTGTGGTCACGGTATCTCTTCACAGCAATAGAAACCCTAACCAAGACACTGCCCCTACCTCTCTATTCCTGAGGCTGAGGGATATCAATTCAGGTAGTGGGTGGGCCATCTTCTCCACCTGTTACTGAGACTGCTTCCACACTGGGGTCTATATGTAGCTCCTTTTCTTGTTGTTGTGACCAAATGCCTAAAAAAGGCAACTTACAAGGAGGAAGAGTTTATCTTGGCTCAGAGTTTGAGAGTCTCACAGTCCATCACAGCAGGGAGCCTGAGGCGGCAGCTCAGCTCACTTCTTCCTTTTTACTCAGCCCAGGACTGCAGCCCACGGGATGGGACTACCCACAGTTAAGTGTTCAACAACCCATAAAGCCCTGAACCAACTCCCTTCCTGGCCTTTCTAGGCCAGCATGAGTGGGATGGTCATACTGCAGTGTGGCATTTCCAGAGCCCAAGTGGGATGGTCACACTGCATTTCCAAGAGTCCAGATAGGTGCAAACACTGCCCAGGATGTCCAACTACAGGGAGCATTCTAGGAAGCCAGACATGTGAATTCTGTGGGAATGAAAGGAGGGCACCAAGACAGGTGTGAACTGCTTCCACAGCTGTGCAAGCGACAGGGCACCATGTCCCCAAGTGAACAAAGTGTTCCAACTGCACAGACTTCTCTAGGGTGGTTTGTGCACTAGCCGTCCTGTCTATAGTTTTAATTCCAGAGTTCATTGTACATATATATGTTGGCACGCTAGCCCTGAATATAGACCTGCCCATCTTTATGTTCTCCACAATTTCATAACATTATCCATGGCTCCATCTTTTTTTAAGTGTTAGGGATTAAACCCAGGGCCTTGCACATGCTAAACCAGTTTTCTAACACTGAGCTACACTCCAGCCAAGGTCTGCTTTTAAATCATGTGGCATTAAAATCATCTGGCATTTATGTTTTGGTGGCTATATCCTGGACAATCTTCTTTTACAGCCGTTGGCCTATTTCTTTTTTTTTTTTTTAAAGACATTTCTTTTTGCTTTATGAGTTTGAGTGTTTGCCGCATGTTTATCTGCGCACCATGTGTCCACCTGGTGCCTAGAGGCCAGAAAAGGGCACCGGATCCCCTGGAATTGGAGTTAACCGACAGTTGTGAGCTGACGTGTGGCTGCTGGGCACCGAACCTGGATCCTCTACAAGAACAGTGAATGTTCTTGACCATCAAGCCATCTCTGCAGCCCTCCTGGTCCACATTCTTTTCTTTGTAATTCTGTGTGTAGGAGTGTTTGCCAGCATACATGTTCGTGCACTATGTGCGTGACGGGCGCCCACAGAGGCCAGAAGAGGGTTCAGGTCCCCCAGAACTAGAGCTACAGTTGTGAGCCCCCTGACATGGGAGCTGGGAGCCCCTTCATCCCCCTGCTCTAGGTCCTCTGCAAAAGCATCAAGCACCCTAAATGCTGAACCATCTCTCCAGCCCATCAATTGCTCTGCTTCCTTTTTTTTTTTTTTTTTTTTTTTTGAGACAGGGTCTCATTATGTAGCCCTGGCTGGCCTAGAACTCTATGTAGACCAGGCTGGCCTCAAACTTGGAGATCTACCCGCCTCTGATTTGGCTGGCTATGGTAGCACACACCTTGAATCCCAGCACTTGAGAGACAGAGCAGGTGAGTCTCTGAGTTTGATGCCAGCCAGGTGTAAATAGTGAGACCCTGTGTAAAAGGGGGATGTGTATGTGAGACTGGGGAGATGGCTCAGTGGTTTAGAGCACTTGTTGCTCTTGCAGAGGACCCAGGTTGGATTCCTAGCACCCAAGTGATAGTTCACAACCACCCTAGCTCCAGTTCCAGGGTATTTGTCGCCCTCTGGTGTCCACCTGCACCAAGCACACACATGGTGCACACACACGCGCACACACATAGGCAAACTATTCATACGCATAAAGTTAAATAAACTAGAAAATTCGAATCACAGCCAGGCATGGTGGTGCACACTTTTAATCCCAGCACTCGGGAAGCAGAAGCAGGCGGATCTCTGTGAGTTTGAGGACAGCCTGGTCTACAGAGTGAGTTCCAGGACAGCCAGGGCTGTTACACAGAGAAACTCTGTTTTAAAAAACCAATAAATAGGGGGCTGGAGAGATGGCTCAGTGGTTAAGAGCACTGGCTGCTCTTCCAGAGGTCCTGGGTTCAATTCCCAGCCCCCACATGGCAGCTCACAACTGTCTGTAACTCCAGCTACAGGGGACCTGGCATCCTTACACAGACAGACATGCAGGCAAAACACCACTGCATATAAAATAAAATAAAAAAATTATTTAAAAAAAAACAATGAAAGAAAGAAAGGAAGAAAGGAAGGAAGGAAGGAAGAAAGAAAGAAAGAAAGAAAGGAGTTCAAGCCAGGGTTTGCAGAGGCTGTGTGACTTGACCTGCTTCTCATCCCAGGGGCCACAACTCTGGCCTCTCTGCTTACTCTGCTGTTTTGAGCTTCTTCTTCTTTCTTTTTTTTTTTTCGAGACAGGGTTTCTCTGTGTAGCTTTGCACCTTTCCTGGATCTCACTCTGTAGACCAGGCTGGCCTCGAACTCACAAAGATCCGCCTGCCTCTGCCTCCCGAGTGCTGGGATTAAAGGAGCTTCTTTCTTAACATCTGGATTTAGGGTAGCATATGTTTTGGTTTCTTCATTCTCCAAAATAAAATAAATTCTATAGCCTACTAATTCCATGAGATGTTACACAGTTGTATGTGTGCACACAAATTATATATATATATATATATATATATATATATATATTATATATATATATATATATATATCTCCAAACAGTGGCTCATTAAGTTTGTGAAATGCTGAGGTAGACCAGTTTTTAAAAAATGCTGATAGAAATAAGACTAAATAATAGTGAGGATGGGGACTAACAAACTTCTGGGGTGAGTGTAAACATGTAAATGCACACACACAGTATGGCAGAGTGCACACCTGGAAATCCCATTCTAAGTCTGTATGCTCAGGACTTAAGCATGTTCATGATATGTGAACACATGTTCAGAGCCATTTTGTCCAAAACAAAATCTGGGAAAACTTAGGTATTTACGAGCAGCAAAATGAACCTATTTTCGCCGGGCAGTGGTGGTGCACGCCTTTAATCTCAGCACTGGGGAGGCAGAGCCAGGCAGATCTCTGTGAGTTTGAGGCCAGCCTGGTCTACAGAGCAAGATCCAGGACAGGAAGCAAAACTACACACAGAAACCCTGTCTCAAAAACAAAACAAAACAAAAAGAACCTATTTTGATTCTAATTTTTATAATAATAAAAGTAATGAACTACTGACATATGGACAATGAATAGATTTTTCAAATATGCTTGAGTGAAAAGGCCAGACCTGGAAGACTGCGTATTACTGTAGAATCTGTTAGTGAGAAGCTTTAGGACAGGCAAGAGTCAGCTGTTGTTTCTGCAGCCAAGTGTGTGCGGGGTGGGGTGAGGACTGAGGTGAGTGTTCCACATCTGGATGCAGGGGTGACTTAGATGGGTCAAAATTCATCTACTGAACACGAGCTCTGCAGCTGCACTGAATGTAAACTGCACAATGGAAGTTACTGCGAGACCCTGAGACTGGCTGGCAAACACTTACTAGAGCTCTGTTTATGCCTCTCAGCAATGTTTCCCAGCTTAATCTGAGCCTTGTTGACAGAGTACAGGCAGGGTGATCCCTTCTCAGGCACAAAAGGGGACTTGTTCTCAGGTATCATGGAGTACTGTGTGATCCCAGAGACCTGGGGTAGGGGTCGCCTGTCCTGGGGACCACTGCTTATCATCCACCTCCAACGTCTGCTAATGGGGTTTTGGGGGTGTCTGTATAGGGGCTGGGCTGCCATAGTTATATTAAGGGAAGTTTCTGGCATCGCAGGGGCTGCCTCTGTTAGACTGAGTCTTTCCTCTGCTTCCCATTGTCGAGTTATGGGGTCCTGTGCAAGCTGCCCACACCCCTCACTGCCTCACAGAGCTGAGCTTCCAGCTGCTGAGCTACTGGCCCCAGCCCTACTGGGGATGCTGTGCCCAGAACTGCTTGTACGGTTCACAGGCTGTGCAGCACCGATGGAGTCCCATTTTCTCTTTTTTTTAAACCTGCTGCAGAACAGCTGCTCTCTCGGTGATTTCCTCTTGTTTTTCAACACTGCTAAAGAGATGTTCCTATTTTTCTCTTTCTTCTGTTAATGCAACTGGTACACAGCAGGCACTTTATGAATGAGTCAGGGTGGGTATAGGAATGAAAGATGTTCCAGAGAGGTGTGTGTGTGTGTGTGTGTGTGTGTGTGTTGCTCATGTGTGTGTGTGAATGCCTGTGCAGTCTGGGACCAGGCAATGGGAAGGGACTGGATGAGGTTATGGGCGGCCAGGCAGGCAGTTGACAGTCATCCCATGAAAGGTCCTTGCTGCACACAGGAATGACATTGCTGTGTGGTGGGGCTGACAGATGCTCTGTAGGAGATTAGGAAATAAGTCTGCATCTCCCCTGGGCCCTGATAGCATCAGCGGTTAAGAGGCCTGTCTGATTTCATTACAAATCTCTGGTTCCTGGCGCTGTGAGCTCAGCCTCCAGGCTCCCAGGTGTGGGAGGACACCAGGCCATGGCAAGGGCATTTGCCTTTAATTGTGGCCATTAATCTGACACCAACAGCTGGTCTTTCCTGCAGGAGAAGGGGAGGCGATGGGAAACCTGTCAATTGGGAGCCAGTTGACCCTGCTACTCTGCTCTCCAGCAAGTTACTGAAAGGGAGAAGTGGGCCCCTGCTTTCCAGGGCCCACTGTTCCGGCCTCACTGGAAGGATCAGGGTTTGCCTCCCCCTGGGATGTGTAGGAATCCTATGAAGTAGCAGGTGACCAGATCCTGCTCTCACTCTTCTTATTTTCCCAAGGACCAGCCAGGGTGGTGTGGCATCTTGTCTAGTGCTCACCCCTGCCCCAGTGCCAGGAGTGTCCCTGACAGGTATGCCACGTGAGGGGCAGGGTATGGGGAGGTGAGGTCCGGGGAAGAACTAAAGAGACAGCTAGCCATGGTGGTGAAATGAGGGCCGGATTGCCTGTGTGGGCACATGTGGGCCACAGGGAGGGTGCATCTCTTTCTTTCTCGGTCGCCCACTGACCTCCACCCTGGCAGGTTTGGGTTTAGTCCAGGGTATGAACCTGTCCTAAAGCTCTTTATCTCCAGCCAGGCACCCAGGGACAGAGTAGGGGGACAGATGCCACAGGAGACACCCAGAGATCTGGTCAGAGGAGGGTGAGCCAGATGGGGCCCTGGAGGGTGAACAGGTCTCTTGTAGAGAAAGGGTGGATGTGAGGATGAGGAAGGTGTGGGCCCCACAAGACCCCACAATGGCCCTTGGAGGGGATGATGGAGATGCTATCTCTGGGGCCTGAAAAGAGAAGGGACTTGTCCAGGATCACACAAGCAGTTTGTATGTTGGAACTAGGCCGTTCATGCTGTTCCGGGGCCTTCAGGACACAGAAGCCCAGCCAGGATCATTCCATACTCTGTGGCACAGACAAGGAGAGAACGGGTCCGAGGGCCTCAGACCCAGGAGGAGGAGATTTGATGCTGGGGAAACTCCTATTTATCAAAGGAAAACCTAGACCCCTCCTCCAACTGCTCGCTATACTGGGTAATTTGGGGGGTAAGAGTCCGGGGAGCCTGGTGTAAATGTGGAGCACTCATTATTTAGGGTAGCTCAGGTGGCCCGGGCCTCAGCTGGGAGAGTCGCCACTTCCCCTTCCTAAGCAGGGTGATCCCAGGCAAACCATGAGAGGCTGCCAGCCTGGCTTTCCTCACTGGTGCGGTGGGATGGGAGCAGGCCATTTCACAGAGCTGGCCTGAGGAGGAGGTGCACGGGCAGCTTCCCTGGCTTGACATCTACCTGCAGGAAGCTCCCGGAGCTGTCCGGACTACTCCAGGTCTTACCACTTGAAACAGCAACCAGTGCAGAAGAGACAAAACAGGCAGCTGCCCAGGAGCTTGTCCAAGAGGAAGACCCGCCTTCTCCTCCCTCTTCTCTGCTCCCTCTCGGGGCTTCCCTGGGATTCTGGGCTAGGGACCGGTGACTACCTTCTACATATGTCCAGAACTTGACGCTGTTCTCCCATCTCCCTGGGAATGAGCTGAGGGAGGAAGGCTGGATTCCCAGCCGCTCACCTGGCCTCTCTAGGCGCTCCTTCCAGACTCCCTCCACTGCTGTGGCCAGAAGGACCTTTCCCTTAGTGCAATCTGATGCTGTCTCACCTCTGCTCACCTCCTGTGGCTCACAGGTGCACCTGCCAGAATACACTATCGCCCCTGTCTGGAATGTTCTCCACATTTATCCACATGGGGAAATTTGTATTTTTTCTTCAAAACCCAGCACCACACGTCTCCTCTCAGAAGTTTTTCCATGCTGTTCTTCCGTTCCGTAATTTCAAAGAACCTTTCTGGCCCCCCATGCTGCCTTCTCATTCACGTGGATTCTTCTGCTGTCACAGTTAACATGGCCACCACTGGCATATTGTGCAACCTTCTTGAGGACCAGCCTTGGACCTGCCTGTACCCTCACACCTAGTCCAACATCTGGCTCTTGTCGCCACTGGTTAACCCGACCTGAGTCTGTTTCTACTCACAGATGCCGTACAGTGCAGGTGTTATTGTACCAGGGTCATGCTGTGTGGCTTTGGGTGTGCTCATTCCCTCTCTGAGCTATGGCTTCCACATCTCTACAGTGAGGAAGCTACCAAGGTCTCCTGACCTGAGTTTCGGTCACTGCCCAGGACCAGCTTCTCTGCAGCATGGTGAACAGAAATCTTGAGACTCTCAGCTACCTTGCAGACCACCTGCCTCCCAGCTCAGCAGAGTCTGGGGATCCAAAGGAACCAACAGCTTTCACTGTGACCAGTGAACTCTTGGAGGGTTCTGTGTATAACTTAAGGCTTCTTTTTTTTCCCTAAGAACCCAAGACTTCACTGAGCCAGGAGACCTGGGTCATGCTTTGATGATGCCAAGCAGGGGCTCCTTTAGCTCTGAGGAGAGCAGTTGTTACATTTGATACAATAAACAATAATGCAGGCATGGTGGCATACACCATTAATCCTAGCTCTTAGGAAGTAGAGACAAGAGAAAATTTGTGAGTTCAAAGCCAGCCTGGCCTATATAATGAGTTTCAGGCCAGCCAGAGCTACACAGCAAGAATCTGTCTTAAAAAAACAACAGCTCTGTTTGCTACACTTGCAAGATCACATTGTTTGCACAAAAAATAAATTCTAACCACAGACTTACAACAAAAAGATAATAAGTCCACACTTACCTCTTAATTAAATGAGAGAAGCCAGTCAGGTCTGAGGACACCCAGCCCACTCAATTAATTAGCATTTATTACAATCAGAAAACAATCTAATTCAATTAAAATGTTTCCACAAAAGTAGTTTAATGACTTCCCCTGAAACAGAGTACATTCAACCATGGTGTTTATTATGTCAAGGCAGTGTCCCAGGGGCTGAAATGCTAGCTTTTATGTGGGCAGCACTTACTAAGGCAGGGCCAGGGAAGGCAGCTGGTAGGTGAGGGTCCTGACTGAGCCCCTTTACATAGGGAGTAGGGTGGGGGAGTGTTTGAGGGAATGCTTCTGGATTCAATGACTCTCTAACAACTAAAAACGCCCGGAGAGTTGCCTTTATCCTGTCTTTTTAACTGCAGCCCCCTCTCCCTCCCAAGCCCCCTCCCCCTCAACTCCGATTATGCCTGATACCCCTCAGGGAAGGGTCTGCGTCCATTTCTCCCTCTGATGTGCTGTGTCACCTTGAGCAGGAGGGACTGTTAACAAGGGGTTTCTGAAACCGAGCCAGGAGGCAACTTGGCAAGCTTGAGAAACTGCCATTCAAAAGCTACAAGCAGTTCTCTGACTCCCATGATGTGTATTTGAATCCACACTGCCTTTGTTCTAAAAATCCCTCCTTGGTCATAAAAACAGAAAGCAAAACCCACTTGGTTTGTCCTTCTGAGCTTACAAATTTCAACACCTACCTTTGCCCAGCACTAAACCTGGCTGGACTGTGTCCCTTCATCCTTAGGAAACCCTGTGAAATAGGAATCCTCATTCAAGCAAGGATCAGAGGATACCTGGGGACACAGGGTTAGTGGGGTTGGATCTTGGGTCCAAACGTGGACAGTCAGTAGCTGCTCTTGGAAGCTCATCCTTCCACCACACAAAAAAAGCTCCCAGTAATGAGGAACCTGCGAAGAGAGGCTTCTGCAGTCCTTGGGCTGTGAGACCACAGAGGCCCTCTTCCTGAATGATGTGTGGGGCTTTGGTGCTTTTATCTGGACGATGTGAAGTCTTGGTCTTATGCTGTCTCCTGGGGTCAGCATCAGAAGCTGAGTTAGGCCCCTTCATCCAGCCGAATTGCCCTGATACTAACTTAACATATACACTGGCACCGGTGTTGAGTACCAGCCCTAAAATTAGCTTTGTCCATTTGATAGATGATGAGATGCCAGCAATATGGTCGTCATTAAAAAAATAAAGACAGTCTGGGACACGGGCAGGGTGGACAGCACATCAGTGGATGGGCATTCCTGAACAAGGACCTAGCAGGTCAGCTCTCTTCTCCCGAGTGTCTAGCAGAGCTGGTATTTATGACTGGAAACGCTACTCAAATGCTGTTAAGGCATACCATCTTAGTTTTTCATTTCTCTCATTCCCTGGAAGGTTAAACGGTTCTGTTTTCCTGACTGTCTGCTCTGCCTCCTCGTATCTTATGTTCCTAATAATTTACATGAGCTCTTTATAACTCAGGGTTTTAACCTGTGACTGTTGCATTTGTTCAAATAGCTTTCCTGGTTATTTACTTTTCAATTTGCTTTCTAATGTTTTCAGTGGGCAAAGGTTTATCATCTTCAGTCAAACCTATTGATCTTCTCCTTTCAGATGCCTCCCATTGCTTTCTAGCTTGGAAAATCCTTTTTTGACACGAGATAAAACACATATTGACTTAGCCTTCTTTCGAGTTCTTAGGGACCTTTTTCTTCTTTTCTTTCCTCAGTGGTGTGTAATTCTGTTTGATCTATTTGGGTTTATATTGGTCTACAGTATGCAGAATAATTCTTTTCTGAACAGCTACACAGTTGTGAACAGTATATTGGAGACTTTCTTTCCTATACAATGTCTTACTCTATATTCCACTTTGCCCGACCCTTCACTCTGGGTTACCTATTCTGTTATATTGATCTGCTTGCCCTTGTAACTGTATGTGCTGGCTAGTTTTATGTCAACTTGACACAAGCTAGAGTCATTGAGAGGAGGGAACCCCAATTGAGAAAATGCCTTCATAATATCTGGCTACAGGCAGGCCTGCAGGGCATTTTTTTTAAGTTGATATGGGAGGGCCCAGCTCATTGTGGGTAGGGCCTGGGCAGGTGGTCCTGGGTTCTATAAGAAAGCAGGCTGAACAAGCAACAAGGAGCAAGCCAGTAAGCAGCACTCCTCATGGCCTCTGCATCAGCTCCTGCCTCCAGGTTCCTGCTCTGCTTGAGTTCCTGCCCTCCCTGCTTTCAATGAGAACTGTTATATAAAACTGTGGGTGGGGGGCTGGAGAGATGGCTCAGCACTGACTGCTCTTCCAGAGGACCCGGGTTCAGTTCCCAGCACCACATGGCAGCTAACAACTGTCTGTAACTCTAAGATCTGACACCTTACACAGACATAGATGTAGGCAAAACACCAATGCACATAAAATAATAAAAATAAATAAGTAAAACTGTGGGTGAAATAAGCCCTTCCCTCCCAAGGTGCTTTTGGTGGGCGTTTCGCCACAGCAATGGTGACCCAACTAGGACACTGTACCACAGGGGTTTTGTTTATCAAACCTTTTCAAAGCTTCTTGAGTCTCTTGGCAGTTTCTGTGATTCTTCTACTCATTCTTCCAAGTGATTTGGGGAACCATTTTGTGATTTCTTTCCCTAGCAAAAAACCTACTGATATTCTAAATCCAAATTTCATTAAGATATCTGAGAAGGCAATCTGATAGTTCATCTCTGTAATTCTCATGGTACAGCTTTCAGAAGCTTTCTGGTTTCTCATATTTTATTTCTTGATTGATGCCTGTACATCAATGGAGGGCTTGGGGTGGGGGCAGATCACCCCACCACTACAGACAGGAAGACAAAGAGTAACAGCTGGCCACCAGTTTCTATCCAGAAGCCTGGGGGCCCTGGAGGGGAGAGCCACAACAAGCAGATACCTGCTAGGTGGATGCTTTGGGTGTGGTGATGAGCTTGGCGTTTCCCCCCCTCTCGCCTGCGGAGCAGAGCAGGGAGGCAAGTGTGCTCCACTGTTGTGTCCACACCAATGCCCGTGCCGGGCCGGCAGTTCAGCTGGGCCCTCTGGAGCCACCTCTTCTTCCCACTCGTGCTCTCTGCCACGCCAAGAAGCCTTGGTTGGCCAGTCTCACTGGTGGAGTGAATGCCTATCCACCGGAACGAAACCAGGCTACAAGATGAAGGCTCATGAGACACTGACTAGCAAGCTGGGCAGGCTGAGGCTCAGCTTTGACCCTGACAAAGCTGGAGTGGGACTCTTGCTCAGCACATGGCACCAGCAAGCAGAAAAACAAAAACAAGCGAAGGAAGGAAGGAAGGGAGGGAGGAAGGGAGGGAGGGAGGAAGGAAGGAAGGAAGGAAGGAAGGAAGGAAGGAAGGAAGGAAAGAAGGAAGTCTCCTTTGAGCCTCTATAGCTTCCCTGTTCTCCTAGCTCTTACAGGTCTGGTGTCCTGGAGGCACAGCTGGCGGCAGTGGGGTGGACAAGAAAGCACCACAGGAGATCATGCAGATCTAGTTCAAATCAGCACTTTACAGTGGGAAAAAAAAAGACATTTCCCTCATGGAAATGGAACCATCATATAGGTGGCTGAATAAAAGTGAGATCCCAAGTGTGTGTGTGTGTGTGTGTGTGTGTGTGTGTGTGTGTGTGTGTATGTGTGCACAAGTGCATATGAAACGCTTGCATGAAAATGTTAATTCTGGGCTACAGCTTGGGGCTCTCAGAGGTTCTTGGAAGAGGCTGCTTGTCCAGTCTTTGGGAGGCCAAAGAGCAAGGAGAGTCTGTGGGAGGAGCCAGGAAGCTTAGCCCCTCTGGATGGGAGGAGAGGTGCCCATGGCAGACTCTGTACCAACATCAGGCGGTAGTATCTGCTGGGCCAGTAAGTATCCAGGCCAGTAAGACTGGGGCTGGAGTCATCACGGGTCAAGATGGGGAGTGGGGAGGCTGAGTGCTTACCCTGCATCATGAGGCCTGTGAGAGACAGCAGAGAGGGGAGGGAAAGGAAAGGGGGAAGAGAGGGAGATGAAGAGGCAGAAACTAGATCATAAAGAGGTGGGGGAGAGGTCAGACACCCACACCTGCTGGGGGGGGGGGCAAGGAAATGCTCTTGGTGAGCGGGAGAGTGGAAGAATAACTATAAGGTCTGAAGTATTTTTAAAAACTGTTCTTAAACTTAAAAAATTTAAATTAGATGCATGTGTATGTCTACCCATGAGTACAGATACCTGGGGGGATTTGGATCTCCTGGAGCTACGGTTACAGGTGGTTGTGAACCATGGGACACGGGTACCAGGAGCCAAGCTGGGATCCTCTGCAACAGCAACAAATGCTCTTACCGGCTGAAGCCTCTCTCCAGCTTGGCCTGAAGGTGTCTGGCCCTCCCTCTGACTCTGGCTCAAGCACTGACTGGTGAGCAGTGGGTGGTGGTGGGGACCAACTACAGGTCCCTGTGTTCCCCTCCCAGCAGGCAAGAGGTTCTCTATTTCTCTAGAGGTTCCTAAACACTCTGCTTATGGACTTCCCAGAGAACCCCTAGTCTTGCTCGTATTTAAAAAAAATGAACTTTATTTTTATTGCTCTAGTTTGGTAATCTTGAAACTTTTATTGTTTTTGTTATGTGTTGTATGTGTCTGTGTGCAGGTGTTCCTGGAGATGGAGTTACAGTAGGCAGTTGTGAACCACCTGATGAGTGCTGGGAACTGAACTCTGGTCCTCTCAAGAACAAAATGAACTGGAGAACTTTCTTAACTGCTGAGCCATCTTTTCATTCCTGACCCCCGAGTATGGCCACTGTGCTTTCCAGCAGCTTTCACATCCCTTCCAAAGGCTAAATGAGCCATTGATTATTAGACGGTGTATGCACACAGCAGAGGGCTATCTGGTATTTGGAAAAGCCCTGTCACGCTCAGACAACCTTTTTTCTCTTAAAGAGTTTTGCACATTTGAGTTGGAGCTTAGCAACCAGGCCCCTCTCCAGGCCCCCACCCAGCGTGAAATCCAATTTTTAAGTTTTAGCTGTAATTGCCTTGAGCTGCTTTTAATGACAACTTGTGATCTGCCAACTGCTGCTCCTGGTTCCTGAAGTACTAATGAAGCTCCTTCCCTCGTGGAGTGCAGAAGCCTCATGGCTGGGCTGCAGAGAGCGGGCAGCAGACTGGAAGGCACTCTCCTCAGAGCTGCAGGGACCTGTGCATTCCAGGAAGGAAAGGAATGAGCTGCTCTGTGGTGTGGGTTGGAAAGTGACTCTGCAGGAACGCTAATGCCAAGTGTTAAATGGCCCATCTCCTCCAACCTCTCGGCCTCCTTGGACTCAGGTTAAGCCAGTGCGGACTAGCCTACCACCTCCAGGTCCCATATCCTTTTAGGTATCCAACTAGTGTTAGGCAGTCACCCGATCCTTGAACAGCATTCTCTGTTGACCTCTAGGACCCAATGGCTACTACATATCCCCCTTCCCCAGCCCAAGCAGTATGCAAAGCCTGTGTCCCCTGGGCGATGTCTCCTCTGCCTGAATGCAGGAAACAGTTTATAGCCCACATTCGTATGGAGTTTGTACCTCAGCAACATAAAACCCAAGCCTGGAAGCTACCTTTCTGGGGTAAGCCTTAAGAACAATGTTCGCAAATTCTAGAGGGCTTGCAGGTGGAGACTGTCCACCACGGCGGCAGTGGGGGGAGTGAGCGCTTAAGTTTGGTTTCAAGTCTACACGTCTGTCCTTTGAGCTCTGCTGCTTCAACGATGGATGTGGCAGCTGTTACTGCGTCGCTGACGCTGTCTTCTTGCTTGAACCAGGAGGCCTCCGCTGTGCCTGTCTGCCTTTGGAAGGAGGTCTTGGGACACAATGCACCTGAAGGAACAGGCCTGGGGCGTGTGAGTCCTGGAGATGTACAGGCTGGTCCCTGTGCAGCTGACTTCCACTGGAGGAGCCAGCCCAAACCTGCTGCTGGCCAAGCCTCTCTAACCAGGGAGCCTGTCATGACTGGACACCAGGGGGCGACCTCACCCAGCAAACAGGCAGCCGCCTCCACTCGCTCTCCTTTTCTCAAATCACAGGCACTGAAGAGAAAGAAGTCTGTCAGTCAGAGATGGGGTCAGGAGGCAGAGGGCATGCTGGCTAGAGGCTAGCTACCCTCGCCTAGTTTAAAGACAGGCAGCCATCTTGGGAATGGTGCCAAACCTGCACCAGTGTGTCACCATGAACAAGCCGCTGGAAGAACACGTACTTGAAGTCTGGTTTTTAGTGTATATTAAACTGAATTTATTTACACAGTAACGTGAGGCCACAGAGTACACAGCAAAGTACCACAGCAAACCAAAGGGCGGCGCCACTGGTGACACAGGGGACCTGTTGTTGATTTATGCAACTGTAAAGTATGTCAGGAGAGGGGTGAAGCGCTGGTGGAAGAGAAACAAGACGTTCCAATACAGAGTGTGGGCAGCGCTATGGAGAACTAGAGGTTAGGTACGGACCGTCATGATTCAAATCACTGAGACGGGTGACATCTTGCTTCTGTGTCCTTCTCCCAACAAAACGCCCTCCACTATGAACAGAAAACCCAACCCAGTGTGTTCACACACAGCACCCCCTAGAATTGGTGAGGGAACAGGAGTAAGCAAGGAACAATTTGAGTGGGCTTCCCAAAGCTGTGTGGTTTAATCTTTCAACAACACTACACTGAAGCCATAGGGCTGGCTCAACATTCAAGTTACCAAGAGTGCAGACACACACACTAGCCACAAGCCAACGGGCGAAGTGGATTTTCTGTACCACAACAATATTCGTAGTAAAATATATAACTCTGCAATTCTGCTGGGTTAAAAAAAAACAAAAACAAAACCCAACCTCTTTTGATTCCCTGAAACTTTCTTGATTTAAAAAACCGTGGGAGGATGGGTGTGGAGCAGGAACAGACGGAGAGGCCCTGGAAGGGGGACGGTATTAAAGATGTTCTGAATGCAGACCCCTGTGGCCCATCTAGGTGGGCAACGTTTCCAGTGGCAGCAGATGCAGAGGTCTCGACTTGGAAACAGCTGCAGGGTGGTGTTTGTCAGCTGTGTTAGCACCTTGGACAGTCTGGGTACTTATACACATTAGATGATGGTGTTCTGCCGACAGTCTCCTTCGTAGGAAGGTTCATGAAATGGTGCAGTGTGTGAAGAAATTTCCCAAGAGCTCTTTAGACAAACCCTTTGAGAGCACCTTCTTTTCTTTTTTAAGAAAAAAAAAAAAATCACCTCAAACCCAAGCTTTCAACATTACAGACAAGGCGTTCCCAGGCTTAAGGTCTGGGCAACAAGCTGGTTAAGAGTTCCTTCTTAGGTACCAGAGCATCTCGCTATGCTCTGGCTGCTCCCACTCCCCTGCCCCCATCATCACCTTCTTTTTCTCCTGATGTACAAAATGGACTGCTTGAAAATAATAGCGAGCTTTTTCGTTTGTTTGTTTGTTTGAGGATGGACTTAGCAGTTGAATACCCTGAACGTGGAATGTGTTGCCAATTCCCTTCCTCTGGCATCTGCCACAGCTCAGCCCCATCATCTGAGAAGCAGGATGAAAAGGCTTGACTTCTTTGGTATAACCTGTCTAGGATCTTGCATTATGGCTCTTCTGACTTCCCTTGGGGCACTGGTTTTGATTCACCATGTCCCTACCTGTGCACGGCTGTGAGTGTGGGCGGATGGACTTCAGTGCACACTTCAGGGGTAGCACTTGTCTTAGTGCAGCACGCTGGGCCTTTGAGAACACGAGCTTCAGTGAGGTAAATCTAGTGATGCAGTTTTCTGGGCAGCCGTCCTGTTCACTTATCAGGCTGGATCAGAATCTCAATCCTTATCCACCAGCGAGGGGAACGGCAAGCATGCCGGAGTTGCCCCAGGGAGCTGAGTCCCTCCTGTTCTGTTTCCAAGTGTGGTCCGCTTTCTATCCCCAGAATTACCTGAAATACAATGAAGCCTCCAAACTCCATCCCAGTCTTTGAGACTAGCCTGTGTCTTTTCAGATCGCTCTGGGTAAAAGCTCTGGGAAACTCCTGACTGCAGGTCACCAGCCAATGTCTGGTGATTTTCTAGTACTAGATAAACTAAACTTGGAAAGCTGAGCATAAGCCTTCCACGACCTACTGCTCGGTGGCTTCCAGATCTTCCATGGGACTTTGTGATAGCAGAGGCTTTACTCTTAGAAACATCACCCTTCTTAGAGGTTTTAGATGTCCATGTTCATGAATACACACTGGGCTCGGAGGCAGAACTGGCACCTCTTACGATGGGAAGCTGTTCTGACTAGTTCTTGAGGATGTACTTCCTGGCCCTCAGCACCAGCAGGCTGGAAGCACGAGTGCACATTCCCCCATGACCTCATCCAGCCCATCTCTTGAGAGCAAATCCTGGAACTCATGGCCATCGCTGTCTCCAGTCTAGCTCAGCCTTGGGGTCGGGGATTTCCACCAATCCCAAGTCGTCTCTCACAGGTTTTGTTGCTCATTTGCTCATCTAACTGCTGTCCTTTATGGTGAACTTTTGCACACTATGTGGGTGTACACATCCCCAGAGGGCTTTCCTCTGTGGTACAGGAGGCTGCCTCTCCGCAAAATAATTCTTCTTCCCATGGTTAGGTTACTATGCTAACAAGGCACTCTGAGAGACATTTACTCTTGCCTGCTCTAGCCACAGTGCTGTTTCTCTAACACCCACACGTGCTGAGAGATTGTTCATGTGGCTTAAGGAAAAGCTCCAATAGGGGCTTAGTTGTTCAAACTCTCAACATAATGGAAGAACCTATGGCATAGACTTTAATAGAAAAGAAAAAATATCCGGTCAGTACAGATACTACTTGTGAAAACTTCAAGCGCTATACTAGTGATACTCCAAAACTCATAATATATGTATATATAAAATGTGTGTATGTGTCTGCAGAGGGTAGGGTTTCCTTCCAGTTGATGAATGCATTAAAATGGAAATATAAAGAATCTATGATAAAGTTACATTGACTGAATTTCATTATTTTGAGAAATGCTCAGAGGACCACCTGATGGACTCCTTACCTAGAAATACAGTTCTTGTCGCTGCTCCGACCTAACCTAGGACACCCTCTTCCCTCTCCATCACATTCTGCAGCCATCCCCCAGAGACAAGTAACACAGCCGCCTGTCTCTGGGAAGCCCGAGGCCCTTCTCTTGTTAGCTGGCTTTCATTTTTGCCCTTCACTAGTGTGGACACAAGAACAGTAAGAGACACGTGGAATGAAGAGTGCTCGGTTTACCAGTGCGGTGAGACGTGGTAGTGGAAGTGCGCATGCTTGTTCTACCGCAGCGTGAAAGAAGGCTGGACTCAAGATAATAGGAAGAAAAAAAGAGATACCTACAGACAGAACAAACAGAGGGACTAGGGAACATTCTGCATTAAATATGTAACCTCATTAAATAGTCAACATTCAGATTTACATGGGCAAGGCACCATGAGAGTGACATTGAGAAGGTATGTCTCAATTTGCAAACATTGTGGGAAGTGAAGGACTGCCAGCTGACGTGGTCAGTGGTCTTTATGCTGCCAGTTCAGTGCATAATTAGGCAGGGAGTTACATGCCCATGGGCTATGAAAGATGAATGAAACCCCAGCCTGCTAGGCACAATACAGCCATGACTCATGGCTGCCCACTCCACGGTCATGCTATCCAGAAGAGACAAGACTCTCTGTGAGCCAGCTGGCCCTCTTTCCTGGGAGTTCAGAGTGCTAGCCAGGAACACAAGGCCATCCTCCAGATGCAACCTCACAAATATTATTCTCTTTAAAAATGCATAATAAAATACATTCTCCTTTTTCAATCCTCTTTGATAAGGGTGAATCACATGAAAGGCTGTTAAAAATGTTAAAAGTCTAGAAATTTCCAAGGCCACTAAGGTGCCACCCAAGTAATACTGCACAATCAGTCTTGGCTTTAAGATGACTCTGCGCTGGTGGATAAGGGCTCCCCGGGGATTCTCACTGGCAGGGTGCAGAGAACATGTCAACCCCACTACAGGTTGCTTCCCTGGAGGCCTGGCCTCTATCTCCAGCACGTGCATGCACACAGGCACCCATGTGTACACACTTACCATTCAAGTGACTCTTGGGATTTCGAGGTGGATGTAAACAGATACTCACAGTTTTGAAGAAAACAAGTGTATGAACATACACACACACACAGGTGGAAAGAATACTTGCCTCTTAGCGCAAGTATGTGCCAAGGGAAGAAAGGAAGGTTGCTGTAGTTCTCACTCAAGTCAAGTTGCAACATAAACACTGTAATATACAGATTAAAAATACATATAAAAATTGCACATAATTCATGGGATAGTACAAGTCCCACGGGAACAGCTCTCAGCCATCCACTTCAGCCATCAGCCTTCCTGTGAGCTGAGCTCCAGGTCCACTGCAAAGTCTTAGGAGCAATGTGCCACTCACTCTGGAAGGCAGTCTTTCTGGAAGAGACTGACATTCTTAGGAGCAGGTCAGCCATCTTAGTGGCCTTTCCCTCCTCCCTTGCCTTCTGGCCATTCCAACAGCCGGCTCTGAGGCGCTTTCTAAGGTGATGTTAATGCTAAGTGGACAGCCATTTCATTCAGAGCTATTGTCTACAGCATTTGGCAGGGTAGTTAATACTGGCTACTGATGGAAGGGAGGTGGCCAATTACTGCTTGTGGGAGAAACTGACGCAGGCACCACCAGCCCTGGCTGCCATGCTGATAGGCCTGATAGCAATCAAAGAACAGTACGGAAGTCTGTTCCCTGAGGACCCCTGGAGAACCACACACACAAGGACATCATTTCCTCGTGTCCTGCCAACTATTCATAAGCTCTGACCTGTGTTCCATCCTGCTGAGGCATTGGTGACATCACCTTTAGTCAGCTCTCTAACGGGCCACAAAAAGTGGATGATAAACCCAAACTTCAGCAGGCTGGGACAGAGTTAAGGTGAAGGACAGCCAAGCAGTGGCAGTGGGGTTGTGGCTGTCAGCTTGCTCTCTGAGCAGGGTACACATTTAGTAAGAACAACAATGGAAATGGACGACCCATGATCCAACAGACGGAAATCTCTCCTTTCCCTGGACGCCAGGACAAAGGCTACGTCCCCAGTGACTAAAACTGAGCCGAGTAGCAATGGCACGCCCTCCTGGGGAAGAAGCAGTTATTGATATGGTAGAGGAGGAGGAAGCGGCTGGGAGGGCGTTACTGGATGACAGTTGAGGTTGGTGACATGTGTGCTGCTAGCTAATAAAGATAGGCGAGCTTCCGAGTTAGGGAGGAGGTGGACACAGCTTACTGAGTTCACTCCACTGGAGCTGGTCCTTCTTGGATGTGCATTTCATTTTTGACCCCGTATCTGTGGGACCATTCAGAGGACAAATGTTCCAAGGAAGGCGACTGCACAGTTGAATTTCTGTACAGTAAGGAGACACTCGGCTTCTCACTGTGTAAAGCTGTGGATGACCTTGCTGAATGGCCCCCTCTGCTTGTGGGCAAGGCCAGCAGCAGGTTAGCCTTCTGTCCTTTCCTTGAATTCTGAGTACTAGGACAGGGACATGAGGGCAACATGAAGAAGGTGGGAATATTTAATAGTAGGAACAATGTTCCAGGCCACATTAACGGTGTTGCAGGATTTTTACAATATGACTCAGGGAGTCTGTAGTGGCAAAAGCCAGATACTGAGCACAAAGCCAATCCTCGAGGCTGATGCCCCCCTCTCTGTCCAGGGACTTCTCAGCAAACTTGATCATCAGCAGTGTTCGCTTGATGTCCAGCCAGTTTTGTAGCAGAGCATTCTTCTGTACCAGGGTGGCAGAGGTGGTGAAGGTTTGGAAGAGATCTTCACGGGGGCCCCAGAGCAGACATTGGAGGATGCCTTTGGCGTCAGAAATGAGGATCCGCTCAGAAGGGTTGGGATTTAGGAGGCAGCTAGCGAGTTGCTGCAGGCCCCAAGAATAAGGGGAGCGGAGAGGGATTCGAGGCAGATCTGTGCGTGTATACTCCTTCTCCTTCAGCTCTGGGTTCTCATCAAAAGGGTTGGGCAGGTGCAGCATCTCATAGATGAGGATGCCTGTCTGGAATTCATCACACTTTTTATACTGGGTGGCTGTGATGATCTCTGGGGCAAGGCGGGACTGGTCTCGGAGGATCTGGGGGTCCACCAGATGGCTCTTCTGCTTGGCCTGAGAGAAGTTGCTCACGATGAGCCTTGTGGGACAAGCTGAGGTGGGACAAGGATCTGCAGGTAAAGGGCCCTGGGCACCTCCCCCAGGCTGGTGCTGGACAAGCAACAAGTTCTCCAGGCGCAGATCGCAGTGAGTGACATGGTAGGGCTTGAGGTGCTCGAGGCCAGAGCACAGCTGTAAGAGCAGCAGACACACTTGCCTCTCATACAAGTCAGGGCTTTTCCCATGGTGGGCCAAAGAGTCTCGCACAAAGTCGGCCACAGTGAGATGGGGAACCTCTCTGGTGATGACTACAACGTGGCTTCTCTGCTTCCTGTTCGTGACTCGGTGGCTCTCTTTCTGGGAGGACTCTGTTTCAGAGCTGGGCTGGGGATTTTCCCCGGCAGTTTCTGCTTTCACCTCTTCCTCACTGTTTTCAGTTTCGTCCTCTGCCTTTTCAGGAGCATCAGGATCCTCCCAGGGAAGCAGACGATTAGGGACTTCAGCAAGGAAATGGCCACAATCCTGCTGGATGTTAAAATGCACAGGCAGACTCTGCCGGACAGCCAAGCTATGGTAATACTGCTGAGACTCCTGAGCTTTGCTCTTACAGATCTGAAAGAGAGCAAGAAATACTTAGACTTAGACTCAGGATGTGCGAGGGGGACTGACTGGAAGGTGACTCATTAGGAGTAAACAGTCACACAGCCAAGTCTTCAGAAGAGTCTCGGCAGCCAGCCCTACGCTGAGTGACCACTGCTGGTAGCGGCCATTTCTCATGGAGCCCTACATTCCAGGTCGGGCTCAGTGCTTTGTGTGTTCCACTGCAAGTTTTCACATGAGCCCTTTAAAACAGACTGAGGGTTTCCACAAACGGTGCTGGGAAATGGTATGTACACATGCAGAAGACTGAAACGACCCCTAAGTTCTCACCAGCTACACATCAACTGAAGATGAATGAAAGACTTAACCTCAAGACCAGCAGGAAAGCAGGGAAAAGGCTAAAGGATGTTAAAATGGGGGAAAAAGATGTGCACAAGACTCTAAAGGAATAGGCAACAAAAGCGTAAGTAGACAAATGAGATTACATCAAACTAAAACACTTCTGTACCACAAAGTCAATAGTCAACAGACTGCAGACATAACAATGAGATATATTTGAAACTACACATCTGATAAAAGGCCAATATTTAGAACATATAAGAAATTCAAAATAAAAAACAATACCAACCAACCAACAAACCTAACAATAACAAAAATTACTAAAACTCAAATAATCCAATTAAAAATAATTAGCATAAGACATACAGTGGGATGGACGGAAGGACGGACACACACATACACACATACACACACACACACACACACACACACACACACACACACACACACACGACTATAAGGAAAGGTAAATCAAAACCATGTCACCTTGCTTCCATTAGAATGGCTGTTACTGGGGCTGGAGAAACAGCTCACCAGCAGCAGAACTAACTGCTCTTGCAGAGGACCAGAGTTCAGTTCCCAGCCCCCGTGCCATGAAGATCACAACCACCTGTGACTCCAGCTCCAGGACGACCAGATGCTTCTGGGCTCTGAGGGTGCTTGCACTCACGTGTACACACTTCACCTCCCACATATACGTAATTAAAAAGTAGCAAAAAGAAATCATAGAAAAAAAAGAGCTGTTACAAAAAGAAAAGTGTGGTGAGAGTATGCAGAAAAGGAACCTCATGCACACTGTTGGTGGGAATACAAGGGAGCACCGTCATTGTGGAAGACAACAGAGCATAGCCTCAAATAATGAAAAACAGAGCCACCGTGTGACCTAGCGAGCTCACCGTGTAACCACAGGAAATGGAAATAGTACTGTTGGAGGAACATCTGCATCCAGTGTTTACCACTGATAGACAAGAAATGGAAATTATATTAATTGCTAACTGATAAATAAAATATGGTACATATACATAAAAAATAACAACATACTGTCATTTGTGATGACAGACATGGAAGTAGAAGTCATTTGCTAAGTAAAATGAACCAGGCTCATATAAACCACAGTATGATTTTGGGCAGATGTGGCTCCTAAAGAATGGTCTCGAAGCTGGGAGTGAAAGTGGCCGTCAGAGGTTGGGAAGAAGAGTGGGGAAGGCTGGGCTACAGATATAAACAGGATGGAGGCACAGATTCAGATGGCTTGTACAGTATGGTGATTATAGATAATACACAATTTAATTTCAAAACAGCCAGAAGGAAGAATTTTGAATGTTTCTACCACCAAGAAACTCTGCATGTCCAGTTGATGTTTTTCTGGAAAGGAAAGGGTGAGGTCCAGATACATGTTCATAGTTTTCAGAGCTGAGTGTGCTGTAGTGCCAAAACTTCTTCCACTCTACCCTTCACCTAGCCAGAAGACAACCACAAACAGCAAAATCAATTTCCACTTACTTCCTGTAGAAATTTCTAGCCTGGCTCCCTCCCCCTCCCCGTCCCTGTAATTCCAACATCAGTCAGTAAGACCTTTTGGAAGAAATCCTATGAAGTAGGCATGAAGTAGGTCAAGAAAGAAGCTCCGATCTCCAAGGGCTATAAAAGCATAACCAAATGGAATCACCCCACAGATCTGGAGAGGCTGACAGTGGAGCTGCAGTCTACTGCTGGTTCACAGACCACAACAGCCTAGGGTCAGGTGTCACAGACTCCCAGCAGCATGTGTGCTCTTGGTAGTACAAATGCTGCCTGTTTGTTACAGTGGTATGAAAAAAAAAGCAAGTTTAAAAACTGTATTTTATCCATTTTACTTAAAAAGAAAACTGCAAATCTCTTAGGAGATACAGATGGCTGCCCTGTTTGGGGAAGCAGCATGTAATGATTTCTATTCATATAGATATATTAAAAAGAAAAAAAAGGGAAGGGAGTCTCCAGGGAGAACAGTATCTCTTTCTCATTGCCTATGTTTATTACAATTAGAGACTTGATATCACTGGCCCATGCCATGGAAGTAAGTCCATATATACCTACTGAGACATCCAAAACCAAGGTCTTTCAAGTCTTCTACCACATACTTACCTAATCAGTTTGAAAAGTGCTTTATATTTATTTTTAAAGCAAACTTCTGGTCTTGAAATAGATGTCCTCAGGCAGAGTTCAAGTTCAAACATATATCTTTGTGAAAACATTATCTTTGGAAAGCTCTCAGTCTCGAGCACATGCAGTGTAATACATCCATCCTATAGGCTCATCAATCACACGAACTCCTTCTATAATGCACCGATGGCAATACTTCATGTTTATGTGTCACCAAGTATTTAAAATCCTATACTAGCCATAATTTAGTTGTGTGGGGGGTAGATCTGGTACACGGTACCATTAAACTCATTGGCAGTTTATAATTTGCTCAATATTATATTGCCTGCTAAAATGGAGATTCCAGGGTCCCAATTCCTCAGTCTTTGAAAAGTCTATCAAATATCATTGAGCTTGGTTGAATGAAACTGAAAATTAAACTCAGTTGTCATGTTACAGAAAGGACACTCCCAAGGACTTGGGCATGGGATTTTAGCCTTGCCAATAGCTAAGTATCCTTGGGCACGTTCACTCAATTCCTCTGGGTCTCAGATTGCCTAACAAAGCAAACACCATACAGAATATGGAAACCTTACCTCACAGGCGGCAGGAGAGATTAAATGGAATCAAGTATGTCAAGGAAATCCACACATGACTAAGACACACAAATGTAATGCTGCTAACCAATCAGACCACTTGGAAATGTTAGGAAGGAGGCAATCTTACAGAATCTTCATATTTTTTTCAAAGAGAACAAAGCAAAAAATATATATACTGTTTGTATGTGTGAGAGTGTTCCTGTTTTCCCTCCTTCCTGGCCCCACCCACTCTTTCCTTTAAGTTCTGAGAGCTACCTGCCACAGTGGTGGAGCTCTCTGACTGCTAGTCTGAGGAGGACAGCTAATGAATGACTGGTAAAGGTTCTCCTGGTTTTGTTTTTTTGAGATAGTGTCCTATGAAGAGTCTGGACTGGCCAGGAACTCACTATGGAGCCCAGGCTAGTCTCAAACTTGAATTAATCCTCCCGCCTCAGATTCCCAAGTACAGCTACGAGACATGCCCAGCTAAGGTCACCACCATTTATGCCAAGGTCAGCATTATGTTCCTGTCTAAGGAACATTTTAAAAGAAAATGGTTTAACCAAGTTTTTACTCTTTCCTATGCCAAGTTACACTGGAAATCCCCTCATCATCTGGTAGTTCAGTATCAGGAGTAGAGGAGATGGCCTAAATGTGATATGGTAATTTCCTCTGCATGTACACACAGAGGTAGTCAGACATATTTATATAAAGTCTTCCTAAGTTTTGGAAGTAGATAAGAACATGGGTTCTACAACTAGAATTTATGTTTAGCTTCAAAGATCAACTTGAGATAAAGGATCAGAGTGACTTATAAAGAAGAAGTGATAAATTGTTCCACTACTTTGGATGCTTGGGAGGAAAATGGTCTGCCCAGAGAGCAACCTGAGCAAGCAGCACTTCCTTATCTGTGCATTTACACAGACAGGCTGGAGAATAATGGGTCAATCTAGTTTAAGGGCAAATGAAAATGAGAGAAGAATGGAGTGTAAAAGAGAGGAAAGGTACTGGACTTTTAATAGGTTTATAACCATGAAGCCAGTTACAACCCAACATGGACTTATGGAGATTTCCATAATAGGATTTCACATGATAGGTAGCTCATAAATCTTTATTATGGAGGCTGCAATGATGTTAATTTAGGCAGGAATATAATATTATTCTATGTACTACATAGTAGTCATTTTTCAAATATTAATAACTTGACTCCTTTAGATTAAAAAAATACCTCAAAATGGTCTGACTTCAGATGATAAATTTCTAGTTCAGAAGTTATTTGGAGAACAAACTATTCTTTCCAGAATAAATGGATGAAGGTCTTACTGCCAGTGGCTTGGTTTGTTTGTTTTTAAATTCCTTTACTTGGTATTTTCTCTACTCAGTATCAAAGTAAACCTTTCAGTTTCTCATTTTCATTTATTTCTTTTGAGCAGAATTCACATTCTTTCCTTATCAGTGGTAGATGGCCCCAGTAGGAGCATCTCAAGAGAGAGTGTTCAGAAGAACTATTCCCACAGGGATCGGTGTCCCATCTCCCACACTCTGAAACAAAAACACAGCAGAATGAGGATGCTATCCTATCTTCAGGAAAAGTTCACATTCCCAACAAGAGAAAACTGTATGGGAAAGCAAACTTAAAATGCCGCCAATCTGGGCAGATTCTGTGCTTGTCTACATTTTCTGTAATGGAAGAAAAACTGAGTGGCTGCACCCCAGGGACACTAGAGGGAGCTGCAATATCAACATCCAGGCACCTCTGCACACTGCAGCAGAACACAATCCAGCTGCTGACGGGTGGCTCATGTGGAAACACAGACCATGGTCTGTCTGTCTGTCTGTCTGTCTGTCTGCCTGCCTGCCTGCCTGCCGTTGATTCATCATCAGCGGTATTGATGCTGAGTTCATGTAAAGGGAGCCCTTGATGAGAAGAGCACCAGCAGGCCCGGAGCCCATCCCGGGCACGGGGGCTTCATGCTCATCAGCTCACAGGGCATGCCTGCTTGAGGCACCCTCCAGAGAGGTCAGGGGAACACCAAAAAAGGACAGCTAGCTGGTCTGTACACGACCCTTGAACGCAGCATGAATAATGTACTGGTGTGAAAATTGGGGCTTGAAGGGAAAGTGCGTACATGTTCGAGCTAATAAAATACACAGAGAAGGAGAACTATCTGGTTGCTATTAACTAAGTAGGCCAACAAGTCTGGTGATTCCACAGCATTTGTCATCGCAGCATTCTGAAGCACTCTGACGACGTTTCCAAACACAGGGGTGGGGACACTTTAACCATTGACAAGTTATCTGCTGGGAAATGGAAAAACAAAGCACAAAACCGGGGTCGGGGTCAAATTATCTTCTCTCAAGAGTTTCCTAGACCCAGGTCAAACACACAACACGTACACAGCCTGGTCTCAGCAGGAAACCTGAGCTGGACAATGGTTCCTCACACACAATCTGAAAAGATTCCAAACATTCATTTCAGTTCAGGGGCTCATTTTATGTGTTGCTCATGGCAACTGCTCTGCATACCTTTGAGGCAAATTTGTCATTATAAAGCATTTATGTTTGTAATAAGAATGTCAACCTAGACAGCTAACTTTTATAAAGTAGACTGTGGGGGGCTGTGACTGCACAGCCACATTATAAGCAGCCGGGGAGGAAAAGACAGCACGTGTCTATCATTACTGACCCTTCTAGAATGCCCTCACTGCCTGGGACCTGTAAAGAAGACCTACATCTTGCTGCCCCTTTGGTGACAGATACTCAAGTTAAGGAAAGAGCAGAGTCAGGGGTAGGGCTGGCATGAGTATGATGGAGCTGGTCACTATTATCTCTGGACTCTTTGTCCCAAAGGTTTTTTGAACTGCTAGTTTTCAGCAACCACCTTGCATATGCCGCTGACCTCACACCTACATTGTGACCCACATTTATCTCTCGGAATCTTACACTGTCAACACCGGCTGAATAATTTGTGTTGCCTTATCCCATGAATTCCCAATATCCGGCACAACCAACCCTGAACTCTTCCCACCCTCGCTCTCTGGTCTTTGTTCCTGGTGAATGGCTCTACTATCTGGCTCAGCATCAAGTTCACTCTGGATTTCTCTGCTACCTTAACTCCCTATGTCCAAATGATTTACAACTCCTATTGATTTTGTTCCTAAATATCCTTTAAATTATCCTTTCTTCATCCCTATTGTTACCATTACCACCTTCCCGCACTACTACGAAGGCTTTCCAATGGGGCTCCTTGCTTCTCCTATGGATTCCTTTAAAAATCACTTTCACAGCCGGCAGCGGCGGTGGCGCATGCCTTTAATCCCAGCACGAGGGAGGCAGAGTCAGGCGGATCTCTGCGAGTTTGAGGCCAGCCTGGTCTACAGAGCGAGTTCCAGGACAGGCACCAAAATGACACAGAAAAACCCTGTCTCGGAAAAAAAAAATCACCTTCACAGGGAGCAGAGCCATCTTTAAAAAATATCTGATATCACCTGCCTATTTAGATACCTTAGCAGTCTCTTTCCAACTGTATTTCCTACCTCTTTTCCACTTTGTTTTTACCATGCTGCTCTGTTTATAGCCAGTCTCCCATTCCTGCAGTACTTTCCATCCGAAGCCCCACTTTCATTCCTTAGGTGTCAAAGGGATTCCTACTTTTCCTTTCAAAGTCTTTTTCAGGTGGTACTTCTGATAGAGAGAAGGAGCTAAACACTCTAAACCTCTCCTGCATCTGAACATCTCTCTTATTTAGAGTTAGCTCATTTTTTGGTCTACTTTAAGAACAGACACTTGTATCTCAGGGCCTAGCAGAGAACAAGGCACATAGTACATGTTCAATTTACCTCTACACAATACCAAGAAAAAGCTACACTGAATCCAGTATGGTTTTAAGGCTTATTTGTTCAGAGCAGCTGGAGTACGTGAAGAGCTTTTAGGAAACTGACAGAAGTTGGCAAAGTAATGGAGAAGGGGCCATAGCAGACAGACTTAAGTAATCAACACTCATGAATGACCAGACTACACAAGCCAGTAAAACTGAATCAATGTGAGCTGTCTGCTGAGTCAAGTCTGCCCCGGAGGCTCGCTGACTTTGTCCTGAACAAAACTACACAAAACGACAAGGCTCCTTCATCATTCGACTCAATTTTCTATTCTTTTTCCCAAAGAAAGTAATAATTACAAAATGCAGGACTCTTCCCAAAATAGCCTACATTAGCTTTTACTTTTCCATTATGGGCCCAGTGTGCCTGCAGCCTACTTCCACTTTATCAGCAGGGAATCTCATTTCCTTCTCGTACTATGCGTTTAACAGTGCCTCAGTGAGCCTTAAGTGAGATGGATATTGTAGGGAATAAATTGTAGCGGGACAAAACTGAGAAACACTGAAGATCACACACATTATTCTATCTGTGCTATTCTGTTGCAGTACACAAAAGTACAACTGCATATGGGAATGTGTAGAATGAAAACCTCAAGTTCTAAATTGATACCAGTATTTGATACTGTAAGTATATAGGTCAATTACCGCTTGACATTAACTCCTTGACCTGCTGAGGAGTATCCTTTACTTCTAGCTACAGAGGTAAGACCCACCCCCCACCATGACCCCTATAGGCAGTTGTGTTACAACAACATTCAAAACTGAGGAAATGTTTAATATATGAAATGCTGTCTGGGTCCAAAGTACTAGGACTCCACACTGTAGATATCTGCTATGAGACTTGTCAGGCTGGCCAGGTATTTTAATGCTTAAATTACTACAAAAATGTTCACATGGCTAAGAAATTCATTTGGAACCTAGAGGAGATATTTGAGAAGGTAACTGTGTAAGGCTTCACCATTTGATTTGTAACTTAGAGTTTAGGACCTAGATTAGGAATTCAACTAATGTGAAGCCTAACTTGTAATTCCCACTATGTTCTCTCACCTCATTAATATTAAAGCTCTGACTTTTTTCATAGTAGGTCATTTATTTTGGCTCCAAGTTCATACAAGCCCAAACCTCTTCTTTCTAAGCAAGTTCCCAGCTGAGCCTCTGACACTTCTACATGCACAGAGGCATGAAATGAAGTGGACACTAACCTAGACTGGCTGTGTATGTGTAGCTGGCCACCGATCACCTACTTCCTGTAATGTTTTAATGCTGGACATACTTGTGTTGAATTATGAAAGTGGGGATGGTTTCACATCTAGATTTTCTCTTACTACTAAGCTAGTAATTAACTGCCTGTGCAGATAGTATGAACTCCTTGTAAATTCCTACTGATAACAGCTATTCCCCTTAATGCTTTTTCATTTAGTGTCTTGCTTTCTCAGCATCTACCCAAATAAGACAAATTGGGATTTGAGTAAAAAGTGCAATAAAAAGCGCTGGTCTCCACAATTCACCTCAACTTTATTAGAAGCTTTCAACAAGGCTGTGGTGTAGGCGGAAAAGCAAGTAGGTCTGCTGGTGAAACAGGGAAGTCCCCTGTCTCCTGAGCTTTGTATGGTCTAGCCTTGAGAACAAAGACCTGCACTATCAAAAGAGAAGACAGCCATCATCTCAACTGTGGACTGCTGGGGAAACAGTCAGAAAGGCAGTGGTATTTTTACATATGTAAGACACTGAGCCTTTAAGGTATCTTCATCCAAATTTAACATACAGTCTTTCATGGCAGCATTTGTTCAAAGATTATCTCATGAGATAAATGAGAGGAAAAAAAAAAAAACCTTAGAGAGACCAAGCAATAATCTACCAGGTATCTAGGCAAAAGGCATTACATGGAGAGCTAGCTAACCGACTCCAATATAAGAGGAAAGGTCTGCTGAGGAGTCAGGAGTCAGTCTGCTATGAAGCTGGTGTTTCTGCAAAACTGGCCATCCCCTCTGGCCTCGGTTTCCTTTAGTAGAGGATGATAAAAGGCCTTGTGAACTGACTTTAGTTTACTAGGATGTTTTGTTAGTAGCTACTGTGATTCTTTGAGAGACAAAGAAGGCAATGGAGATCTTCACTTGGATAGCAGGAAGATTTAGTTTAAGTTTAATTGTATGGTTACTTTTATTTAGAGACTAGGGAAGTGAGGGGCTGGAGTCTAGCCAATGTGTAGCTCACCCAGACAGTCTGGTCTGCTGGGTGGTAGTCTGTCAAGATGAGAGAATAAGAGAAAACATGGATGAGTGAGAAATGGGAGCTGAAGGTAACTGATTGTGTGGAAATCGATTTTGCTTTTCCTTTACTAAGACATTTAGGTAAAAGTTGACTGTATTCACTATCTCCCCATTTCTTACCCTGCTAGCGTGCTGTGTTGGTATCCATCCCCCTTACTACTCATTTTCTTCTATTTTTTACAGTTTAACTTTTTATTGATTCTTTGTGGATTTCACATTGTGCATCTTGATCCTACTCATCTCCTAGTCCCTTCCCATCTGCCCTCTACCTTTGCAACCTCCCCTCTCAGAGGATAAAAAAGACAAAATTGAAAAGAAAAGACAAAGCAAAAAAAAAAATCTCATTGTGGGAGCTGTAGTGTGACACAGTGAGTCACACAGTCCTTTAGTCCAGATATTGTTATTTGCAAGTGTCCACTGCACTGAGTCATTGGTCTGGTTTGAGGTCTCTGGTTTTTGCTACATCACTAATACTGGGCCCTCACTGGGACTCCTCCTGGATATCCTGTTGTTATCCTGTGTCATGGAGATCCTGTAACTTTGGGTCTGCAGGACCCCTTCATGTGCTCCAGCAGATCACAGATGGGGTGGATGATGGGATGGGCCAACTTATAGGCCTGGTTCTGGGTCTGGGTGGTTGCTGGGTTGGTCAACCCGCCAGCTCTCCTTCATCCTCAATGCCTGGGTGAGCTCTCCAGTACTGTCCCAGCTAGCTCACCCTATGTAGTAAGCAGCAAGGGGCAGGGCCAAGTCTCCTGCTCTCATGTCCTTGGGGTAGGCTTGCCCACACCTTCACCACCAGGGCCAGCTCTACTGTGTTGCCTAGTCGAGGTGTAGGGGCCACTCTGCCTAGTGCTGCAGCTGGTGAGAGGCAGGGCTAGCTCTCTTGCTCTAGTGACCTCAGGGACAGCTGTCCTACCTACCACAGGCCTCCAGGTGCATGGGGAAGGGGGGGTTCTCAATCTTGCCCACACCACCATATGGTAGGTGAGGGGCAGGGCTCAGTCTCTCACATTCATGTTCTCTCACGACCTCAGGGCAAGCTCACCTGCGCTCTCACCAGCAGGGTTGGCACTATTATGGTGCCCTGGTGAGGAGCAGTGCCCGCTCTCTCGAATGCTGTAGGCAGTGAGGGGACGGGGCAAGCAGGGCCTTCTCTCCCCTGCCCACACTGTCACTGCATTTTCTTGAGGCTCACCAGAGACTGAACTCTCGTCTTGAAATAGGCTTGAGCTCTTGGCCTGTGGGACTTTGCCTTTGGTGACTACTGTTCTAACTGTTTCTGCTTTCAGTCTCTTCTATGTGTCTGCCTTTTCTCACATTGCACTCTTCCACTAACAAACTCATACATCCCATTTAGTCTGAACTAAATAAAGATTCTGGGAGATGATTTAATCTTTCCAGGCTTTACATTTCTTATGAGTCCCAAGCTCCTGTGTTTAGCTGGCTGTTGAGCTTCTCTAACTTGGCTGCCATTTGCATGCTTCACAGACACCTCATCTTTCTGATTCCTATTTCATTTAATGGCACTGCTATCCTTTTGGGGTTGTCCTGCCTAGCAATTTATGACTGCCGCCTTCACCTTACATCGAGCACTAACTATACACGGCTCACACCTTCATCAATCTGAACCACGCCCCTTCTTCCTCTCTGTCCTACTGCAGCACAGGTGGACTCTCCACTACTTGAACTATTGCAAATACACAATAATGACCTCCCTGCTTTCAGTCTTTTGGGTCTCTCCCACTATGATTTTCTTCCAAAATCATTAATTTTGAATTAACCCCTTTGTTTGAACCTTCACTATAATCTGTCTTATTTAAGAGTTATTATGTTTTTTCATCTCTGCTGTATTATAAGCTCTAGGAGGGCAAGGTTTTTGTCTTGTGCATATGCATTGCTGTAAATCTACAGAATATCCCAATGTTTTATATTGTTTTTTGAAAGGTCATGAAATATTTTATCAAATGCCCGCTATATTATATATTATACTAGGTTCTAAGCATATAAGAATTAAAAAGCCATGGTCCTTGTAGTAGATGTTAAAAGTAATGGCGGGTAAGAGACACATGAATGTTTCTATATTGTGCAATGGAATTATTGCTTATTTGTACAACTGAGCATTATAATATTATGTGCATATTAAGTCCTGTAGTTTCTTTCTTAAGACAGAGTCTAGTTGTAGAGTCTAGGCTGGCCCGAAACCCAAGATCTCCTGCTTCAGCTTCCCAGGTGTGGGACTACACGGATCTGCCACCATGTCTTGAAGACATTCTATAACCTTTTTCTCTTACAATGGCTTTATTATGGTTTGACTGTGACATGTCCCCACGGGTTCATGTATTCAAACATGGGGCCCTCGGCTACTGGAACTTTTCGGGGAGCTGAGGAAATTTTAGGAGATGGGGCCTCAGTGGAAGAAGTGGGTCACTGTGGGGTAGACATTGAGGGTTTATAGTCCAGCCCTGCTTCTGGCTCTAGTGGCTCTCTGTCTGCTAATCTAACAAGATAGGAGCAAGCAGCCTCATATTCCTGCTCCCACTGCTGCAAGGCACTACTGTTGCTGTGCCTTCCCACCATGATGGGCTGGCACGTCCTCAAACTGTGAGCAAAAACAGTCCCTCTCCCGTTAAGTTCCTTCTAGTGAGGGAGTTGTTTATAACAATGGAAAACAGTAACTGATTTAAAAAAACAGAAGTAGAGTACTTGCTGTGAGGAACCTGACCAGATACCTCCTAGTCCTTTGGAAAAGGTCTGGGAGGAATGTGGAACTTTGGAACTGCAGGCTAGAGAAATCCAGGATTCTTTCTGTAAGTGGAGGTCAATGGGTGAGGCTGGTATGCAGTTTAGTGGGTCAGTCTGATTGAGAGTTCAGGAGACCAGAATGGCAACAGAAATATGGCCAGGCTCATGAAGTTTCAGAGGGGAGCAAGGGTTTTATGGAGATGCCATTTATGTTACATGCTGGCAAAGAATCCGGTTATATTCTGCCTATGTCCCAAAAAATTGGAGTGAGGATGAACCGTAATGAAGCCACTTTGACTGGAAATTTCAAGACCGCATAGCATATGGGCTGTGACATGGTATATTGGTCACTGGCTGAAAATGGTTACAGCTGTGGAAAGAGAAGGTAAGGAGGCCGGGAAGAGAGCAGCTCTCACTGCTAAGGAGAGGAACACAGAGAAACTCAGCATTCTACACTGGCTGGTGCTGTTTGGGAAGCTGCAGAACTTTCAGCATGTGGGCCTCAATGGAGGAAGTGGGTTACTAGGGGGTGGGCCTTGAGGGTAATATTCCAGTCCTGATTCTAGTCCCAGTCTCTCTCTGTTTGCTGGGCCAATGGCATTTGAGTAAGTGGCATCATATTTCTGCCACCACAGCCACAAGCTACCACAGCCACAAGCTGCCCCAGCCATAATGCCTTCCCTTCGTGATAGACTGAAATTTCAGACAATGAGTCAAAATAAGTCCTCCCCATCTTAAGCTTAATGTGCTTCTTGTTATATACTTGGCTACAGTGACAAGGGAAGCAATAATATAAGATTTAAGAATAAATTATTGCTGGGCGTGGTGGCAAATGTCTTTAATCCCAGTACTTAGGAGGCAGAGGTAGGCTTCTCTGTGAGTTCAAGGCCAGCCTGGTCTACAGAGTGAGTTCCAGGCAGCCAGGGATACACAAAGAAACCCTTTCTCTAAAGATTACAGAAGAATGCTACAAAATGTAGCAACCTCAAGGAAAAAAGAAAGAAAGAAAGAAAGGAAGGATGGAAGGAAGGAAGGGAAGAGAGAAAGAAAGAAAAAACTATGTTTTCTACTTTACAGAGGGACACTAGATTTAGAAAAGGTATGTACAAGGGCTAACACAATTTAGTCAATATGCAACTAAACCATAAGTTACACCCAGTTCTTTTGACTTTAAAGCCTAATTCTTAACCACTTTGTCAAAAGGTCTCAAAAATTCTATATGGAAACCACTGTGGTGGGGTGCTGCTATAAATATGGTTTCCCAGAGCTCACTGCTGGCAATTCCAATTCTGTAGGTAAGGAATAGGACCAAGGAAATGGCTGTTAGTGAGGATCCCTCAGGTAGTTATGGAACAGCTCATCTGTAGATCAGAAGGCGGAAATTCCTCATTGCGTCACACTGTCTCCCAGGAAAAGGCATGCAGACAAAGAACCAGCATGTGCAACAGTTGAGGAACATGACGTAGGGGCTATTTGTAATTTATGTTTGAGGACAGGACAGCAGAGATGAGTAACCAAGGATACCTAAGGATACCTGTGCCTTTAGGAAATTCACTGTGATGATCTACAACCTCAAATGCTCTAGTCTGCCCCCCTGCCACTGAATATATCATGATATAATCTTTTAACAAAATCAAAATCACCTATAATGACCATCACTCTCACACAGGATTTAATTGTATACTACTATTTTATAGGTCATTTTAAACAAAGGTGTGTTCATATTATTTGGTATTCTATGACCCTTTACAATAAACATTGTTCATCTTATATAGTCTTTATAGTCACTACTTTTAATGATTACAAACATTTAATTGAGACAATGTGCCATAAATTATTAAACTATTTTCTTAATATCAGGAACTTAATTTGTTTCTAATTTTGGCATCACTGAAATTCTTGAGATTGCTACATTTTGTAGCATTCTTCTATAATCTTAAGAGAAAAAAGATGCTTATATCTTTGAACTAATGAGAAAGAAAATATTAAAGTATAGAACCTATCTAAATATGCTAAGGCTAATGTCCAATATTAAAGAATAATAATCAGGCCGGGGTGGCGGCGGCGGCGGCGGTGGTGCATGCCTTTAATCCCAGCATTTGGGAAGGCAGAGTTAGATGGATCTCTGTGAGTTCAAGGCCAGCCTGGTCTACAGAGCGAGATCCAGAACAGGCACCAAAAACTACACAGAGAAACCCTGTCTTGAAAAACAAACAAACGAACAAAAAAAATCAGTAACCTATAGAATGTGGACTACTTTCCCAGTATTTTTAACAATAAATTGCCTCATTGTATTTAAATGCTACAGTTTTATGAAAGCAGTTTCACTACATAACCATGTGCATTGTAACAATTTTATGAGTAGGCATGGCAACTAGCTTCTGCTGATGTAAAAACCGAAAAAGTTCCTTGACCTGTTTAACAATAGAGATAAATTTCAGAACATGGGCCCAGATGACTCCAAAGCTCTTTATTCTGTATTTCACTGCCTTTTAGTTTAAGGTCAATACAAATAAAGCCGTTCATGATGAAGAAAAATTAGAATAAATGAGATAGGAAAACCTTCAAATTCAGTAAAAGTCCCAAGTTAAAACCACTGATTTTACAACAAAGGCCAACATTGACACATGCTATGGATTGAGTTGTCTCTCTGAATTCCTGTGTCGAAGTCCTAATCGCTAATATGACTGTACCCGGAGATAAGGGCAATAAGGAGGTAATTAAATTTAAACAAGTTATGAGTGGAGCCTGATACAATGTCACTGTAGTAAAGAGACACCTGAAGGCTCACCTGCTTTCTCTGTGATGTCAGGATGCACTGAAAAGGTGGCTGTCTACAAAGCCTGTGAAAGCCTTCACCAGAAACCAAGTCAGCCACAGCCCTGCCCTTAGGTTTTCCAGACTCCAGAATTCCAAGAAAATAAATACATTTCTGTTAAGCTATGGAGTCTATGACAGTTTTTCTATCAGCTTAAGTAAACTAAAACTGTGTGTGGGGGGTGCCATTCCAACAATCATTAAGAATGTTCTAGAAGCAGCCTTAGGACTAGGTAGATGCTGAAAGCATTTAGAGATGCATGTTAGAAAAAGCCTGGATAAGTATGAACTGACAGCTACAGCAAATACAGATGTGAAAGGAGATGACAGTGAGGTCTCTGATGGAAATGAAGAACACATTATTAGAAACTACTAGAAAGGTGACTCATGTCATAAAGCGGCAGAGAATTGCACTGCACTGTGTTCTAGTGGTTTGTTGAGAAAAGAATGTACTAGAGGTAAAGTTGGATTTTTAGTTGAGATGCAAGTCAGGCGTTGAAGGAATACTTTGTTTCTCCTGACTGCTCATAGGACAGTAGGAAAGGGGAAAGGAGATGAAGACTGTTTGGTTTCTTCATGTAAAAGGCATGATGCTTAATCTTCTGTTTTGCTTCGAGACAAGGTTTCATGTAGCCTTAGGTTGGCCTCAGGCTGAGGCTGGCTTTTACTTCCGATTCTCCTGCCTCTGCCACCTGTGTGCTAGGATTACGGGTATGTACCACCACAACAGACTTGGAAGCTTGCTCTTTACAGGACACTAAGGGTGTGTGCTAAACAGCCATTTGATAAGGACGTCATGAGTATAGCTCACAGACTTGTCAGCAGAAGTCAGGAACAGGGACGATATTATATTAGCAGAGACTGCCAGTTTGGGAACAGTCTTTGTCCAAAGGGGATAAAGAAAGTGGAACGTCATGAAAAGACTGCCAGACATCTTGAATTCTACAGGCCTGCTCCATAGAGCTCTTTGGCTGCATTATTTTTTAGGGAAAAGGAAGAAAGCCATGGGGGTGATAAAGATTGAGAGTATTGCTGGAGAAATGGCTCAATAGGTTAAGAGCATTTACTGTTCTTAAAGAGGACCTGGCTTTGGTTCCCAGCACTCATATTAGCCAGCTCACAACCATCTGTATATCTCCAGTTCCAGGGAGCCCAATAACTTCTTCTGGCTTCTGCAGGCACTCACACACATGGAATGCACATAAACTCATGTAGGCACACACACACACACACACACACCACTTATATATTTTTTAAAAACTTAGAAAAAAAAGATATCAATGCTGTTCTTCTTACTAACGGTCCAGTGGGCAGGACTGTTTTCTGCTAGGTGTCAAATGATGAGCCTCCTCCCTTGACTTGGAGAGCTGGGGGGTGGAGGACAACGAATAGCACTTCAAGGTGGGAGAACCTTTTTGTGGAACCATATGAGTGACAGTATCAAATGAGGGTACCTTTTTGAGACATATGAGTTAAGGGCATTTAAGACTTGCTAGACTTGGACTTCTGTACCCATCTTTCCTCCTTTTTATCTTCTGATTTCTCATATTTCAGGATGGAATGTCTATCCTATGCCTGTGCACAATATTTGGAAAGCAAGTAAGTTGTCTGGCTTTACCAGGGTCACAGATAACAATGTTGCATTAAGATGAATTACACCTTAAGTCTTATCTGTATCTCATCTAGATAATATGCAGATAAGACTTTAAGTGAGGACGTTAGAGTTGATCCTTGGAAATAAGACTTTTAAGGTGATTGGGATGTATTTGCCTGTGACAAAGATGAGTTTGAGAGTGAGGGAAGGAGGATGGAATCCTATGAACTAAATTGTGTCTTCTTCCAATTTACATGCTAAAGCTTTAAAGTACAATGAGACCATATTTGAAGATACAGCCTACAAAGAAAGAGATACTTAAAGTTAAATAAGTTATATGGTTGGGACCTGGATATAGCAGGACCAGTGTCTTTTTAAGAAAAGACACCAGAATATCTGTTATCTCTTAGTGAAACTCATCACAGTGTGAGGACTCAGAAAGAACAGCCCTTATCAGAAAATAACCAAGTTAGAACTCTGACTTTGGACTTTTCAGCTTCCACAAACATGAGAAAATCAATTTCTATTGTTGGGCTAGGGATTTAGCTTGGTAGTAGGATGCTTGTCTAGCACACACAAGACCCTAAGTTCAATTCCCAACAACGCATACACACAAATCCTATTATTTAAGCCACAGAATCTATGATATTTTGTTATAGCAGTCTGAAAAAGCCAACACAAAGTAAATATTTTGATAGTTTACCACTACAGTGAATAAGTAGGTATGGTCCTTTACCTTTCAAATTGGCTTTTCTTTGCAATATTTTAAGAGACAAGTCCAATCTATTAGGCTACTAATAGATTTCACTAATATGGAAAAGGGATATGTTAAGACAAACACAGAAAAGGAGTTGTTTGGGCCAACTGTTGGTTTCCTTTGCTCATCTCTGCAAATGTAGGGTTTTCAGAGTTCTCAGAATTTACTCCTGTAAGGTTGTATAATCAATTAGGTACTTCTGGAAATGCCCAGAAAACCTTCAAAGAGACATTTATATTCAGCATTTAGTATAAGGCACCCTTTCCCAAACCTGCCAACAACTCCCAGTACATAATCACTCGCCACCTGTTCTTTTGAGATTGCTTTTGTATTATTACAAGCAAAGAAATCAATACTACACCATTGATTTAGGAAAGAGACAAGATTGCGTGGCAATAATACATAAAGTTAGTCAAGCCCCACTTCTCAATTGTTTCGAAAGAACAGATACTTTTATGCCCCTTTCTGAAATAGGTACTCATTCTGCACTGGTGATCTGCAGCAATAAAGACCCAAGATAGATAAGGTACTATAACCCCAATTGATATAATAGCTCTTGAGAGCTACACAGAATCTCAAAATGCCTTTTTATACTCAATAGTAATATATTAACTTGAGTCCATATCTTCTTTCTACAGTTTGTCCCTTGGTTTAATTTTAAAAATGTGGGCTGCAGCAGAGGGTCAAGACAGTCAGCAGTGGAAGTGTTACAACTGCAGAGAGCAGCCAGCTGAAGAGCTGGTCCAACATATATGTCTTGATAGGCAGGTAAGGCAATTGTTTACCTTATCCATTAATTTACTAAGACACCATCTGGTCCTTCTACGTCAAATTAACATGTAAAAGTCATTAAGATATGTTAATTGATTTTGAATCAGTGAATAGACTCAGTAAAAGGAGGTTATGGGAATGGAGAACATTATACTGAGCTTTGTGCTTTTAAGATCTTTCACTTGGATTATCTCACTTGATCGTCACCTTAGTCCCATAAAGTACATGGCTTATCATTTTAAGTATCTGAAAGAAGAGGAAAAAAACATCTTTGAGACCCAAAGATTTTTAACTCTCTTAAAGTAGAGAAGCAGCCAAAGACAGCTCATTTAGCCACACAATAGCCCCAAAGACAGGTATTATTACTAACAAAGCTTCGAAGTGGTAAAGTCAGGATCAGAAGACAAATCTTTTGGAGATCTTAGTGCATGCCATAGTTGTTACACTCATGAGACTTGTGTGTGACACTCTGTTACAGTAAGTATAACCAGACAGGAATCCTTAATGTCAAGTGGTCTGTGTCTCTCAAAGTAGTGCGCTGTCTGGAACGGTTGACATACATTTAAAAAAGCAACAGACAATAAGATAGACAAAGCTTATCTTTGCCTATCTACACAGTCAGAAATACCTGAGGTTTTTTAAAATTACAATTATTGGGGTGTGTGTGTGTGTCAAACTACAGCAGTCCATATCCTCCTTCCACTAGCTGGGTCCCAGGGATTGAATTCATAAAACTCAGTCATCAGGCCTGCTGGCAAGTGCCTTTGTTCAATGAGCCATTTTGCTGGTCTGATATCTATGCTTAAATCCTAGCTCTACTTGTGGCTAAGTGACCTCAAGCAAGTTAGTTACCTCACTGAGCAAAACCTTCCTCATGTGTCAAATGGAGAAAAAGATCTTGACCTTATGAGCATGGTGTGAGCATTGAATATCAGTTATCTTTGTCTATAAACGTGTTTCCCAGGAAGCAGAGAAGTCATAGAGGAGGGGCAACAAGGACCTCATACATGGTAGAGATGAAGATGGAAACAAGAAATGAAAGGTATACAACAGTCTCGTTTTTATAGGGAACCACTGCAAACTGCCAAAGCTCAATGGCTACTTCTTTTAAGAGGAGTCTGAGTTAAGGTCTATGACAATGTTCATTCTCAATGTGAAGGGGTTTATAAACATCATGGGAACACCCTTCTGGGTAGGACTATGAGGTTTTTTTTTTTTGTTGTTTGTTTTGTTTTTTTTTTGTTTTTTTTTAAATGAGGGTGTTTGCAGAAAGGTTTAAAAGAATAGGAAAGACCCACCCTGAGTGTGGGCAGCACAGTCTTATGGACTAGGGTCCCAGACTGAGAAAGAGGAGGAAAGTTAACTGAGCATCCGCATTCACCTCTCTCTGCTTCCCGACTGAGGAACAATGTGACCAGCCAACCCACATGCCTGCTGTGTCTTCCCCATCATGATGGACTGTATCTCCTCCTACTGTGAGCCAAAATCAACCAGCCACACTTCAGCTTCCTGACAGGTATCTGGCCACAGAAGTAACTAATATACAGTCCTTCTAGACTCTCGCAGAATGTTCATTTCCCTATTCTCCTTACTGTCTATTTTTTCCTTTCAACAATAAACCTGCTTATTAGGGTATATCTGCTAATGCAGGAAGCTCACTCACTTGCACACAATGGAGAAACTGGAGGAAAAAAAGTGGAAAGGAAGAATGGATCCATCTCAGTAATCAGGTGTTGACTAAGATTAAGGTAAGGCCAGCCATGGTGCATACCTTTAATCCCAGCACTCACAAGGAAAAAGCCAGGAGATCTCTATGAGTTTGAGGCCAGCCTGGTCTATATAGTGAGTTCAAGCCAGCCAAAGCTACATGGTGAGACCCTGTCTCAAAAAAACCAAAAGAATATTTGAAAAAATACCGGGTGGTGGTGGTGCATAACTTTAATCCCAGCACTCAGGAGGCAGAGGCAGGCAGATCTCTGTGCCTTTGAGGCCAGCCTGGTCTACAGCCAGAGTTCCAGGACAGCACAGGGCTACACAGAGAAACCCTGTCTCAAAAAACAAAACAAAAGGAAAAAAAAAAGATTAAGGTGAGATTTCCCATGTTTTCTTACCTTGACCGCATAGTTATTGAGTGGATCTTTTGCATATGAGGCAGTGTAGTAAACTGCATCTCCAGCTTCGCAGGACGGTTTGTCACTGGTTAGCCTGAAATCTGACCAGCTGTCCACTCCAAAGCGGAGTTGGTCTTTCTGCCCAGCCATGAAGAGGTCTTCACATTTAACAGCCAGTTTCTTCAAGGTATCTGTATGAAGGCTTCGGATTTTACCCACCACTTCTTCCCGATTTTCAAGTCCTCGATAAAGTGCTTGTCTTTGTGGCTTCTGGATACTTCGACCCTGTCTACAGGAGAGACCACGCCGGCTGGAGAGGGACTCCATACTGTTGGAAAATCTGTCCTTAATACTGAGAGTGGCTAAGCTGGAGATACTGTTTGCTGCTGAAGGAACAGGTCTCTCTTTGTGCAAAGGTCTCTCCAGGGAGTCACAAGACTCAATGTCCAGTCCTTTGAGGTCACAGCTAATAGAAGACCCAGCACTGCTGGCATCCCAGTTGGGGTCAATATCGTAGGTGGGGTTAGCCATGACACAAAGACTACTTTCCATGGTTTTTTGAAGGTCTTTGGAGATTGGCTCTGTATTGGCTCGTATCATTTTCTTTGGCAGTGGGGGTGGTGTGGGTTGGGAAGCATTCAATACTTCTTGGTCTGTCTTCTCTCCAAAGGCAATGGCATCATCCAAAGCTCCCTTGGGATGCCGTGGATGCTTGGGAGGTATCATAGCTGCTCTAGACTGTCCTGCATTATTTTGAAAGAAGAAGAAAAGAGAATTAATCAGAAATTTCAACCTCATTTCATAATTGAAACAAGTAGAAATGAGTGAGGCAGGCATGGGACTCTTAACACTCAGCAATGCTTTCACTGCAAATGTGAGCCAAGGAAGGAGCATGGAAGGCAGGAATCCAAAGTTCAATTGGAGCAACAAATATGAATTATGTCTCAGCATTTCTTTGCCAGAGGAATGTGGCACTAATTTAGGTAATGGGCTTTGTTTTCAAATAGGAACCCAGATTCTCCAGCCCTGCCTCGATAATGCTAACATTCACAATACCGCAGTACTAAGAAAGGACAGACACTAGAAACACCTGAATTGTGACAGTTAGAGATGACAGCATTCGTCCATCAAGAAAATACTTGGGAGCATTACTGAAAACAGAATTGAAACTAGCAATGGGACCACTGTACAGAGCCCGACAAAATATGTTCTGTTTCTTGTATTAATACTCCAGTTTTACATTGTATATAGCACCTGCCATTACATATATGTACATATAATGTATCCAATATTTATGTTTAGAGGGCAAAACACATTAGGGTTCAATAATACTTTGTTTCTTACATAAAGGAAAGAAGACACTATTTTTCTAAAGACAGAAATATATCATGAAACTTGCACAAAAGCTACAAAAATTAGCCATGTTATTAAAATGAGGCCTTTACTCAAGAGATAGAGGGAGAGCAGAAGGCCTGGTTACACAACATTATGTTGCGGTCCTAACCCCCGGTATCTATGAATAGGTCTTCATTTGGAAATAGAGTCTTTGTTAGTATGACTGAGTTGAGGGTAAGGAAGGCACTAATCAAATATGGCTGGTATCCTAAAAAGAAGAAAATGTAATGTGAAGACAAATAAGGGAAATACTATGTGGTGACAGGGGCAGAGACAGGAATGCCAAAGATGGATGGCATCATTAAATGCCAGGCAGAAGCAAGAACAGATCCTACTCAGTGTCTCAGAAGAAGCATGGTTCTGTGGACAGAAGTTTCATTTTAAGTCTCTAAACTGTCAATTGTCAAAGAATTAGTTTCTGTTGTAGTATGCAACCCATTTAAAGTACTTTATTACAACAGTCCTAGGAAAGAAATACATATTGCTACTTATAATCATACAGAGTACAGGTAAATGGATTCTGTGATGTTAATACTATCCAACTGATCTCATCTTGAATCAGCTAGAACACCTTTGAATATGTCTGTGGATTTCTGTACTGGGCTAATTGGGGTGGAAGGAACCATTCCAAATGAGGGCAGTGATTCTGAACTGAACAAAATAAAAGTGAGCCGAACACCAGTATTCATCTCCCTCTCCTTCCTGACTGCAGATGCAAAGCTTCCTCATATTTCTACTGCCATGACTTCCCCATTATGATAGACTGGCCCCTTAAGCTGGGAGTTAAAACAGACCCTTCCTCCATGATCTGTTTTATCACGGCAATAAGGAAAGTCACAAATACAGATGTTTCTGAGGATGCTAATAAGTAAAGCAGTGGTTTGTTTTGTTAAAACTACATCCTTGAAGAAATGCCAAGGGCAAGAATCAATATAAACTGTGATTACAATTATATTCAATTTCTTACATACAGTACTTGGATCAAGAATTATCTAGGAGTTTAAATAAACTACTAACTACCACATACATACAGCAAACTGAAGGCTCTCCTTTCTCCACTGACAGCATACAGCAGCATTTTTATAAGGAAGAGAGCTGCATTAAACCCAAACAAAAATATACAGAGAGAATGTACAAGAGAGTGGGGGTGGGAGGCTTCAGATAGGGAGGAAGAGAGGGAGGGGGAAGTGAAGTGAAGGGAGAAGCGGGGGCAGGGGAGAATAAGCAGAGAATATATAGCTCTAGGGAGCAAGGGCTTTTAAGACTTTCCAGCTGGGATTTGGCTTTGTGTAGTGCTTGTCCAACACGCACAAGCCCTTGGGTTTGATCTTTATTAGCATAAAACTAACTAGCTAGCTGCTAAATAACTAACTAATTAAATTCTCTTGAAGAAAAACACAGGACTAGATGGATTCACTGATGAATTCTACCAAATGCTTAATATTAATTAAACCAAAGTATTACTACCAATCTTTTGCAAGCTCTTCCAAAAAGTAGAAGGGAAGAGGGAACACTTCTATCTTGAATTTTGTAGAAGCCATGTTAACTAGACAACCAAACCAAATACATTTAAGAAAACTAAAGACTAATACTACTTGAATACAAGTGAAAAAAATATAAGTCATTAGCAATAGAACCTAGTGACACTTTAAACATTATAAATATAATAATATGCCATAACAACTTGGGTTTATCCAAAGAATGCAAGGTTGGTTTAATATCTGAAAATTAATCAGCATATGATGCTAACAAAATACAAAAGAAAAAACAATCTCACATAATCTCCTCAAATTTGTGGAAAATGTATCTGATAAAATCTAATGCCTTTCCATGACAACACCCAACAAATTTGGGACAGAAGCGAACATTCTCAGTCTGATAGCTTCTATATCAAACCAAGAGCTAACATACTTGATGACAACAGAGTAGATGATTCCTTCCTAATGTCATAATACAAAAACTTCCATTATCACCATCTTTATTCTACCTTATACTTGAGCACTAGCCATGGAAATGTGGAAATAGGAACAAATAAAAACATCCCAACTAGAAAGAAGTAAAACTATTCTATGTATAGATGATATAATCTTGTAGTTTGAGAAGCCCAAGGAATCATATGAGTATCTATCAGAAGTAATATGCCAGGGCTCAGATGGCAGAGTGCTTGCCTAGCAAGCAAGGTGCCTTGGGTTCAGTTCCTAGCATGTCATAGAACTGTTGAATGTGGTGGAATACACTTGTAATTTCAGCACTTGAGACATGAGGTCAGGAGGAACAAGAAGTCAAAGCCATCCTCAGCTACACAGTAAGTTTGAGGCCAGTGTGAACTACATGGGAACTTGCTGTAGACAAACAAAAAGAAGAAAGGAATGTATCAGTTTAGTGAGACTGCAAGATACAAGATCACTATACAAAAATCAATTGTAATGACTATTCTAAATCTGACATTAAAAAAATAACCCTATTTGCAACAAAGAGACTAAAATATTAAGGGATAAATTTAATTAAGCAAGAGTTGTATTCTGAAAACTATAAAACATCACTGAAAGAAATTAAAAAGTACCAGAATAAATGGAAATTAGTTATGTTATTAAAAATCAGTCACATTATTAAAATGACTAATTTTATTCAGTCTATTTAAGCTCATGGATCAGAAACTTTAATATTGTTAAGATGGAAGTACTCCTCAAATTGACCTACAGATTTAATGTAATCCCTATGAAAATCTCAGTTGGATTTCTTGCAGAATTGATGTGGGGACCCTAAAATTCACATGGAAACATAAGCGGCTTATAAGTGGCCAAAAATAGTCTTAGCAAATTACAAAATTATAGTAATCAAGATAGTGTAGTACCTAGTTAAGAGCAAAGATATAGATGAGTGGAATTGGTTTGAAAGGTCAGAAAGAAATCTTTGTATTAAGAGGTCAATTAATATTGACAAAGGTTGTCCAAACAGTTCAATGGAGGAAAGAACAAACAGGGTTGTGACAAGTGAATACACATATGAAAAACAAAACAAAAAAATAAAGTTGGACACTTGTTTCACACTATATACCAAGATAAACTAAAATGCATAAAAGATCTAAATATAAGAGCTAAAAACTATGAAACTCTGTACTATTCACTGCTGGCAATCAAACCCAGGGTCTCAAGCATGCTCTAACACTGAGCTATATCCTTACTCCAGAACTATGACAAATCTGATGATAGAAATCAATGGTTGTGTCCCTGAGTTGGGCAATGGTTAGTTCTAACAATTAATGTAAAACAAGAAAACAAAATAGTGTGGTAAAAGTGAAAATAAAAAGAAAACTTATGTGCTTCAAAGTATATCTTCAAGAAAGTAAAAAGAAAATGCCAGGCACGGTGACACACGCCTGTAGCCCTGGTACTCTGGAGGCTGAGGATAGCACTGCTACATAGCAAGACCTTGGGTAGACACCAAAAGGGAGGAAGAAGAGGGAGGGAGGAAGGGCAGAGAGAGAGAGGAAGAAGGAAGAAGGGAGGACGGGGAAAATTACACAGAGTAGGGGAACATGTGTTCAAATTATGTATCTGGGAAGAAACTTGTATCTAGAATATATATAGAACTCTTTTTTTTTTTTTTAATTTCTTTTTTTGTTGATTTTTCGAGACAGGGTTTCTCGTAGTTTTGGTGCCTGTTCTGGAACTCACTCTGTAGACCAGGCTGGCCTAAACTCAGAGATCTGCCTGCCTCTGCCTCCTGAGTGCTACTCTCTACTCTCCACCTCAAAACGGAAGCCATAACTTCTTCCTGTATTCTCTTAGCACTTCCGCTTAAAGTGCGTGTGCCACCACCGCCTGGCTTTGAACTCTTTTATTTTTATTTTTATTTTTATTTTTATTTTTATTTATTTTTTTCGAGACAGGGTTTCTCTGTGTAGCTTTGCGCCTTTCCTGGAACTTGCTCTGTAGACCAGGCTGGCCTCGAACTCACAGAGATCCGCCTGGCTCTGCCTCCCGAGTGCTGGGATTAAAGGCGTGCGCCACCACCGCCCGGCTGAACTCTTTTAAAAATCCTTAAAAATGGGCCAGAGATTCACATAGACATTTCTCCAAAGATGATACACAAATGGCCAATACATACATGAAAGATGTCCAACATCATTACTCATTAGATAATGATATAATAAAACCCTAATACTTCACATCTACTAGGATCATTATGAATCTAAGATAGAATAGCTAGCTTGGAAAACAACCTGGGAGTTTCTCAAAGAGCAAAACAAAGAGTCATCACATGAGCCAGCATATACACTCCTACTGAGATAGTCAATGGAAATAAAACACGTCTATACAGAGACCAGAACACATGCTTACACTGTACTGTTCATAACAGCTCCAAAGTGGAAACAACACAAATGTTTACCATCTAATTAAGTGGCAAACAAGATGTGGTATAGCCACATAACTGAATGAAGTTTCCCACTTCTCTCATATTGGGTTATTTGTTCCCTTCTCTAGTGTTGGAGCACAAAACCAGGGTCTCATACATGCTAGATACTCTACTGCTGAGTTATATTCCTGGTCTTCCTCACCCATCTTTAAACACTCTTACCTCTGGGGAGCATTTAAGTCCACTCCCCAAACTTATTGATCCTCAGAGATATATATATATATATATATTCATTCTCAGGTTACAGTCTGAATTCCTTACTGGGTTGATCACTAGTGGCAGGGACTGTGTCTTATTTCTATATATGAGACCAAGCAAGAATCTGGCTGAGAATGAGTGGCTAGGTAAGTAGAGAGATAGATGTAGATAGAAAACATCATCCAATTTTTATCTAGGTCCTAGAAAAGGTTTTATGGGCTGCCATTTTCTACCCATCTCTCCAAATAAGGAAAAGCAGCAATAACTGTGGATGTGAGTAGCATCGAGAGTTCCAGAAGTACCTTCTTTTTCTTTAAAGATTATCTGAGGATTAGGGAAGTAAGACAAAGTGTATTACATAGTTCTTTAGTGCGTATTAGAGAGGTGGAAGAGGGCTGAGTGTGCAGTTTGTGCTACTTCTGGAATAAAGTTCAGACTTTCTACAAGTCGATCAAGGTTCTTTGTCTTATCTACCACTGTTTCTCCACCACTCCCATTACTCCTGTTAGTGTACCTTAGAACTGGAGTTACAGATGGCTGTGAACTGCCATGTGTGCTGGAGACCAAACCTGGGTTCTTTGAGAGAGTAGCAAATGCTCTTAACTGCCAAGTTATCTCTCCAGTCCATATTTTCTGTTCTTTTAATAGGTCTCTCTCTCTCTAATATTATTTTAGATTTATTTTTATTTACATGTGTGTGAGTGTAGTGTCTTCAGAAGTCAGAGACACCAGATCCCCCTAGGAGCAGAAATTATAGGAGGTTGTGAGCCACCTGATGTGGGTGCTGGAAACTGATCTCAGGTCTTCTATAAGAGCAATACACATTCTTAACCCTGGGGCCAGTCCAGAACTTCTATTTTTATATTTTTGCCTTAGCAAAGGTGTATTCTGTCTTTGGCCCAGCTCAGACTTTTCTACTGATGTCTTCCTACTCTCTACTCTCCACTTCAAAATGGAAGCCATAACTTCTTCCTGTATTCTCTCAGCACTTCCGCTTTATTGCAGTGTTTCTGTGTTTGTATGCATCCTTTCTAAATCTCATGTGGTACAAGACAAACAGCATGTGTTACAGTAAATGGCTGCTGAAGGACAGAAAACCAGCAGAACTGATCATTATTTCAAATGGAAAGAGACAGTCAAAGTGGCAGGATATAAAAGAATTCCAGGCCTCTCTCCTCCAATAGCAGTGCAGGATCTCATGGGAGATATGGGGATTTTCATGAGGGAATCAGGAACTTAGGCACTCTAAATGAAACCAGGAGCATTCCACAATCCCTGCAAGTAGGTCAAGCTATCTTCTAAATCTCAAAGTGCTTTGTGTTTTTGTGCTTTATTGCCACCCTAAAAGGGGAGGGGGGACAAATTCCAAACATTTAGGTCAATGTCCTAAAAGTTTGGTATCTTAGCTGCTTTTATTTTAAACGTTTAATCCTGTACATTCCTCTGAAGTCTCCAGGATCCAGACACCAAAGCTCAGTTTTCAGCAGCAGACAGGACACCACATACTCTACATTTTTGTGGCATACCAGCTTTCTAAATGGAAAGGGGGAAAAAAGTTTGATTCTAAATCTTGCCTTGCTATAGCTAAAAAGGTCCTCTGGATAACGTTTGACTAACGCAAACTCAAGCCGTACTTTTCCTCAGCCTCTAAGCTCTAGCTGTAATTTCTCCCCACTTAAACGGGCCTTTAGACTGGCAGATGAAGAAGGCCCTGTATCATGTCACTTTATGTAGAGCAAATGCTGAAAATACAACAGGAAGGGAAAATTTTGATAAGACTAATCCACTAGGAATGAAAATGATTGATATAAGTTCTTATAACTTACAAATTGGTATAGATACACAAGAAATAAGGTATCTCTAAAATAAATATTTTAAAAGATTGCATAATGAAAAACTTAAAGTAGTAATTACATCATTATAGTGATGGAAATATTAAAGACACATTAAAAACAAACCACAATAAATGTTTGCTTGTAATCTGGTAGCATTGATGTCCTAGGGCCCTAAATAATGACGCATTTAAATAGGAGTTGACCTTTGACCACAAGTCATTCCTTATTCTAACAAGACAAGAAGGCATGGCTTCCTGGCCCATCTCTCTGCCTCAAGTCATCCCCCACACAGCTTCCGGGATGAGCTTTTAATCCTGAGCGTGCCTCTTCTGAAAAGCCTACAGTGGCTCTATTAGTAAAAGATGCAGTGTTTGTGACCCAGATTCCTCTAGAAAGAAGCCTTCACAAACCTCTCAGTACACGGCAATTAGCACAGGGACTCAAAGGAGGGTGGCCTCATGTCTTTCTCTCCAAAGATCAGGTCTTTGAAGGTTACGCTAGTGTTCTCAGCACCCTGCCTGGAACTAGAGCCAGTTGGTATTAAACAGCTGCTCGCTAAGTGGCCATATTAAAGTCCCAATTAACAGAACACATCTACCTATTTAAAGCACAGCTTCAATTTTCATTCCTAATCTAACCCCACCTCAAGGTAAGTAATATACATGAGAATGGGAAGAGAAAGGAATAAAGAGACAGTCATGTCCAAACACAGAAATACGCTCTGCACTTTACAGATACAGTTTACAGAACATACTTTATAGACCACCACCACTGTTCCCCAGCTTTGTCAAATGAATAGGGCCTCGCACAGGCTGAGGCCTGCACTGTTCCCCAGCAGCTGGCTTCCAGCGTCCGGAGGAAAGGACTGCATCTGCCAAGCGTTCTTACTGTGCTGGGCGGACTGAGCACAGTGAAATGTAAGCAACAACTGGCAAGCCACGGGTACAACTTCATGTCAAAGAATAAAACTGGCTGACCTCTAGAGACTTGCGTGTATCCTCAAATAGACAGGCCACTTTGAAGAATGCCAGTGGTGTAGCAGCTGACAGGCCCACTGTTTACACGGCCTCATCACAGAAAACCTTCCTAATGCCACAGCTCACTTATTTAGGGGTAAGTTATCTATGTAATTTGAATACTGTACTCTCTTAACTAATTCTTAGATATGGGAAACTATTTTAAAATATGAATGAAACTAACTTAGGAACAAAAATCCACGCTTTCTCTTAATAGAAATAATTACAATTACAGGAGGTATAACAAATGCTCAAACAAATGTTCAAAGCTATCAACTTCAGCCTTTTTCTTTTTTAGTTCCAGATAATCTTAACTGCAATTATTTTAAAAAACATTTGGATTTATTATTTATTTATTGTGTGTGTGCACACACATGTGCACAGGTTTGGGGCTCAGATGATAACTTTGGATAGCTGGTTCTCTCCCTCCACCCACCATGGGGGTTCCAGAGATTTAACTCAGGTTGTCTGGCTTGGTGGCAAGTGACTTTACCTGCTAAGCCATCTTGCCAGCCCTTAACTGCAATGCTTTAATATTTGGTTCAAATAATTAACACAATGATACCTGCTCAATATTTATTGAATAAATATGCATTGTAAGGTACTCTTCAGAATGCCTTCTTAAGAGCTGGCATTTTGAATGGTACACTCCATACCACAACATCAAGACCAGCAATGTAAAGAATGCTATTCTTTTACAGACATCCACCCTTCACCTTTAACACCCACAACAATGTACTGCAGGCAGAATGCTTTTAGATGTTTTGCATTGGTGTTTGAAGGGTGCAGCTTTAAGGATTTGCCCAAAGTAACTAAAATGAGTAATGTGGACAGATTCTTATGGAGACCCTTAGGAGATGGAGGCAAAATTCGTATAGTTCCTTAATTAGGAAATTTATGCATTATGTCCAATATTAGAAAAAAACAAGCCAGATTAATAGATCAATAGAGCACATAAACGATAACTTGGAAAATCTCTTACATGAACTTTGCTGTCAACAGCCAGATTTCTTTCATCTGGGAATCTTCAAAAGTCAAACACAGCAGTCATTTTTAGCTCATTTATTCAAACACATTCTTAGCACCTCCTGTGTGTTTTAGATAATGTGCTAGGCTGTAGGGATACAGAAAGAGGAGCAAGCCAAAACTACGTGGAGTAAAAGGAGACTTGACTGAGCTTTTAAAAAAGCAATGTATGGAGTACTTAGTTACAAAGTGAACAAAGGAGAACTAAAGTCATCAGCTGGCTTTCAACAGAGTAAAACTTCTTACACACTTCTGATTCCAGCAAGGTAATAAAGTAGTCAGACATGCCCACATAAGACAACCAGTGATCCTTCTTGAAGACATTTGAAGATAGACACAAGAAACAGGAAAATGTAGAGATATTCTATCACTTCTTTGGGAAATTGTTTTGGGTGTAGACAAAATGTAAAATCCAGATTGAGTATGATTAAGTTGGTAAAGGCCAGTTGATCCCGTGATCCATGTGATCACCATCCAGAGTGAAATCACCATCATGTTGGGTGTCCTGGTCTAATGACCTACTTTATTCCCCTGAGACAGAGTCTCTCACAAAACCTGGGGCTAGGCTGGCAGCCAGCAAGCTCCAGTCCTGTCCCTATCCCTATATTACTGGGATTACAGGCACGTGTGGCCCAACTTGGCTGTAGCACCAATCTTAAAAGTTCTTATTAATAAAAACAAACCTGGAGCCAGGTATTGGGGTGAACGCTGAAAGATCAGAGAAGCAGAACAAGTCACAGCTTCCCCACCTCACCAATTTCTCAGGTGATCCTGTTTCCTCAGACTGGATGCCTCTCTGCTGAACGGTGCTGCTCAAAAGCCTGAAAGTTTAACCAACCATAGTTCCTCATCCTCATGCCTTAAATACCTTTCTGCCTCCTGCCATTACTTCCTGGGATTAGAGGTGTGAGTCACCATGCTTGGCTGTTTCCAGTGTGGCCTTGAACTCACAGAGATCCAGGCGGAACTCTGCCTGTGGAATGCCAGGATTAAAGGCGTGTGCTACCATTGCCTATCCTCTATGTTTAATATTGTGGCTGTTCTGTTCTCTGACCCCAGATAAGTTTATTAGCATGCACAATATTTTGGGGAACACAATACCACCACACTTGGCTTCTTATGTGGGTATTGGGGATTTAAACTAGGGTCTTAATGTTTGCACAGCCAGTGTTCTTTCCGCTTAGTCATCTTCCCTGCTCCTCCACCCCTATTTGTTTTTTAAGACAGGGTCACATGTTTCCCAGATTGGCCTTGAATTACTGACCTCCTGTCTACTTCCCAAGTGCCAGAATTATAGGTTCGAGTCACCACGTCCAGCTCAATGGTACCATTAAAAATAAAAAGTTACTGGAGCTTTAAATCACAAAAAATTACCCAAAGGGGCATTTTAAAACTACATGGAGACGACTTGCTGAATGTCTTAAAAAAAAAAAAAAAAGAGCTCCAAATGCCATCTACATACTTGTTCTTCCAGGGAAAACAGTAATAAACCCAAATCCTCAGCTTCTAGAACTAACAGAATCAACCGTAACTATCACTTTTCCAAAGCAGAAAAATTAAGCATGTATCAAACCACACAAAGTCAAGCACAGAGCCACTTGAGCACTTAAAGAAGGCTTAAAGCTAATTATTTTTCTAGTTCTAACTTTGTCATGGATTTTTCAATTTTGGTAGTTGATAAGTGCATAAAAATATATTTGACAGAGTGTAAAAGAGGCTCAATGGCTTCAGAACGGCTGTGCTAAGTTCAATGAGATGATTAGACCAAAGTCTAGTTAATTTTGGTGTGTAATGCTTTCACTTGCAAGTCTTTCTCTTTTCCTTTTAAATAAAAATAACAACAATAACAAAAAACCCCAAAGGAAGACTGGATAACATAGGCATCACATACTTATGACAAAGGAAAGAAATTCATCTTTTTCTCTCCTTCTGGTGCTGGGCACTGAACCTAGGGCCTTATGATTTCTAGGCAAGAGCTCGACCACTGAGATAAACTCAATGGAAAAACGATCTTTCTCACAAGACATCTTGAATTTTTCAATTCTAAGTAACTGTAATTTTTTAAAGTTGATGATTCAAAAGTTCCAGCCTTGCTGGGTGGTGGGGCCACACACCTTTAATTCCAACACTCAGGAGGCAGAGGCATGCAGATCTCCGTGAATTTGAGGCCAGGCTGGTCTACAGAGCAAATTCCAGGACAGCCAGGACTGTTACACAGAGAAACCCTGTCTGGGGGGTGGGGGTGGGGAAGGAAACAAAACAAAACAGGAAGTCCCAGCCCTCCAGTGCTTTTCAAGAATTTAATGATTGCAGGTATTGGAGTCATGAGTGCCTAAGGCTCTCTGGGCTGTAACTTGTCCAACCTCCTTGCTTTCCTTTCCTCATCTAACAATGAGATAAAAGAATACAACTTAGAGTTGGCACGTTTAAAAAAAAGAGGGGCTGGAGAGATGGTGGCTCAGCAGTTAAGAGAACCAGCTGCTCTAGAAGACTTGGGTTCAATTCTCAGCACCCACATGGTAGTTTACAACTATCTGTAACTACAGTTCCAGGGGATCTGATACCCTCACACAGGCATGAATGCAGAATAAACATCAATGCATATGAAATAAAATTAAATAAAATCTTAAAAAAAAAAAGACCTTTTTTTTTTTTAAGGTAAGGTCTCCTGTAGTCCAGGCTGGCCTCATACTTACCTACTTTGTAGCTGAGGATGGCACTGAAGTCCTGAGCTTTCTACCTCCACTCCCCAAGTGCTGGGATTACGGCATGTGCCACCAGGCCTCACTTTTTCTTTCTTTCTTTCTTTTTTTTTTTTTTTTTTTTGAGATAGTCTTATTATGAAGCCTAGGTTAGTTTCAAAGTCACAGTTCTCCTCCTTGAGGCTCCCAAGTGCTGGGGTTATAGGTGTAAGCTGCCACATCCAGTTGCTAATGGAAAACTTTAAGAAGAGAATCCATATGGCATCGATTCCTAAAGATTGTGATACATTTTACTGAGGCTGTCATGTAAAAAATTTTGGCATAGCAAAAATATCTACAATATGTAATTCCTGATATGATATTTTAGGCTGCAAAGTAAGTAAAAACTTCATCTTAATATGTACTTCTAAAATATAAAAGAATGAGAAAAGTCCAATAAACCATTCAACTATAAAATCTACTGGAACTGAAGTTAGAAGTCTTTTCTTTGTAGAATATACTTTCAGCTACTTGAGGGTTGTTCTGACTGAATCTCCCAACAGGAGATTAGAACATTTCTCCTATGGTATTGCTTCAACCTTTTGGATTTGTTAATTAAGAAACTATTATTTTCAAGTATACTAGCTGATTTTGGTATCATTTTTCCTTACAAAAACACAATGGAGGAAAAAGACAAAGAGAGATGAGAAACTAGGTCCTTCAGACACATTCTCCGTGGTTTCCAAGCAGGGGTCAGTGGTTCATTAGTCTTGCTGGCACACTATACTGCGGGTAGTCCATGCTGCTCATCTCTTCCTCCCCACAGGAGATAAGCGTGGAAACAAAAACAAACCCCTAAAACTTACTCCGCTCCAGGTTTTCCTTTTCAGAAGGAAAGGAACTCAAGGGAGGGAGATAATTCAGAGGTCACTGGGACTTCCAGAAAGACAGTGAAGAAAGAGAACAGAGGACGTTCTGCAACAATGCGGAAGCAATTCTGCTTAACCCTCTTTGCACATTCTCCACTACAGTAGGCAGGTCTGTGCCAGCCTGCCAGCCTCTGCCCACACACCTCCAACGACAGGACTCCTACTTGCAGTCTGCTTGATCCAAGCCAGAAATCCTGCTCTTCACATTATCCTACCTTGCGTATATTTTGTCCTAAAATGCGACTCTGATTTGCTCACTGTTCCCTCTCCCTGTCTTAACTGAGGCTCGCTCTTCTCATCCTCGTATGTAATCCTGCAGCAATAGTACCTGTTACCAAACACCATAGCCTAGGTGTGCCCATTGTAAGTCATAAATGTCATCTGTCTTCTTGAAGCCCTTTGATGGGTCATTATCACACATAACAAAAGGTCTGAGATTTTACCCTGAAATCCATCTTATCTAATGCTCCACACTGCAGCAACCTTAAATGGCTGTGGCACCAGGCTATTCTGTATTTCCATGGTTTTGTTCACTTAGTGCCTGTTTGGAACATCCTTTCTTCACTCTGACAACAAGTGAAATCAGCTCAGGAATGATTTCTAGGAAGGCTTCTTTTGACACCCTTCTTAGTGTAACATCAAAAATATTCCATGTGTGTTCCCACAATTATATTTATCACATTATACAGAATTCAGACTCCTTTCTTTCTCTTCAGGTTGAATCCTTCAAGACGGGGGCCACATCAGCACATGGCTCACGGTAGCAGGCATTTAAAATAAGTCTAGTAAAACCTCGAATATAATTTTCTGAAGTAATTGCAAATTTATAACTCCAAAGGTACAACTTTTGATCCTCCAGGGAAATATAATATTTAGCCAGACATAAAAAGGCAAGGTTTAAATACCATTTATGTAACGTTTGTACTTACCTAAGTTGCTATATGTCGCACTGCAGGAGTTTAGGTCTACAGGATCCGAAGTATCATCTTTTTCTTCTTCCCTTTCCAGGTCAGGTGGGGGCAATGCTGGTGTGACTGAAGTGCCATCTTGCTTCACAACAAGAGTCTTTGGATCCTGAGGAGAAAATTCCTCTGCCACTTCATGAGTCACGCGACTGAAACAAATCAGACAGTTCATCAAATTAGAATTCAAAAGTTCTGTTAAAATTTAGCTTTATAGGGCAGGGGATGGTGGTGCATGCCTTTAATTCCATCACTTGGGAGACAGAGTCAGGTGGATCTCTGTGAGTTCCAGGCCAGAGTTCCTGGTCTATATAGCAAGTTCCAGGATAACCAGAGCTAACTAGAAATAATAAATGAATAAATATTAAAAATGTGATTTATGAAAGACATATTTCCCACTGATGTGAAAAAATAGCCCTATAACCATAACAGTGGGTCATCAGTTTGCTGAGCAGAGACCAAGAATTTTCATGTTCAACCCCAATTCATATACTGGTGGAGGTAGAGTAGGCTCAAATGGAGCTTGAGAATGAACAGACAAGGAATAGAACAATTAAAGTCTGAGACTTTCATACATGAATGTCTAAATACTACATCTACATTTTTTTAAAGAGAAGAGGTAACAATAGTAAGAAGAATACTTAACTGGTAAAAGAGAAAAACTCTCAAGAATTTAGTAAATCAGCTGGCGTATTTACTATATTTATTGCATTACTTATAGTACTCTACTACTATAGTAAATACCACAATTATTTACTTTACTTACCACATAGTATTTGCTACATGTTAAAATATTTATTGAGGTATTTAGAAAGAATCAGGAATAAAATTGTGACTATATTATAAATAGAAATTGTACTATGTAACTGTTTTGGTAGGTTAATGGCAGGCAGACAGAAGCATCAGTTGTCATCTACATGGGTGCAGGAGGGAAGTCAAATGGAAAAGAAAGCTTAACTCTTTGGCTAATCTCATTCTGGAAAATGAATCTGGAGCATCCTGCTGGTCACGAATCAGTTAAAGACTGTCTTTTTCTTTTCAACCACTGCCAGCTCATTTACTCTTGGCTACTCTTCCCTCTCCCCACTCCCTACCTAAACTCTATCAGTTCTGTGGCCATGAAGTACAAGGGGATCAAATGGTCACTAACTGCTGGAGCATAAGACGGCTGAGTCAGCAAATCTCATGTTGCTAGCCAATGAAATATACTTAAATCAGATGTCTTTGAAGGTTTCAGGGTCTGAGAAGTGTTCTGAGACTATTATATCCTCAGCATACTCTTCCTGACTTTTTTTTTTTTTTTTTTTTTTTTTGGTTTTTCGAGACACGGTTTCTCTGTGTAGCTTTGCGCCTCTCCTGGAACTCACTTGGTAGCCCAGGCTGGCCTCGAACTCACAGAGATCCGCCTGGCTCTGCCTCCCGAGTGCTGGGATTAAAGGCGTGCGCCACCACCGCCCGGCTCTTCCTGACTTCTTTATGGGCAAAGAGAAACAAGGATTAGAAACATTTTTTTTATGGGTGTATGTATGTGTACAGGAAAGAGGATGACACCGAGGGTCCTCAATTACTTCTCTTACTTTTTGAGACAGGGTCTCTCACTGAACCCAAAACTCACTGATTGGCCATACTGATTGTCCTTCTAGGGAACCACTAGCTCTGAAATTAGAAGTAGTTTCTATTAACTTTCACCTAGCAAAGCCTATTTCCTTCCTCTTTAAGTATGTGCATAACTACTCAATAATGTCCAGTCTTGATGTGAGGCAGGGCCCGAGAGAGTGTCTGGGAAGTGTCACTTCACTTTGTCTTCACTCAGGCATGGAAGCCGAACTCCCTTGTTACTGTCTCCTTATGATGTCCATGTCATGAGAAACCAGCTTTGTGCGGATGGCCTGTTTCTGCGTTGATGACTAAGGCAGCCCATTGAGAAGAGGGAGCATTTTTACAGACTGCCCTGTTGACTGCTGCTAGAGAAATTTGTTCCTAGCTCTCCTATCCCCAGGAGCTAGAGCCCATAATGGAACTTCCAGTTCACTGCACACTGCTGATATAAAGAGAGACCCCTGGTTCTGCTGGTTTGGAAAGAGTCTTTCTGAAGTTGTGTAGCCAGCAGATTTCAAGGCTTATATTTCTGTCTAGACACATGCATAATTTTTATAATAAAGGATCGGTAAGAAGGTACTCCTTCAAGATTACGCCCTTGTCTGCAGTTGATGTATGTTCTAATGGCATGCAAATAAAAATCTCTTACAGAAGCTTGAGGGCTGGGGAGACTCCTCAGTTGGTAAATTACTTTCCGTGCAAGGAAAGGACATGCATTCAGATCCCCAGAACTCGTAAGAAGTTGGGACACAGGTGGCATGTGCCTATAACCCCAGCACCGGGGAGGCAGAGGAAAGCCTTAGGACTTGCTGGCCTCCTCTGCATTTGGTGGTACGGGTCTATAATCTCAGCTATTTCTGAGGCTAAAACAAAAGCATTCCAATTCAAGGCCTGCCTCAGCTCCAGTGTGACCACAAGGCTACCCCGAGCAACTGAGCAAGACTATCACAGAATAAAATTTAAAAGGGGTGAGGATAGCTTGTGGGAGAGTGATTGTCTAGTACTCTCTGGGTCCTGGATTCAATGCCAAACAGGCTGATGCCAGCTCTAAACTTGCTCTTGGTCCATTTTCTTTTCTTAAAGTTAGTTTATTTATATATTGCACACGTACGTGTGCATGCACTCGCTTGTGCAGGTGTCTATGGAGGCCAGGGGTTGATGTCAGTTGTCTTTTTCTATTACTCTCCACCATATTTTTTTGAGCTTGGACTTCCCCATTTAGGCCAGATGTGCTCCAACCAGTGCTCTGGTTACAGCTGTGTGCTTGCTGTGCCTGCTTTTCTGCACTGGTTCTGGGGATCAGCTACTGTGAAAACTACTAGAAGAGCAGATGCTGTTAACTGCTGGAATCCCTAGGTCTGCTCCATATACATAATACAGAACTTTAAAAGTGTTGACAAACAAAACATGGATGCTAAAAAGCAAGAAATATCAAAGACTCACCCACTGTACTCACTCACACAACTCCCCATTGAAGGACATTGTCACAGGGTCTCTTCAAGTCTGTTGGCCATGCTCTGAAACCAACAGAGCAGAGGCCACTGAGCTCTGAAGAGTTCCAAGCTGTACAAGCTATGCCAAGACACTTGAATCCTGCACTTTAGTAACACCCACTGCACCTTGACCTTTACTATAGGGGTTTGGTCTTGGAAAAGTGCCAAATTACCTTTGGGGAGCTAAGCAAGTGAAAGCCAGATTTATTAACCCTTTGAGGACCAGGGTAGCCCAACCAACATTCCAGGTCAGTTTCACAGACACTTTTAAAATGAATGCACTGGTATACTAGGCTTCCAGTTAAAACAATTATTAACTATAAAAATCTATGCAAGAGTGTTATAAATTTGCAAATGGATGCAGAAATATTTAATCTGCATTCATGGTGACAGTCTTAAAAGGAATAAGAACTTTAAAAATGCATCAATGATATGTCATGCCTTAATGCTTGACAGAAGAACAGCTCTTTGTATTATTAAAATAGTAAAAGGCAGGAAAAAGAGGAGGTTCTAAGAGTTGAAGTGTAGGTAGTGACATGAAGACTAAAAAATGAAAAAGAGTTGGCTGGGTGGCAGTGGCACACGCCTTTAATCCCAGCACTCAGGAGGCAGAGCCAGGTGGATCTCTGAATTCGAGGCCAGCCTGGTCTACAGAGTGAGATCCAGGACAGGCACTAAAACTACACAGAGAAACCCTGTCTGGAAAAACAAAACAAAACAAAATAAAAAACCAGTAGGAGGCAAAGGCAACTTACCCTAAGTATGAACAAGATAGAAACAAACCAGCCAGTAAAGGAGAGAGAAAGCCCTCCTCCTGGTCTCTGAGTGGGCACATTAATTCTATAAAGGAATTTAGATAATTTCTTAAGAAAATAAATGACCCAAATAATCAGAAAATCATCTCAAATTCTAAAGTGATACTCTCTAACAGGCTTTATCTCCTGCCAAACACATCACCAACATTTCACTGGGAGATGTTTGAGGTGATGGGAAACGTGTGGAAATTAGAAGCCGATGTAGGTTTTCCTGTCACTGATCTTCTGAACAAATGGCGCATGAGGAAGGCGATAACAGAGATGATGAAACTTCCCCATTTCATTCAAGAAATGATTCTACATTCAAGAAAAATTCTACAAGATGAAAATCATAAGGAATATAATTTGAGAATCTTACTATATGCTAACAAGTGTTAAAACAGTGAAATACTGACCAACGAGGTATTTTTTCAAGGTAAGTAAATTTCATATTCATTTTTATAAAACAAAACTATGTTTAAGTAATGAATAGCCCATGAAGAATTTGGAGCCTTTTGTATTTCTGCTATTTAAATTCCTTTGAAAGAGTTTCTAGTCCTGTAACAGAAAGTGGAAAGTCTGTACTAACTATGGTAATGATATCTAAGTCCTTAATCTTCAGGTTCTGACAAACTGACTTAGCCTTTTTGTCACCATCAGTGATCATTCTATTTTCATGATGGAAGATGATACACATCTGACTGCACAGTGGCTCTTGGGTCCTATATCCTCAGATAGAAAACATTCAGGGAAAAAAAAACTGGATAAAATACCAAACATATACCTTTTACTTTCTTCTCATTATTCCCCAAACAAAACAGAAAATTACTAGTCATACAACATTTACATTGGACTAGGTTATGATTAGTGATCTAGAAATCATTTAAAGTCTATAAAGAACATGGTGGGATACTTCTGTTAAGACCAGCACTCAGGAAGCTGAAGCAGGAGGACTTGAATGGAGAGTTCAAGGCCAGAGTGAGTTACATAGTGAGTGTAAGGTCCACCTAGGCTTACATGGCCAGATTCTGTCTCAAGAAAAACAAGACAAAAATGTCTCCAAGAGGTTATATATAGAGTAAACTCTATATCGTTTTTACAGAGAGACTTAGGCATCCAAGGATTTTGTTTTGTTATTCAAGGAAATCTTGAAACCAAACCCTAGCAGAACCTGAGGGGTGACTGTGCTTAAAATCTTTAAGCCAACTTTTCATAAAATGCCTAGTTTTTCATAGCAATTTAATATGTTTGACCCAATACTTAAAAAGTGTCATATTTGCTACAAAGACTGTCCTTCTGAATTTGCAGGATGAATGTAAGGTGATCAAAAGAAACAGACACGTTGCTACAGATTTGTCTGTTATTTAAATAAATCCCTTGATGGTTAAATCTCATCAGTCTGCAATATTCATACATAATTCAAAGATATAGAAACAATCTTCCATGTGAAAGCTTGCTTGCTTTACCCAGGTGGTAGGATTAATCATTACAGCATCAAATGAAATAATCTTTTTTCCTGGCAAATTTGCTCAAGACGTATTTTTGTAAAAAAATCTTGTTAAATGTCTGAATGTACCTTTTAAAAGGCAAACCAAATTTCCCATCAGAACAGATTAAAGGCTTTTCTGCATCTAAATATTTCTATAATTTTAGTTCACCTTTAAGTTTCAAATTCAACCACCTTTGTTCAGCTTCAGAAGGGGCAGTAAATTAAATCAGAATTCTACAGAGACCATCTGTCTCTTGGGGCAAGCAGTATTTTACATTTCACTGGCTATCGTGGACTGTGGGTGACCAGCTTTCTTTAGCAGCTATACCTGTCTCTATGTGCTCAAAACCACCAATAAATTAATGCAGTGTTAAAGACTCTTATTCTTAAAATCTGAACATCAGAAGGAATGTTTCATGGTTCTGTTTCTGGTCTCCTGAGCTGTTTACTTCTAAGGTTTCGAGGGACAATGGTCTTTGCAGAAGCAGGATCAGCATCAACCGTCAAGATCAGCCAGCATGGCCCACACCATTAAAATCTGTTAGTAGGAAAGAGGGGGAAATACTACTATTTCTTTGCGTATCTCCACCTGTAGGACCCCCCACTATGGTGACATTTCTTAATCCTACCTTGGTTTCCAAGTCATCAACTTGATTTTGCCACATTTCCCAATTACTGGCATTCTCAGGTAGGAAAACATATCTGTTGATCACTATCTAGTAGGTCCAATTTTGCACTAAGCCTCCATAGCCTTTGAAACTGTCAAACTTCTTATCCTGAACTGAGATTAACCTTTAACTGAGATAGGATGAGGTCTTGCTACTGTCTAACAGTGTGGTCAAGCACAAGGAGTTCCTGCGTGCGAACCAAGTGCACATGGGATACGGCAACTAGGTGCAAGGTCTTGAAATAGGCTCTCAGTTTTTGACCCTACACAGGGTCCATTTTAAAAAATAAAAAAATAAAAACAGATGTGATGGCCATTTAAAGTGTTTTCAAGGCAAGGGATTGCATGCCAGCAAAGCAGGTAAGAACACAGGCCATTGTAAATCACTGTCACCTTCATAAAACTAAGAAAAGTTACAGTTTTAAAATCCCATGAAATACAAAGTCAGAATCGCATCTGTGCAAATTAACAGCAGATAAATTAGGTTGCCATTGTCAATGACTACAGAAATCACTCAGCATCCCCATTTCAGCCTTGGTTTGCTTTTGAAGAATGGGGTAAGAGAGAGATATACATTTCCAGAAAAGACAAGATCTTAGAAGAGAATGACCAGCTCTCACCAAGGTCACTAGCCTAGGGAGGATATGGGGTCCTGGACTGTTTCCACATGTGCAGAAGCACAGGAAAGGCTTCCCCCCTCCCTCTTATCTTCCTCTGTTCCAAGAGTCAGAGCAGGGAGAGGAGTTTGTACACATAACAGATGCAATTAAGGAATGAGTGTTGACTGAGACCTATGACCCCTTGGAACAGACTTCTACTCAGTGCTGCCTATGCCATGCACTTTCCATATAACTCACCAAAGTGTCGAGACATAGTAGCAATTCCTCTCATTTCACAGAGGAGGAAACTGAGGCTGAAAGAAGCAAATGGTCTGAGATTACCCAAGTACAGGGGTGCCAGTGTGGGACGTGAAGTGATGCTGTGTACTTCTGATGCCCATGTTCCTTCCACCATAAGGGAAGTGGGGAAGCAATTGTTCAGATCCAGTAAATGCCTGATTGTAAGAGTGCTTTGAAAGGAAAATTGCTTTAATTGAAATAGAAGGTGAGGTGTAGTTCATGAAACAAGAAACAGGGCCATGGGGGTGTGACAAGAGATGTTAAGAGGGGAGAAGAAAAGAGGGCAACAGAAGATGTGTGACAAAAATGTAGGAGAAAGACCACTGTGGGGAGGAGGGGGACCAACTGGAGAGCGTGGGGTGAGGAAGGAGAGTTGGGGATGACGACCCACAAGAGCAAACTGTATGAAAACATCATAATGAAATCCATTACTACGTTAATTTAAAAAACTAATAAAAATAATGGATAAATTAAAAAAAGAAATATGAAGTAATAATGATTACAGATGTGTTCTATTTTGAGAAACCCTAAACAAGCCAAAAGAATAATTATTTACATTGCAAAAGTATTTCTTCAAGTAGAAGCTGTTCTTGCATAGAATGTTTACAGATATTTGTCCTCCTAATAATAATCACCTCCACATTTACTGAGTGCTAGGCACAGTGCTTAAACATCTAACAATGGCACTATGAGGCAAGCTTATTCTCATAATAGCAACAATTGTAATAATAGTAACCAAAGCTTACATAGTATTTATCATCCATCTTTCCTAAGCTGTGTTTCTCAAAAGTGGCACTACTGACAGTTTCTGAGCAAGATAATTCTTTCTGTTGTGGAGAGCTACGCACACAGTAGGGTCACTCTGGGATTTCCTCCCTTCTTGGCTGTGATAAGCAAAAAATGTCTCCAGACTTTGTCAGCTGTGTCCTAAGAGAGAACCTCTTTGTCCCCCTTTGTCCCTTCTGCGCCCCTTACATAAACTCAGTCATGTTATACAACCTACAGGGTAGATCAGCCTCTGATGAAGGGGCCTACCAAAGGGTCATGTTCATAACGTTTGAGAAACAGCTAAAATTCTGAGGAGGTGAACAAGGAGGTGAGAAATAGGAGGCAGACTAGGCTGGCAGGCAGGGGTCTTATGCAGAGACTCCTTTACTATGGATGAACAATGGTCTTTAGCAGTACTGTACTGTCTAGAGAGACAGAGGGTAAGACACTGGGCAGGGAGAATTAGCAAAAATACTTCAGTGAATGAGGTGAAATATGCTGCAATGCAGACAGGTCGATGCAGAAATGAGAGGTAGATGTAGTGTGTATTTTGGAAGTTTAGTCAACAGGACTTAATATTTTTAAACCTTAGAGGAAAAGACAAGAAAAGAATCAAAGATGATTCAGTTTTCTGGCATGAGCAAATGGATAGACAGTGGGCCATTACAAGAAGGGAAAACTTGGGACAGAACACATCTGTAGGGAAAACAATCACAGGTTTTGTCTTAGATATGTTTATTTGAATATGTTTGAAACAGACTTTTCAAGTGAAGACCTGCAATGTAAGTCATGAGGAAAATGTGCTGGGTGGAGATAGAAATTTAAGAGTCATCAGCACGTATATGGTATTTTAAAATTTGATACGGAATGATATTTATCAGTAAGACTTAAAGAATATCTTTTGGTACATGGTTAAGATTTTGAGCTATACACTGAAATAAATGAAGTGACACTTGGAATTTGCTTCAAAATAATGGGGTAGGGGAAAATATGAGGTATGAAAGAGACATGACACATAAATTGATTTTTCAGTTAAACTTTTTTTTCTTTATGTGTGTGGGTGTTTTGTCTACATGTCTGTCTACTGCATACATGCCTGGTATCCACAGGGACCAGAAGAGGGGGCCAGATCCCCTCTGGAATTGAAGTTATGGTTGGTTGCAGGCTGCCATGTTAGGTGTTGGGAATTGAACCTGGGTCCTCTCAAAGAGCTGCCAGTGCTCTGAGCCACTGAGCCATGTCCAACCCCTAAATTGATTGCTTAAAAAAAAAAAAAGTCTCACTGTATAGCCCCAGCTAGCTTGGAACTCATGATTCTATCATCCTCCTGACTCAGCATTCTGAGTGTGGGGGATTATAAACTGCACACACTATATCTAGAAAATGGAAAATGTGACTACACTGGTAAGTAGATGTGTGCACGTATTTACTTTTGTATATGGTTAAAATTTTCCCTATCAAAGCCAAGCAGTGGTGGCACACACGTTTAATCTCAGTACTGGGCAGAGGTAGGCGGATCTCTGTAAGTTCAAGGCCAGCCTGGACTACTGAGTGAGTTCTAGGACAGCCAGAGCTACACAGAGAAACCCTGTCATGAAAAAACAAAAAACTAACCAACCAAACAAAAAACTCCTTAAGCTTTCAGACACCTCTATACAACATTGACCTAGACAGCTTCCTAATCCTTAAAGCATATGTTAGGTGAGATTGGTGGTGGCACTAACAAGAGGTCTATTGTTTGTTGGTTTGTTAATATCCTGTAGTAGAATGCATCTACATTTGAAAGATATTCCCAATGCTGGGCGGTGGTGGTGCGGGCCTTTAATCCCAGCACTCAGGAGACAGAGCCAGGCCGATCTCTGTGAGTTCAAGGCCAGCCCAGTTTACAGAGCGAGATCCAGGACAGGCACCAAAACTACACAGAGAAACCCTGTCTCGGAAAAAAAAAAAAAAAAAAAAAGGAGGAAAGATATTTCCAAATAACTGCCATGTAACATTATAAAATTATGCAAATGGATTTTGATATAACTGAGAACAGAAAGTTCTTTGGCAGGCCCCACACTACAACTAACATTTAAGAAATGCCATTTGGCATTCTGACACAGTGCCAGCAAATGACTGAAGTTATCTCAAAAGTTGTTAACGCATGCCCCCTTCCCACCTGTAAACTAGATGAGATTGATTTTCTCCATATTATTTAATTAAGCAGCACGTCTGCACAGATTAAGTGAAAAAATTTTAAAGCTTTTAATGTAGTTACACAGTACAGTCACTTCCTGATCTTGCTGTTGGTCAATGGTTAGAAGCTCTGACAGTGACAAAACACCCACACATGAGGCTTCCTGCATATCCAGATACTGAAACACAGCAAGGTGCTGCCCTTGCCTGTGAAGTTACAACTTCATATAGGAGACTATTTCTAACGCAGAAAACCCACAGGTCACACCCTCAGGTCCTGTCCAGCTACCCTGGAAGCCCTGTTTTAATCTATCCAGAGCCTTCAAGCCAGGCCTACTGATACATTGGATGATCTCAGCACTTCAAAGCCTGAGAAAGGTGGATCAAGAGTTCAAGGCTAGTCCGGGCTACAATGCAAAATGCTGGTATCCTTCATTTCTTGACACCAGGTCTTGTTACAATATAGCTCAGGGTCATTTGAATTTACTGTACAATCCTCCTCCATCAGCATCCCAAGGGCTTGGATTATAGGTGTGGGCCACCATGCCTACCTTTAAAACAAAACAAAAGCTTCTACAATACTTACAAAAGCAAGTAAAAGAGAGAGAGGAAGTGTTGGGAGAGTGTCAGGAGAGTGGAAGGGAGTGAGGATGGGTGTGATCAACATATGTTGTAAAAATATATTAAATATCAAAATATAAAGCTAAAATTCTTTTTAAAATGGCTGGATCATTTATGTTTCAATTGTCTTGGTTTTCATTTCTGGCATGTTACTAGATATAGCCTATACATACAACAGCCTTGTGCTTCTCAGTTTTTAAGAGCTTTGCATTCAAAGATCAAATTTTCTCTGTCAGTGGTGCTATAACAGTAATGGGATCTTGGTTCAACATTATATCCTTCTACATCTTTTCTCTCAAGCTGGTTTGGATCAAGAGAAATTAGCATGATGATTAGTTTGGATTGTGACTAGTTGGGAATTTTTGCACTGCTCCTGTTACGGCGCTGTCTGCCTACTTTTTCTGAACTCTTTGCATTCATAATGTAGGGAATAACATGGTGGGGAAATGCAAACACTGGAATTGACAAAGATCTGAATTCTGACTTTACCCCTGACTTCATTTAACTTCTTTTGAGCTAAGGTTTTCATTTGTGTTCAACAGGAAAAATGATGACTATCTTACAGAGATGCCATATGGACAAAATCGATATCACCAAAGCATCTGGTGCAACATATAACAATAGGAGTTGACCTCTTTTCCAAATTACACTTAAGTAACCAGAATTGAAGGGCATCCCTGCAGCCTTATTTGAGGAAGTCATATACACCTTTTCTGAAACAGGTTTCCTTTGTGAGTGCCATCCTCCTGCCTCTTCAGTCTCATTCTCTCCCTCACAGTCCTCCAGGTACTCTGATTCTCTTTCCTTCCAACGCCCTCATATGTAGTATTGTCCTTGGAGTTGATAGCACAGGATTACTTCTTACTGAAAACCATCTTAAAATGGGTCATATTATTTTATTATTTTTTTAAAATAATTTATTTGTATTTTACATATATTGGTGCTTTGCAGGCATGTTTGTCTGTGTGAGGGTGTTGGATCCCCCAGGACAGGAATTACAGACAGTTGTGAGCTGCCATGTGGATGCTGGGAATTGAACCTGGGTCCTCTGGAAGAGCAGTCAGTGCTTTAACTGCTGAGCCATCTCGCCAGCCCCAGGTCATTTTATTTTTGAAAAAACTTTTTGGAGTAAATTTTTCCCCCCCAGACAGGGTTTCTCAGTGTACTCCTGGCTATCCTGGAACTTACTCTGTAGACCAGACTGTCCTCCACCTGCCTCTGCCTCCCAAGTGCTGGGATTAAAGGTGTGGGCCACCACTGCCCTGGCTTGAAAGCTTGAGTTTTATCACAAAAAAACATAATTTGTTTCCTTGGGAGGGACAGGCTCTGGTCAGCCAACTGTCCTTTCCATGGTCAGTAAAGAAGGGGCTAAAGTTCCTGACTGAAACTGTAACTCGACTCATTTTACAAGTGTTTTCCCGTAGGACTTGATATGCACCTGAAATGTACACGTGTACTTCCATTTCAGCAAGCAGTTAAAAACAAGACATGTAATCAAGGGCTGAGATTTCATCAGATTTTCTGCTTAACCTTAAGTAAAACTGGTTTTTTCTTTCCTTTTCAATTCCTAGCACAATTTGGTGTCATAGCTTCATCTGGGCTACAGTACAATAGTTTTACTCAGAGGTGCCATTGCTCTGTTCGTGCAAAGGTCAACAGGCTCCTAGCTTCTAGGCTGGTTAGCTTTCCGTCACTGTGACAAAGTACTCGGAGACAATCAACTTGTAAGGAGGAAAAGATTATCATGGTTTACAGTTTCAGTCCATGGTAACTTGGTGCCAAGGCAGTATCATGGTGGGTGTACACAGAGGAAGCTGCTGCTTATGAGAAAAGGGAGGAAGGAAGGGGTGAGGGGAGGAAAGAGGGAGGGGGGATGAGAAACAGAAAAACTGAGTCTGGAGTCCCAATATTCTCTTTAAAGCCATGTGCTTCAGTCACTCTCTTCAAAGGGTCTCCACCTAATGGTTTCATCACCTCCTAGGAGAACCACGGACAGGTCACTCAGATTTAACACAAGGGACTTTTGGGATAGATTCCAGACCCAAACTACAGTACAGTGTGAAGATCTTTATACAGTCTCTATTTGATCTTACACGGGTTGTAGGTGAAGAACCTCTGAGCTATTCTGCTTTTTCTTATATTTGACAGTTATTTATGAAGTGCAATGTGATGTATACACACACATACACACATACCAATGTATGTATACAACATAGATTAAACAAAATTAACATATGCATCATTTTGATCCATCTCTTTGTGATGAGGCTTAAAATATATTCTTTTAGAAATTCTGAAATACACACTGTACTAACTATTGTCATCCTGCAGCACAATGGACCACCAAAACTCACCATAATAGAAAACCTGTTGTACCCTAGACTAACACTTCCCCCTCCTCACTGCCCTAGCTTCTGATGACACCTCTCCTTCCTCACTACCCTAGCTTCTGGTACACTATTCATTATCCTTTCTAGTTACACATCCTGTTTCTTTTTGCTTTCCTCCTCCTTTGCCTACAATGTTGTTAACTAGCTGACAAATGACAAAAATCTCTCTTTCTTACTCTTTATGTGTATGTGTGCATGGGAGAGGGAGAGGGGAAGACGGGGAGAGGGGAAGAGGGGGAGAGGGGGAGAGGGGAAGAGGGAGAGAGGGAGAGAGGGAGAGAGGGAGAGAGGGGGAGGGAGAGGGGAGGGAGAGAGAGAGTTAGCTAGAGCGAGTGACCCAGGCTGGCCTGGAACTCACAATCCTGCTGTCCCAGCCTCCGGACTGATGGAATTACAGATACATGCTGTCATACTCAGCCTTCTTATTTGTCCTTTAAGATCTGGTTCCAATTTCATTTCTGAGAAGTCAATTTAAGCTGATTTAATCACGAGGTGTTTTGTTACTTTATCATTTTGTGCATGGAACACTTACCACATTGAGGACAGAGGAACTACTAACACTTTTAAACATTTAATATACCAGACCCCAGGCAGCCTATTTTATATCGTCTCATGAAATGTTCAAATTAATTCTGTGTGATAAGGATCACTAAGGCCCTATACATTGAAGGGCCAGGGAGTCAAAGCTGAAGTCACACCCGAGTTCATTATTTCAGCAATGTCTTTCCCTCTATTTGTTCTAAGGCTAATGGCACATATTCAATTTATGTCTTTGGAACAGTCAAATAAATGTCAGGAATAGCCTAATACCACAATGAAAGGCTCCACAGTCTCTCATCTTTCAGGACCTGTAGTCTAGCCATCAGAAGGATATTTTTCATTCTTCACTCTTTACAGACAGTTTACATTGGGCATCTTCATTTACTTATAGGAAAAGTGTATTCTCATTTCTTTTTAGCTGTGTGTTCCCAGGCATGGGATGATAATTTAATAATCACACTGCCATCAAGCCAGAAACACAAATGTTGACATTTGATTGTAATGTTTTCCCTCTCCAAGTTGCTTCAAGTAAATATCAATGACAATCCAAGTAAATGAGGTAATTATTTAAAAAGCAAATGGAGTATAGTTTTCAATATACATATTCATGCTTTAAACTTTCCACAAGGCTAAAAATAACCTATTGAATACTTCTTTTTCTACTCACTCTGGGACACTGTGAAATGAGAAAATTTAAATTTGCCTCTAAGAACAGTTTGGTATCCCAATCACGGCTTTATTTATGTACCGTTAGAACAGTAGTAAGACTAATGATTCTAAAGTGTGGCCCAACAACACCAGCCTGTCGGGTGTGCAAAGACAGGATGTACTTCAGACCAAGTGAATCAGAAACTCTGGGAACTGCCGGTAGTGGTGGTGCACACCTTTAATCCCAGCACTTGGGAGGCAGAGGCAGGTTGGATCTCAGAGTTTGAGGCCACCTGGTCTACAAAGTGAGTTCCAGGACAGCCAAGGCTACATAGAGAAACCCCAGAAAAACAACAACAACAAAGAAACCCTGGGAGTAAAGCTAGCAGTGTGTTTTAACATCCCTCTGGATAACTGTGAAACAGTCAGATCTTAGTACTGATGAAGCAAATCAACTGTGTCATTTGGATTCATGGACATTTTTACAAAGAAATTAAAAACTCAGTAATAAGAGGTCTGCCACACAGAGGGCTTGGGTTGCCTCAAATCCACATACAGTATGGTACAACCATAGGAAAGAGTCACAAAAGAAAGGCTAAACCATTATTTGGCTGTTTTCCAAGGTCTGGATACATTTACCACAGCTATACTCAAATAGGAGTAAAGCCATTTATTGATCTGCAAGAGCTATATGCTATTCCCTCCTAGGTAACTCTACGTGCTATTTAAGTGGCTTCCTTTCTAAATGAAATAGGAATCTGAAATCCATGCATTCTGTTACAACTGGAGCATGACAGGCTAGCACTGAGGATGTAAAAGAGCCTAAGAGTCAACTGATAAGAAGACTATTCCTCCCCGGAAAGCACGGTCTTTACTTCAGTTTCTTTGATACTGTATGAATTTAAGGAAAACTGGGACTTGCTAGCACTTTGACAACTATGTGCAGGTATGTGAAAGGATCATTTTAGTAAAGAACATGTAGAAAACTTCCTGGCATTTTGCTAGGAAAATTGCAGGCATTGAGTGTTTATTTTCACTTATATATTTTATAGGAAACTGGTGAGAAAATCTGTCCTATCAATCAGAAGTTGTTATCTTTGCCAGAGAGGAGGCCAAGCTGGATAGAGAAAGTTTACTGTGTGTCAGGAGAGAAGATGACTCAGAAGAATGAAATATTTGGGGTACTTGTTCAAGACTAAAATGAACAAGGATGAAAAAGAAATCCTATTTGTCAAAAACTTTGGATAAATGTACTTGTTTGACAGTTAATTGACTTTGTTTAGAATAGTAACAAGAAAGAAAAACAGCATCCCTCCACATAACCATTTGTACAAATAAAAGCAGAATATATATACATACATATGTATGTACGTATGTACGTGTGTGTGTGTGTGTGTGTGTGTGTGTGTGTGTGTGTGTACGAAGTTCTGGGATTGAAGCCAGGTCCTTACATATGCATGCACTCTACTGCTGGGTTACTTCTCCAGTCCTTTGTTTGATCTCGTGTTCATTAATGACGTAGCATTTTAGCAAGAAAAAAAGTTCTAAACTGAGACAAATCAAGATGTGAATTCTAGCTCTTGTAAGTACTAAGTTACAATTCTGGTAAATTCTTTTCTAATTTTAGTTCCTCATCTGATGAATACAGTCAATTTATAGGATTTTAGTAGGATTTGAGAAAAATAGTTGGGATGTACCATGCAGAGAGAGAGAGAAAGTATGTGATCAAAAAGCAGTTACTGAGGTATCAAAGAAAACTAGTGCCTAGAGAACTGACATCTGCCTGGGTGAAGTGAGGAGTGGACCTCTTGGTCTCAGTATCAATAATGCAGCTTTTCCTATTTCTGCTACATGTTAAAAAAAAAAAATCTATAAACTGCTTACTCTCTGCTCCATACTTTCTCCACAACATTTGAAAAGAGGATTGAAAAGAGACATCAATAAAAATCTAAATATTCACTTAAGATAAAGTAATACATCTGAGGATAACAACTTGGTGAAAGCCATAAAGACTTGCTTGGAGTTTTATTTCATGCATACGAGGGAAGGAACATTCATTTTGCTTCTTCCTTATACCATCTCAGCATCCAGAACGTATTATACATTGATATTACAGTGCTAGGGATTTGCTTTCTATGTTGAAGCCCCCTGCACTTACCAGAATATGATGCACTACTTTAGCTAAAGATTCAGGGCCATAAACCTTGTTCAGAGCAGTGAGATCACTTTAATAATATCTAACCTTGGAATGTAGTTATCAAGATGGATAATGACCATGCAGTGCTACATACAAATGGAAATGGCTCTTGTGCAATCTTAAAAGATATAAAAGAAAACTTAGCACCTGAAAATGTATTTAAAATATTTTAACATTTTCCTACATTCCACAAGTTTAGTTTACGTACCTGCAAGCTTTGTCAGGATTCTGAGATGGAGAAGAATGGCTACTTTTCTTCTCTTCTGAGTACTGGAGTAACACATCCTCTCTTCTTCCTTTCTCTGCCCCTGCCTTGCTTTGATCCGCACTGGGCTGGCCTTGGTCAGGGTCACACCTGTACATGAACACAATAGCAGGCTTCTCATTGGACTCCCCTTTCGCCTCTGTGAACCACTGATGGCGCTGGACTGGAGGAGGCGGCAGCATGTGGATGACTGTTCCATCCAGGCCCACCAGCTTCCCTTTCTCTCGCTCTTTCTCTTTCTCTTCTTCTTCATCTGCTTTCCGACGGCGGAAGAAGCTCTTAAATGATATCCAACGTTTAGGTTTTGCATCAGCTGCTCGCCTGCTGCCTTCAGAATGCAAAATTGATTCAGCTTCTGTTGATCTGGTGGGACTGGTTGGCTTGGTCCAATTGGTAAAATGCTTCTGCAAAAGGTTACTTGCATGGTAAGGGGAGGAAGTAGACCTTGGTGGTGGAAAGGGAGGCGGCGGCTCGCTCTGGGCGCTGGTCACCAGTTTGTTGGGAGGGGAAGTGACTGGCTTCGTGAATGGATCTTTCTGAATTTTGGTGGTAGGGTTTTCTGTGGTCTGATGTGCCTCAGCTTCCCCACTAGGCTGAGACGTAAAGAGGGATTTGGGTCGGACTGGTGTATTTTTTGGTATACTTTTTGTAGTTTCTGCATCTGGAGGAATGGCATAAAGCTCTTCTACACTGCAAGCCTTAGGGCTAGACTGAGGTGCTTCCGGAGGAGTCTGGGGGGGCTGGATAGAAGCCACGATCTGACAAAGCACGGCGCTTGCTTTCTCCCTGGTGCTGCCAACACTGCCTGCCCCCTGAGACCCCTGCACACCTTCTGTTTTGGCCCCAGGCTCTTGATTAGGTCTCTGGATTTTTGCTGGGGAGCTGTGGCTGGAACTATAGCTTCTTTGTGGAGAAGACTGACTTCTGTTGAGACAGTTGTTAAACTCCTGAACCTTCTGAGCTACTGAGCCTCTTTTACGCTCTGTGCTGTTGGAGAAGCCTTTAGCTTGGGGACAGTCTGGGAGCTTGCTGGTGGTGTTATCAGACGCTTTGCTGTCAGGTTCTATCTCTTCATAAGTATGGCTTATTACGCTTGTGGTTTTTTCTTTCACTGAGAGCTCGCCACTTGTTCCCAGGAAACTTTTGTAGATGGCGAGATTGTCATACGCATTTGGATTAATAACAATGGGAACTTTAATGGCGTTTTTGGAACTCCGAGCATAGGATGGCTCATCATGGATGATAATGGGGAAAGGTGGCATCCCAGCATTATTGTAACTATTAAATTTTATTTCAGACAGATTAGGTGACTTAACAGGGATGGTCTTGGAGGAAATGTTTGTAGCCGTGGGTGAAGTAGGTGCTGATTTATGGCAGGTTTTCCTTGGAGGGACATTCGGCCCCGTTGCCCCAGTAGTTAATTCTATTTTAGGGATCTTCTGTCGTGGACTGGTACTGGAGGTCCACACTTCCTGGTATCGGATTGCACTCGATTTTTTGAAATGAGCATTTATTTGTCCTGGTGTCACGGCAGGTGATGCTACCGGAGAGTTTGGCGTGGAAGATGAACCCTTTATCTTGGGGCGCCCGAGGTGCTCGCTGGCCATGGCTGCTGATACGTCCACGACAGTGTATGGCTTGCACAGCGGCTGCTCCAGATTGACCACGCGGTAGGGCTTTGTCTGTTCTTCGCTGGGGACGAGGCTGACGGTGACTGCTTGGCCGGCGCTATCTGTAGAGGCTTTGCTCTCGGGCTTCTCAGTTTGTACGGCGATTTTACCACCCTTCTCTTCTAAGCGGAGGGCGAGGACTGCTTTGTGTGTCTCTGGAACTTTCGCTGAGCTTTTGGAAGGTAGTGATGAGTCCTTCTCCTCATTGTTACCAGGTGGACTTTCATAATTAGACTCGGTTTCTGTCATGTCTTTAGAATCTCCCGGGTTACCAGGAGATAGCCCTCCATTACAGATCTTCTGGGATAAACTGCTGGCTGTTTCAGAACGTGACTCTTCTGTAAAAGAGGACTCTGGCGATGTGGAATCAGATGATACCATGCTCTGAATGCTTCCTTGACCATAGGAGACACCAGAATTTTCTTCATAACCATTAAGTATTTCATCATAGCTGTCGTCATAGTCTACAGCACAGATTCTCTGCAGAGACTTATTACGTAAGGGGATAGTATTCCATTTTTTGCTCACAAAGAACCGAACAGGAGACAGAGTGTTTGCCCTGAAGTTAGCAAAGCGAGGTTGCCCTCTCATGCGAATCTCCATGGCTAGCAGTTCTTCGTCACTCTCGTCCCAGCTCTCATGCTCCTCTTCCATGTTACTGAAAAGCACATCTTCCTCACTCTCCTCACCACTTGAAAACTCAGGGTAGCAGAACCTGCCCCCTTCATTACTGATGACCTCTGTGCTCCCACTTAGAATAACATGCTTGCCCTGAGAATCCTTTATGCTCCCTATCATGCAGCTTGGTGGGATCTTTCTTTCCAGGGATCGTTTGTAGCAATCATTTATTCTTCCTAGGAACGTTTCTCTGGAGTTTGTTTCATTTCCTCTCATCTGAGGGGTCGCATCCAGACCCGCTATCTCCTTTAGCACTTCAGTTAGTCCATTGTTGTTATTGGAGAGCTTCTTGGCACTGTCATTATTGCCACACTGCTGAGGAGCACGGCCAAAACCTTCAGCATCACCTTCAGAATTGTTGTTAAGTGGTTTCTGGCTCAAAGAAGTCTTGTTCTGGTTCCATCCCAGGAGGACAGGCTTGTTCTCACAGTGTTCTTGGATGCTGAGCTCACCGCATGCACTTTGCCCATCTGCCACCATCATAGTGGGCTTCACAGCTATAGTGGGTTTTTTAGCCACAGGGGGCCGGAAATTCCCGGTGTTCCTGACACGGTGGTTGTTACTATGATTGGCATTAGTTTTCACATTGCCATGGGTGATGGGTGTCTTCTCAGAGTCTGGAGGAAGCTGGTGCAAGCTTTTAGGTTTAAAGCAATTCTTGCATTCGCCAGGTTTCCAAACGTGTTCAGTAAAGGTGTTACAAGCAGACATTTTTAAAACTAGAACTTCACAGACAATGCTGTTTCTTCAGTGCATAGCAAGACTTGCATTTGCATCTGTCAGTTTCCACCTCCCTGTGTTGTCATAGCAGCTCTTCTAAGTAAGATCAATCTGTGGGGGGAAGGAAAGAAAAAATCTCAATGCAAAAGGCACTATGAGATCTACCATTATGAATGATGTGGAAAATAGCTTTACTTCTAAACTTTTCTTCAAAAGATTGAGGAAAAAAACTAATCTGGGGGCTTTATAATTTTCCTTTAGTTAATCGGTACCTTGGAAACTTAGCCCTCTAACTATAATTTTAGGTAGTATACATGTATATATAATTTTGGTTTGATACATATATGGAAATAATATTGCGAGCTCCTTTAGTGTGTGTGGTATGGAGTCAGAGGTGAGTGTGCTGGGAGGGACCTGGGGCCTCAAGCTCACTAGGCAAACGTACAACTGAACTATCCTCTCAACCCCCTGGATTTGCCTTTGATACTGCTCTTTCTGTGTCAATCAATCTCTGCTTAACATTTCTTAGTCCCTATGGGTTCTTCTTTCATCCACCCTTAAAAATGTTAGCTACTTAATAGACTCCTCAAATTCAATGCATTAAAAAGTCCCTATCTGCCTACTTCATTTCTCAACTCTAAACAATGTATCTCTTCTAACCAGTCCTCCTCATACACCAAGGCCCTTGTATTTCATACTTTAGCTAATGTCACCACCATCTACCCGGACTGCTATGCTTCCTACCATACACGACACTTCTGTCTTGACTTCAAACTCTGAATCTTCCTCTCTAAGTGAGTTTTTCCAATTTTGTCTCCTTATATTCACTGGACCCCACTCTTGCCATTGCCAGGCACTGTCAGCAGCTCAGATACTCATCACCCTGATCTAGATTACTGGGACAGGTTATTAAGTGAGCCTGTGTTCTCATCCCATTCTAATCCATCTTGTTTTCTTTTTGCTACTTCAGGTGTGATTCTCAGAGAAGCACACCAGCCTCACCTGGAACTTGCTAGAAATGAAGTTACTTTAAGTCCAACCACAGACCTATTAAACTTGTTTTAATCTCAGGTGAGTCCACTGTTCTGCTACACCATCAGATGGAACTGTATCACCTCCTTACTAATTAACTTGGAACTAGGTATTCTTGGTCAGTCTTACCTAATGCATTGTTTCCTAAGTTAGTGTGCACAATGAGGGCTGCCAAGTGAATAAAAACTACAAGGCGAACAATCCAACCTTTACCTAGTCAATCTCTGGGAACAAATCAAGAATCTGAATTTTTATCAAGGTATTAGAACCTATGAGCTGTAAGATGGGATCTATGTCTTTTAGCATCCCCACTTCATCTTGAAAATCAGCTCTTACTGTTCTATCCAATTGGGCTATTCATTTCTTCTTGGATTACTGAAGCCCCTTTTGTTTCCATAAAGGCCTCCCTCCCTCCTTTCCTTTCTTGTGTGTGTGGTGTATGTAAGCATTGGTGTGAGTGTGTGCACATGCACATGTGGAGGCCAGAGGATGGTATTGGGTATCTTTCTCAGTTGTTCTCCACCTTATATTTTGAGACAGAGTCTCTCACTTAACCTGGAGCTCACTGATTTGGGTAGGATGGTTGGTCAGCAAGCTCCTAGAATATGTCTGTCTCTGTCCCCAGCAGCACTGGGCTTACAGACACATGCCATTATACCCCGATTTTTAACACAGACACTGGGGATATGAATTCAGTTCCTCATGCTTGTTTGGCAAGCATTATTTTTTTGTTTTGTTTTGTTTTTGAGACAGGGTTTCTCTCTGTAGCCCTGGCTGTCCTGGAACTCACTCTGTAGACCAGGCTGGCCTCGAACTCACAGAGATCCACCTGGCTCTGCCTCCCAAGTGCTGGCAAGAACTTTATTGACTGAGCTATCTCCTGAGCCATAGGCTTTTAATTTTTAATTGTCTGTACACCAGCTTTTATACTCCTTTAAAATCACAGTTTATATCTCAGTCACCTTTTTAGGTCTGGGATAATGTACTGGTTTTAAAGTCCTGTGTCACTCATCTCAGTGCTACAGACCTTCTCCTAGAATACCACCACAGTCTTATGATACTACTTGGAACGACAATGAAGCATGTTGGAAGGATCAAGCCTCCTGATTTCAAGACATAGTATAAAGCTACAGCAAGCCTAGTCTTAGGCTGGACAAAAGTGCAGGGATTTAATACCAAATATATGAAAAAAATTGAATTGATTATTTGTACTCCATCAAAATGAAAAATGTTGAGTTGGGAGGTACCTCGTGATAGGATGGTTGTCTAGCACACATAATGCTCTGGGCTCAGTACACACATACACTTGTTATCTAAAATTAAAGTACGAGTGCAAAGCCAGTGGGAAAAAAAGATGGACTTTAGTAGATGCACTGCCACAGATGTTAGGTGTTGTGGAATATTAGTTGAAGATGTGATACGTTCTTTTATGCTGTACAATATTTGTTTAATGATGCAAAGATGTGTTGCATTCTTTTATGTTGCATTTGTTTAACTCTGTGAAGCTCTGTTACTCTCTGCCTGTCTAAAACACCTGATTGGTCTAATAATGAAGGGAACAGCCAATAGCAAGGCAGGAGAGAGGATAGGTGGGGCTGCCAGGCAGAGAGAATAAACAGAAGGAGAAAAGGTGAAAACCAAGGATGACAGGGGCCAGCCACCCAGCCACCCAGCCAGCAACAGAGTAAGAAGTAAAGAAAGGGGCTGGAGAGATGGCTCAGCGGTTAAGAGCACTGGCTGTTCTTCCAGAGGTCCTGAGTTCAATTCCCAGCAACCACATGGTGGCTCCCAACCATCTGTAATGAGATCTGGTGCCCTCTTCTGGCATGCAGGCAGAACACTGTATACATAATAAATAAATCTTAAAAAAAAAAAAGAAGAAGTAAAGAAAGACATAAAGAATAGAGAAAAGTAAAAGCCCAGAGACAGAAGGCAGATGGGATAATTTAAGTTAAGAAAAGCTGGCTAGAAACAAGGCAAGCTAAGGTCAGGCATTCATAAGAAAGAACAAATCTCTATGTATTTATTTGGGAGCTGGGTGGCAGGTCCCCAAAGAGTAAAGAGTTAAAAAAAAAAAAAAAGCAAACCAACTACATATAGGTAATATATATAGCTTATAGATATGTGACTCTACATATCATTTGTCATATAGAAATGCAAATTTAAACCACAATAAGGCACCACTATGAACTTAGTGGAATGATTAGTGAGCATGTGGGGGGGGGGGCAGGATGAGCAAGTGAAGCAATTGTGGGAACTTGGATGGTTCATGCATTTTGGAAAACAGTTTGGCAGTTTCTTGTAAAGTTAAACATAAATTTGCTGTGATACCTACCAATCCCATTATTCAGTATTTACTAGAAACAATGAAAACTTCTATTTACACTAAAACCAGTATACAGAGATTTGCAGACAAAAACTGGAAACAATCCAAATGCTACATGGTGGGAACTACAGGACTGTGCACATTTGTCAAAACTCACAAAACTTCAACACTAAAAAAGGTGAATTTTACTGTATGTAAGTTAAACTTCAATAAACCTAAGCTACAAAAGACAGTTTGGGCTGGACAGAAAATGGACTTTGGAGGGAAAGAATGAAAGATAAGAAAATGTTTAAAAGGCTGCTATAGACATGTTAAGATCTGATGAGAATCTGGCCTAAGGTGTGGCATCACATCAGGGAAGGCACAGAAAGGTGTATGAAAGAAGAGCTGGACTCTGAAGAGTCAAGAGGTGCTGAGGTGCAGATTATGTATTCCGACAGTATGTATGCACATGTACCAAGACAGTAATACTGGAGGAGGTCTAACCTCTGTATGAAGATGATCGGGAAGGATTTTGTGAGCCTGTGTACAACAAAGTAGGCTGTTGGCTTTACCAATCTAGAACACAAGAGAGCACTCTGTGGGTCTCATCTGCTTGGGGATTACCAGTACAGACGTATTTCCTGGGCTAAGGCTTTCTGATGAACCACTGAGAAGAACATAACTATCCCTCTCTCTCAGAAAAAGGCAAATAAAAGTTACATTCAAGGTAACGATGAAGCAGAAGCCAGAGAGTGAAGACAACTATTTCACATGCTGCTGAGAGACCCGGGAAAATGAGGACTTATGTGTCCTATTAGACTTGACAGTACAAGTTCATCAGTCACCTTTGCATGGACTATATATATATTCTCGTGTAGTAAGTAGTAAGGATGGAATCCAGACTGCAGCGGGTTGGAGAGCAAAGAGATGGAAAAATGGTGTTTACTCTTTGGAAAAGTTTGGATGGGAAGAGTTGGAGATTCAGAAAGGACTTCTTGATTTTATGATAGGAGAAAGTAGATAATGTTGAATGATAATACTGGGGGAAGACGGAGGAGAATAGGAGACAGAAGGGGCAGGAAAAAGAGAGCACAATTCAAATCTCTGAATGTGAAAACTGACAAAGCACTCTTTTCATTCCTTTTGTCTGGTGAACCAGCAGTTCTGAAGACCAGAAAAGAAAACAACTCTCCTAAGTTTACAGCAAGTGAGAAACCAGCACTGAGACTTAAGGCTACACTATCTATGTTTTGTTTATACAATTTGTTTCTATGGTGTGTGTGTGTGTGTGTGTGTGTGTGTGTGTGTGTGTGTGTGTGTGTATGCCTGTGGAGGTCAGAGGATAACTTGCAGAGGTCGATTTTTCCTCCTACCTATATGGGTTCTGGTGATGGAACTCAAGTTGTCAGGGTTAGCAGCAAGCCACCTTACCTGCTGAGCCGTCTCCATTACCCAACAAGATGCTTAAAATTGCTATTTCTTTCTTTCTTTCTTTCTTTCTTTCTTTCTTTCTTTCTTTCTTTCTTTCTTTTTGTTAGCTTTCCTCCTTTTACTTAGTATAGACTTCCTTGGAGAATTAAAAACACAAAAAATAAAAAACAAGAACAACAAGAAAACCCCAGAATGAAAGCAGAAATCTTGTGTAATCCACTATTCAGAATTAATTTCTATTAGCAATTTGAGGCATTTCCCGTGTGTCACCAAGTTTTCTTTGTTTCAAACATGTCCTATACACTTAGCATTATGTAACATTGAATACCAAAGAGTAAGACATCCTGCCTAATATCTTGTTAACCAAGCTAACCTATTCTTGACAAGGGAGTACATATTTTCTTTGTAAGTAGTACAATATGGTTTCTTTTTCCCCACAATGAATAAATATAAAAAATAATTTCCCACTCTGAGGAAAAGTTAATCAAAAGACGGCTGTTGAACTGATTAGCAGCTATCACATTAACAAAACTGCCAAGTGAGATTTATCAAGAACACAATGAACTCATATCAGCACTGTGTGCCCTAGAAACCCATCTTGGAGTTGCCGTTCCTTTGGAAGTTCTGTGTATATATGTATTTATGCTGCAATAAAACCAAGAGATGAACTGAGCAAACACCTTCAGCAAGCACCAGATGGAGCTGCTGTCTAAGCCACAAAACCTGGATTTTGAGGGCTTCATTTTAAACACTAATAATGTTTGGAGACAAAGATGTTCAGCTAAAGATGCTGTCAAAACTATTTTAACGTAATGCAGGCTCTTAGAGAAAGAAGTTATACCACATGCAGGACCATCCAAAGCACAATCCTCTGGCTTTAATGCCTTTGTGGAATGACTTAAAGGGCAATCAATAATTCCTAGCAGCTCTTCCCGCTCAACAATGCCACTTGCCAAACAGGAAATTTGAGTCACTAAAGTTATGTTTGGGACATTAAAAAAAGTGTCTCCTGAAGCACGTACACAAGGAAATACAGTCTATGCTGGTGTGCTCTGAGTATTTGCTAGAACAGGTCTGACACAGAACACCAAATGCAACCCTTGATTAAAAAAAAGCTCATCTGCTTGTATATTTCTTATAATCTTTTAATTTAATTTTTCATAACAATATATTTTGATGTTTCCCTTTCCTCCAAATCCACCCCACCCCTACTACCCAACTTTACGTTCTCTCCCGCTCCTTCCCCCTTCCCCACTCTTTCCAAAAATAAAACAAAACACAAATGAAAATCAAATAAAACAAGAACCAACAAGATAAGACTAGACAAGACAAAACAAAAACCCCACTAAAATGAAACAAAGAAAACACCCTCTCAAAAAATCTCAAACCCCACGGAGTCTGTTTTATGTTGATCTGCCTTGGAGTGTGGCAATCTACCCAAAAAACACCCATTGGAGAAAACTGACTTTTCCTCTCCTACAGGAATCAAGTACAAATGGCTTCTTGGTTAGGGTGGGACTTGTGTCCACTTCTCCTTCTCATTACTGATATGACTCCGAGGAAACAGTGTCCATACACAACAGGACTGATACACATTTGAACTTACAGAGACTGTAACCGCACTTAAGACCTGCACAGGCTCAAACCAAACACAATTCCTTATAATCTTTAAGCAAATCCTCTAGATGAAATGGTTGATGGGAGAATTTAATGGCTGGAGCTGCCCCTAGAAGATAGCCAGGAGCCCATGATCTAGAATTCTATTTCATAGCTTTCAGGATGAAATCCCTCCCAGCTACAGATAAAACTATTCAAGAGCAGCTGAATTCACTTTGAATCATGAAGGCCTTTAAGAACCTCCTATTGCTTTATGCTCTCTCTGCTGCTCTACAATGACTATAATTAGTTTGCTTCTTGTCCAACTGTTTCAAGTAGATTTGACACAAAACAACCAAATTCACACTAGATTTCAATCTTGGATTAAACTGCCAGCATCAAGAATGAGAGTTCCTCAAGAAGGGCATAATTTCTGTCCTTAAAGAGGGGCTGTGTAGGTGGTCTGTTAAACACTGTACACATCGCATTCCTGAAAGGTAACCAATGGAAATCTGTTAATAATAAAGGAGCATAGGGAAACAGACTGCTAAGCTCCTTCCTCAATCCTACAATGAAGGCCACCAGCTCTCTCTATAAAGTCTGTCACATTTCCATGGTGGCAGAGAAAAGAATCCTCACTGCTGTATATAGGCTTTTAAGGGTATACTTCGAGGAGCTAGGCCACACATCATCCCACAGTAGCCAGTCTCTAGGATTCCAGGGTAAAATTTATAAAGCAAGACTCTCTTTAGGATATCTAATGGAATATGTGATACACACACACACACACACACACACACACACACACACACACACAGAGCAAAGGAAAATGTGACAAGTATTCCACGTCATTGTTCCCAACCTCTCCTTCTTCCACAGTGAAAAATGCTGGTCAGACGCTCTACCAGAGGCCCCAACCTTCAGTACATGACTGAAACGGTGAGAGAGGAAGTGAAAACAAAACTGCAGGAAGAGGTTTGCAGGAGAGAAAAGACAGCTTCAGTGTGAAACACAAACAGAAATTCTCTAAGAAGGACCTTCTTAACTTGAGACCTGACCTGATAATGATGATGATAATATAATCAGTTCCCAGCCACCACAAAATAGGTAAGCTCTTAAGGCATGAAGTTCTCTTATCTAAAGAAGAGATCTAAGCAAAACACGCTTGATTTGTACATCTTAAAGCCCTATTACAGACAGAAGCAGCCCGCCTACCTCCAGCTGTTCTAACCCCAACAGTGTGCTGTCTATTCACATGGTAGTTATGCCAGGTAAGAACTGAGGAACAGGAAAGGCATCACAGCAGCAATGCAGCTCGGCTCCCAGCTCAGCACCATTAACTTTTGACAACCCAGTCAAATATGACTAGTATTACTCCTAATTTTAACTTGATAGCAATTAGTTTTAATATTGAAGTACCAAAAATATTCTCTAAATTTTCGTCAAACCTTTTCTTAGCCATTTATCAGAGAAGTTATCTAATAACAACCAAGGGCTTCATATATTATTTAGTTCATGACCTGTCCCTTCTGCTTAGATTAGAATGCTCCTCCAATACTGTTTCACTTGCCAAGACTATTTACCCTTCACAATCTTGTTCAGATGTTACCTCTGTGATGAGTTTTTTTTCTGACTCCCTAAAATATTATTATATTGCACCATACTATAAATATATAAGTCCCGAGAAGATAGGACTGTACTATGTCCTTTCCTTATTTGCATCAATGGACTGCTTAGAAAAAACTAGACCCTAAGTAAAAGCACGCTGACTATGTCCTAGTACCAGACACAGAGTCACTGTGCCCACGAAGACTCATAATTTTCAAATACCTTGTGATATGCATATTATTTGTCCTGCTTTTAGGATGAAGAAACTCGGATTTGCCCAAGGCCACACAGAACTAGTAAAGGGCAGAGGCAGGTGGGTGAATGTATGCCATGTATGCACAAATGGTTCCATTCAGCTCCCACTGCTATTCCGGCAGCGAAAGCTGGGCTGAACATTAAATTAGGGAATTTCACTGGCAGAGAAGATAGGTTGTACGTAAAAAAAAAAAAAAAAAAGAAAGAAAAAAAGAAAAAGAAGAGAGATGAGGAATATTTAAGAGGAAGAAAAATAAGCAGAGGGAAAATGAAACTGGGAAGAAAAAACAAGTGTCAAAATCCCACTTGTATGATTTCAGCAACATAACAATTTCTGGAGACTTCATTATCTAGTGTGACTTGTATTTTGGTAGGTGGTATTATTTATATTTCCAACTAAACTAAAATTTTTCTTCTTTAGCTACAAAAAAGTAAACAATAAATTCTGTAAAACATTTGGAACTTAAACTTTTAAAGAAGAAACTGCTAAATTAATCAAAGTCTGAATTACACACTACTTTTAGAAATGCAAATTTATTGCTTCAAGAAAATACTGCATATAACAAGTTTTAAAATGCTCTGAAAGAGTATTTCCTAAACTGGAACCCAGGGCATATTTTTCAAAGGCCTATGATTCTCAAAATAGGTTAGTATTGAGCTAAAAGCAAAATCTCTGTCTAAGTTAATACAAGAACTGGGGGGATGGCTGAGAGTATCAAGGGCTTGTTGTGCAACCATGTGGACCTGGGTTCAGGTCCCTGGCATCCACATAAAATACTGCTGTAGCAGTTTGTGCATGTGGCCTCAGCACTGTTTGAATAGCTTGACAGCTGGAGCTTGCTGGCTAGCCAGCCTATCCAAAACAATGAGCTCCAGGTTTAGTGAGAGACCCTATCTAAAAAACATACATACATACATACATACATACATACATACATACATACATACATAAGATGGAGAACAACAGAGGGTCACACCTACAGTCAAGCCCTGGTCTCCATATGCACACCAAGGAGCACACTTACCTTCAATACACATGAGCATATCCACACATACACTATATTAACACAAACATATGCTGGGCCATTACAATGGCTACTTATAACTAATAAACACATAAAAATTATTCTAGGTCTCTGTGTACATTTGTGTTTATAATCTGAGCTGGCACCAAGCATACCGCTAATATAAAGAATAATAAAGAAATGGGCTCATTCCTATGTAAACGACTCATTATTTCTAAGTGAAGACAAAAATGACGTCATGATATAATCAGTGGGAATGTTGCATTTTTAGTATGTTAGAAAGGGGCTGGAGAGATGGCTCAGCAGTTAAGAGCACTTGATGCTCTTCAAGAGGACCGAGTTTGGTTCTCAGCATCCATGAGGGCAGCTTACAACTACTTATAACTCCACCTGGCCCTCAAGGACATCTACACCTGCATTTCATATGCGTATACAGGCATATACACAGAAGTGAAAATAAGTCTTGAAAAAGAAAACAAAGAAATATGGCATAATAGGACCAAGGTGGGCATGGTGCTATATACCTATAATTCTAACACTTGGAAGATAGAGGCAGTAGGTCAGAAATTCAGGATAACCCTTAACTACACTGTGAATCTGAGGCCAGTCTGGCCTACATGAGACCCTGTCTCAAAAAAGAAAAAGAAAAAAAAAAGTAAGCCAATGGTAATGAATACTAGAAAGGAAACTGAGGTAGCAGGCAGTTTATATTCAGTATGAATAACAATTTATCTTCAATAAAGCATTATCTAGCATATTATATTCATCTGTATTTCATCAGGCTTTTTGTATATAACTTTAATCTGTTTGGTTTGTAATTAAATGAAAAATATAAATATAGAGAATTTATAGCTAATTGTATTTAAGTAAAATTTTACAATGTATATCAACACTGAAATACTGTAGTTACTAATTTTTTTAACTCGAGGAGATTTATAAAGTACCAAAGTTTAAAAAGTATGCCTTAAAAACAATACTCCTTTATTTTAGATAATTATTCCTCCTTTGGTTTTATTCACATTATTAATTTGCTAAGCATCTATAATGGGATGTGATGTAACTATTTGACAGTTTTTATGAAAATGAATTAAAATACTTGACTCCTTGACTGGTAAACATCAGTTATTTCCTATTATTAAATCTGTATCCAGTGGGTATAGGAAGGACAGTGCTCTCTTTCAGTCCCCTTTAACTGTACCCATACCACATCTTGACTTCAAAACTGGCATTTGGGAAGCTACTTCTACAGAAATACTGTTAACTCTACTGCTTAGGCTCAGTGATCCTGGATGGTTTAAAGTTTCAACTGCCTCATAAATTTATTTACTATATATTGCTTCTACACAGAAAATTTATTCCAAATTATTTGCAACTGCCTTCCAAACAAACAAACAAACAAAAAATCAAAACAAACTTAGCAACCCATTCTCAGACTTGTGTTCTGCATCAATTTCAAAAGATACCATCAGAATATATTGTTAAAGGTTCTGAGCAACAGTGGAATGTAATACTGTTTGTTGTGCTGTAAGAATGCAGGCAGGAACGGGAGAGAAACGTGACAGGCAGGAAGCAATGTGGTCAGAAGATCTCTAACAAGGCCAGACCAGACAAGCCTGAACTACCTAACGCAGGGCAGTGGAACTGATAAGGCCTGATTTGAGAGGTAAGTATAAGATTTATCAACGATGGGGCATTGGGGAGGAAGGAATGAAGAGGACACTAAGGTCCTTCTTGGTCAAATCCCAGGGGATTTCCTGAGAATGAAGTTGTGGATAATCAAGCTCACACCAGTTACACTCCTTTAAGTGTAGAGAATAATGGAAAATGCAAAACAAAACACCAGCAAAATTGAACTGATGTTCTGAACGGGGATATCAAATATATCCTAAAACCAGGTAAATGATTAAAAACCCCATATCCTTATTTTTTCTCCACACAAACTTGACTCTTAGCCTGGAGTACAGTAGGAGTGATATGAAGTACACAGGATGCTGAAGTGGATGGAGACAATGAGGGTGAAGTAGCGGCAGTCCTCTAGTTAGTGTATTCTAAAGCAGAAAGACACAACGGGTGGAGGAACTGAAGTGATGGGGTCGGTGATGGAGCATGAAAAACAAGAGCTGCCACCAGAGGATTCAAACACTCCAGATGGACGTGAACACAAGCCGACAGGTTTGCTGAGCCGTTCTCAGGACAGACAGACACAGTCTGGACTGTGGGGAGGTCCTGGATTTTAATAGACTAGGAGACACAATCTGACAGAAGAAAAGTTAAACTATCGTCACCAAAGCATGCTGGGTCTTCATTCTCTCCACTGAAGATACATGCTGTTGGGGACATCACTCACTATGAAAGAGAAACGCCTCTTAGACTGCAGTGTGACAGGCAGGATGCCCACCAGTCCTGAAGAAGTGCTAGGCTCATGGCTCTTATGGTTATCAGAGCACTTGGGATCACTTCTATTCCTATTTTAACAACCTACCACTACAAGAACATTTAGAAGCAGAAATAAGTAAGATTCAAAGATATTATTAAGTACCTATAAGTTTATCCAAGTTACTCAGACTACCTATGTTTTATGAACCTTATCTTCTTTTTAAATAAAGAGGAACTTAATTCTTTATATTATGAAAGAAATCAGAAAATGAAGATATATAACAACTTTGCCACTCAACACAACAAACAAAACAAAACCTTGCTACTTGCCCTTCTGGGTCTTTTTCCAGTACTCAGACTAAACAGCACATGTGGCGCATACTTTTAATCCCAGTACTTGAGAGGCAGAGGCAGGCGGATCCCAGGCCAGCCTGGTCTACAAAGCGAGTTCCAAGACAGCCAGGATTACACAAAGAAACCCTGTCTTGAAAAGCAAAACAAACAAACAAACAAAAAAGAGATGAATGTCACATAATCAACAGGCTGTTTGGGAATATGGATACTTTTAAAACTTTTCTAAAATTTACAGTCTATTCTAAACATATACATGCAAATTTGGTTTAAAGTACAATTTTGAAATTATTCAAACAAACTTAAGGCAAAAAATGAAGTTGAAATCAGAGTCTTTTATTAATATGAGACAATTAAAAACATTTCTCATGTATAATAAAAAGCACTTCTGATATGGAAACAGTTATCTGGTACCCAGTCAACCTTTGCCACCACAAAGAGTATACCCCTCATGTGCATACATGTATATTATGTATGCACGCATCACATACACATACAAAATAAATAAAAAGGCTAGAGATATGGCTCAGTGGTAAAGTGATTACCTAGCCCGATATGGGTGATGCCCTAGGTTGGATTCCCAACACTGAAATAAAAAAGAAAGGAGAGGGACTCGAATTACCTTTTCTGTGATTTTGTCCATTTGCAAATATTTAAGGGTGCAACAGTCCCAGAGTCTATACCTCTTGCTCTTGTCTTCTGAAGCATTGGCCCCCAGCTGCTAGTTACCTATAGACCTATCTCCACAGACAACCAATTAGCTTTCCTCCACAATATACACAGGCCTTGGCAGTTTCACAACCCTGGAAAGCTTTTGGGCTAGGTCAACTCTGAATGGTCCCTCTCATGCACTATCCAATCAATTGCCGAATCTTATTTCTCTAATCTATCCTCTCCCTTTGCCCCACCTCCTGCAACAAACATGAGTCCTAGATTTGCTTTTTGAATAGACTGCTAAGATGATATATTGCTGTTTCCTAATTTCTCTAAAATAGCTCTTTAGTACCTTATTTCTCCATAAAACCATAAGGAGGTCTCAGCTGTCTATACAATACACTTGAATTCCACAGAATATAATGTAACAAATGTTCCTGATACTATCTTTTCATCTTCTTAAAGCATCCTCCCCTACAGGCCCACTCATGTAACACCTGCTCAAAACTCCACAGACTCTGTCAAAGTGAACTCCCTCATGAAGTCAGTCATCTTCCTCTTAGAATTAACTGTTCTTTTCCCTAGATAACTATCACATGCCATTCATGGCTATTTGTATACTTCCTTCCCTCATTAATTTTAGGTACTTGAAGGCAAGAGACATTTCTCACTCAGTGATGGTACTGTTAGGTTCCTAAAATAGACAAGTCAGTGATGTGCTGCTCTCTGGTTTTACTGAAGACAGAAGTACTCACATAGTGACAAGGAACTACCAGTAGCAGATGGGGAGAAAAAACATGAAAAAGCAAGCTTGAGAACTCAAAAGCATTTCAGTACAGGGTAAACAGCCCTATATCCCTTAATGGCATTACGATATTCTAGAATAGCATTGTGTTGGATGTTGACACTAACTATATACAGCAGGATAGCAAAAAAAAAGTTAAATTATACTCTGTATGCTATGTTTAACAGGAAACAAAACAACAAAAGTGGGAATATGTTTTGGAAACATTTTTATACAAATGGTTTTATTATTTACATTTATTAGATTATAAAATAAAGTCATTAAGACAACTTTAAAAAATAGGAGGAAAAAGCATATTGTATTTTGCATAAAAATCAGGTCACAGCAGCACTAAGTGATTATTCTAATTAAAATATTTTAATATTAAAGATCTCAAACTCACAAAAGTTAGCCCCAAAATTTTAGTAAGTGATGCGCAATGTCTTCCAAAGGCAGAGAGAGACAGAGAGAGACACAGAAAGAGACAGAGCCAGAGAGAGGAAGGGGGGAGGGAGATGGACTTTTACTGTGCTGACATAAAGTACTCACCCATGCTCCTGTCTTAATGTGTGAATGAGTTAGAGAAGAGATGAGGATGTGGGGAACACCAGCAGCAAAATGAAAGAAAAAAATGGAGAGTGAGAGATAGAGGATCTCAGAATAAACAAAAACGTGGGAGGACAACCCAGAGACCTGAGAGGGAAAGCAAGCAAAGCCTAGAACAGGAGCAGACACATTCACAAAAAGGACAGCGCTTCCTTCATTTTCCCCTCTCTTGACTTTCTTTGTTCTAATTGACTTCAGGCTGATGCATGCACCCTGAGATGCATGCTGAATTCCAATGAAGTCCTCCTACACATATACTTTATACCAACACAATCCAGTTAAAAGGATTTTAATTGGTGTGCACCATTCCCTGCAATTTCAACATTTAAAAAATGAATAGTCTCACTCAGTACCAGATGGTGACATGTACTAATTAATCAGGACTATTCAATGAATGAGCATATTAAAATGAATGCACCTATTAGACATGTGTTGCTGATACTCTATCCTGAGGAAGCTGCTCCATAAATGTGCACCCACGGAAGGTGCAGACTTACGGTGATGCTCGCAAGTATCTTTCACAATGATTTGCAGCAGCAATACCATCACACTTGTGTTTCCCTCTAGATCACTCGATATTTCATGTTAAGCAGCCATGAGCCCTGCTATCCGTCTATAATCTACTTAACCTTCGTAAGCAAGAGCCAGTTAAATACCAGGTCTACAATTTTTCTGCTGCAGAGAAAGCTCTTACAAACTCATCAAGGTTGTTTTTAAAGGGACAATGGGTGAAAGACAGATAAAAAGTGTTCTTGATTCAGCTCCCTTCCTCCTCAATTTGTCTGCCAGGTAGTGGGAGCTAGAGCACCACTAACTAAAAGAGTAACAAGTACAATGGAATCCTGCACGACAGTTTGCCATGCTTGGATTGTCCTCAAATACTGTTTGCTTTGGGCAGAAATGCATAACCTATTGGTAGGTCTCAAAATACTTGTAGGATTTCTTTTTGAAAGTGGAAGAAATCCCAGAAGTCATGTTTTCTTAACTCCTTAAGTTCATGACTCTTCTGTTTTATATTATCTCTGTTACCATCATTTCAAACATATTCTAACAGAAAACTGCTCAAGTCTCTCTAGAATTACAGGAGATGATGTTTTCTGACTTGCTAAAAACACTAGAAACTGAGTAGCAGGTTATATAAGGAGGCAGCAAGGCACAGACAAAACCATGGAGAAGGTACCTTGAGGCAAGTCTATTGTCTGGCACACAGCAATCAATGACAAACATTAGTCATCTCCCATCATAAGGAAATATTAGAAAATAAACATGGCAGAGAAAAGTTGTTCCTTGAAAACTTAATTCAAAGAGGAACCCAACTGAAAAAGTCTAAATATGATCCCTTTGGAGCATTGAGGGGTTATGATAAAAAGTATGATTTAGGAATGTACCTTCAAAGTTGAAGACTGCCTTCTAAAATAAGCCTAGAAGACAAAACTTTGAGATACTGGTGCTTGTTTATGATGTATGGCAATGGTTATTGCTTAAAATGAAAGAATTACCCAAAGAATCCTTAGAAGAGGGCAAGCCAATAATAGAAACAACAAAATTTGTAGTTACAGACCAGAAAAACCTCCCTAGTGGCAAATGCAATTTTTATTTTATTATTTTCCTTGGGCTCTTGCTTAAAACCAAGAGTTAGAGTTTATATAACATTCAAGAAGAATTTAATTAGTTTGAATGTAATTAAAAGTAAAAATGACATGAACATTCTCATGATGAGGTTTCTGTGAAATGATTGAATAATCTTTAAAAATTCCATTACTATGGTTTAATAAGCTCTGATGGACCTATTGCTTTAAAAGTTTTGGTCATATTAGATAATTAAAATGAAAAATATTTTGGGGTAGTGTTCAGCATTCAAGTTTTGTTAAGAATCTCATGTTCTGGGGCTGGAGAGATAGGGTCAGCAGTTAAGAGCACTGGCTGCTCATTGAGATGATGCTGGTTTGATCCCTAGCATTCACATAAAAGCTCACACCATCTGTAACTCTGGCCCCAGGAGATCTGACTCCTTCTGACCTCTGTGGGCACCAGGCACACATGTGGTGCATGAACATACATGCAGCAAAACCACAACAACAAAATCAAAAGAAAGAAAGAAAGGAAGGAAGGTAGGAAGAAAAAAAGAAAAGAAATCCATATACACAAAATAAAATGGAAACATATTTAAGAAGAAAAGTAACCTAGTAATTGCACAACTGTTAAAAGTATAACTGATTAATGCTCCATACATCTACAAAGGAAGAAAGGAAAGGAAGGAAGGAAAGGAAAGGAAAGAAGGAAGGAAGGAAGGAGGGAGAAAGCACGATGCTCCGTGAACACAGAGGACATGACTGATTTAATGTGAAGAGCGACGTGCCGAGCACACTACCCACTCTCAGCACTGCCAGCTCTAACCAGAAGACTGCATTAATATTAAAGCTTTGTCTGATTTGAAACAACACAGAAGTCAAAAATATATACCAACTCTGACAAAAAGCAGATGAGTCAGATGCACATGGGGAACCAGTGTGGTCTAAGTGTGACATTTAACATAGTTGTGGTTGGAGATCCAACGACTGCTTCTGTCTTTTAGATGCAACTCTAAATTAGTCATTCATGCCTTTGGCTAAATGTCAGGCTACTTCCAAGGTGCCTGAAATTTCTTGGAAAGAGGCCATGAATATATTAAGATAAAAATGGACACTGAATTAACTTTTCTCTGATGATAAAATAAAACGGAGAAAAGACAATATTCAGAATATGATACACCCCTTGCAGTATTTTCAACCTAGAAAAAGACAAGACCTATCATTTCTTCATGGGGAGGGAAAAGAAAAAAGAAAAAAAAGGATGATGTTTGGAAATAGAGAAGCAACAGAACTAAGAAATAAAGCTTATCAATTTATATAGTAAAATCTGAGGTTACTACATAGACCTTAAAGTGTCCTTTGACCCAAGATCATGATGTTGGGGGAGGGGGGCAGCCACAGGAGAAAAACTATTCCATGTTCTCTTGAGGTGGTTTGGATGAGAATGTCTCAACAAGGCTCAGCGGTTTGAACACACAGTCCCCAGCTATTTGGAGGTGGTGGAGCTATTTGGGGGATAATCAGGAGGTGTGGCCTTGCTGACAGATGGCTATCTCTGGGACTGGGCTTTGAGAGTTGAAATCCATAAGCCACTGCCCATGTGCTCCCTCTGTGCTTCAGGCCTGCTGCTCCAGCTAGGCCTGCTGCTTGCGGCCATGCTTCCCACCGTCATAGACTCTAACCCCTTGGGAACCATAAGCCCAAATAAACTCATTTCCCTAATTTGCCTTGGCCATCGTGTTTTATTACAGCAACAGAAAAGTAATTAATACATCTCTCACAGGCAGAATCTCCACAATGAAAAGACTTGAAAGTAGAAGAGAGACTATTTGGCAGGAGGAAGGGGACCAGAGTAGGAGAGAAAGGTATGACAATTAAAGCAACATGGAGACTAAAAGATTTTGAAAGGTAGCACAAACAAATTGGTTCTTTTTTCCTTTCTTCCACCCCTCTACTTTTCTTTTATTGGAAATAGATTCTTTTCATACAATTTAGTGACTATGGTTTACTCTTCCCCCAACTCCTCTGAGGTCCTCCCTATCTGCCCTCTCATCCAAATCCAAACCCTTCTGTCTCTCATCAGAAAACAGTCATCTAAATACTACTACTACTACTACTACTAATAATAATAATAATAAAAACAGACAGAAGAAAAAGAGCCAAAGAAAAGGTATAAGAAACACATATAGATACACAGACACACATGTTCATATACATAGGAATCTCATAAAAACAAAAAACTGCAAGCCAAAAAATATATACAAAGGACCTATAAGGTTTAAAAAAAAAAAAAAAAAAAAAAAGCCCTGACAAAACAGTATGAGACAATGAACCTCCAAAGATGCCACTGAGTTGGTTTTGTATTGGCCATTTACTGCTGGGCATGGGGCCTGCCCTTAAGAGTGGTTTGTATCCCAGGTGAGACTCCACTGGAGAGAACTAGGTTTTCATTTGCTAGTGGTTATCACATGGAGATAGCTTCTGGGTTAGGAATAGCTTGTGTCTGTTTCTCTCAGCACCTGGACACTATCTGATACAGACCTGTGCAGGCCCTGTGAATGCTGCCACAATCTATTGTTTAGTTGTTTGCCAGTCCGGCTGTGTTTAGAAGGTCCTTATTTCTTGGTGCCCTCCATTCCTATTGGCTCTTACACTCTTTCTGCCTCCTACTCCACAGGGTTCTCTGAGCCCTGAGAAGAGGGATTTGATAGACATCCAAGTCAGGACTGAGTGTTCCAAGGTCTCTCACTTTCTGCACATTGTCTGGCTGTGGGTCTCTGCATTTATTCTACTGTAGGAGGAAGCTTTTTCCTTTCTAAAAGAATTTTTTTTTAAAGCTTTTATTTTCCTAAAAAAAAAAAAAAAAAAAAAAAAAAAAAAGGAGGGAAATCTGTTCCCTAAAACTTCTAACAACAATCTTGAGTTGCTTGAACTTGATGCATTTGTTGCAAGTACTTTGTTAGTTGCTAAGTACAGGTATAAAACAACAGGGCACCTATATCTCAGTACTTATATAGGAGATTTGAACTGGACTTTTGGGGATGGGGAAAAGAAACTAACACTGAGATAATACAATCACTATGCTGAAAACTATGCTAACTCATCCATCCTTTTAACAACTCTGTATCAGTTTTCTAATTTATAGATGAAAAAGATGAGATTCAAGGGTATAAAACCAGGAAATGGAAGCTAATATGAGATCCCAGGCCTGTGTGACTCTAAACCCCATGCTTTATACAAAAATGGCATCTGTAAAATATCATACCAGAGGTAAGTTGTATGGTTCTACTTATAATAATCACCTAAAGTTGGTAAAAAGGGAAAAGTACAAAAAGAAACAGGGAATGGAAGCATTTTAATAACAAGAGAATGACATGAAATACATTGAACCCTACCAGAAAAACTCTCGGGCATGAAATGATGGCTTGGTAATCTGAGCTGTCACTGAGCATGCTCTTTGCTCTTTATTTATCACTGATCCTCCAACTGTCCAAACAGTAGTTCTAAAATGAGCAGACTCTCAAGACAAAAAAAATAAAAAATAATCTTTTGACTGTTGAATATAGTTTTTAAATTGCGAGGTGAATTTTAAATTGTAAAAAGTAAAGGCACTATACCAGATTCACAGATAAAACTTGTGCTCTTTTAGTAGAAGGCTTTTTAAACTTTAGTATGTCTAAATACCGAGTATCTTGTAAAACATAGATTCTGATTCAGTAGGTCTTGGGTAACAGACCATACATACTTTGAATAGCAGTTTTTAGAACATATAACATATGGAGTTGATAGAAATCTGGGAAACAGTAGCTGTAAATTTTTTTTTAAAATCACCTTTCTTAGGGCCAAGCATATATAGTTCAGTGGTAGAGTGACTACTTGCCAGGAATGAGCTTCACCCTGAGTCTTATTTATAGCATTGGGAAAAAACAAGCTGTTTCTACCAATCCCTAGATATGTGGTAGAATCAGAGCTCAAGGAAGTTCTATTCTACTACATAGCATACTCTCTGGAACTAAATCAAGAACGAACACTATTCTGAAGAACCAAGTTACAAGACTGACATCAGACATCAAAACTTTTAACAGGATCTGGAGAGAGGGCCCAGCAGTTAAGAGCACTTCTTGCTCTTGTAAAAGACCCAGGCTTGGTTCCTAGCACCCACATGACAGTTCACAGCTTTGTATAACTCCAGTTCCAGGGGATATGAAGTCCTCTTCTGGCTTCCATAGGCACCAGGTGTGTATGTGGTGCACAGATAAACATATAGGCAAGACCCATATACACATTTAAAAAAAATCTTAAAAACTAAACTTGACTAAAACTTAAACACCACCACAAAACTTGCTATAAAAGTACTGCAGTGGCAGTAGAAGAGATCAATAGAGAAACACAGGGTCCAGAAATAGAGCCATACAAATACAGACAACTCATCATCAACAAAGAAGCAAAGGCAATACATTGGAGAAAGTATATTCTTCAATAAATGGTGCTGGAATAACTGTACAGTCTCATGTCAAAAAAAAAGACACAGATTATATAACCTTCACAAAGATTAACCCTAAAAGAGTAACAGATCTGAATGTAAAATGCAAAACTATTAAAACATCTAGACAATAACAGGAGAAAAATCTAGTTACCCCTGGGTTTAATGATGACTTAGGTATGACACCAAAATCATGGGCCATGAAAAAAAGACTTGACAAACTGCCTTAGTAAACTATAAACTACTGCTCAGAGAAAGATATCATGAAGAGATTTAAAACATAAGCCACAAACTGGTAGGAAATATGTGCAAAAGACACATGAAAAAGGACTATTACCCGAAGTTCATAAAGAACTTACCTCTCAACGATAAAAGACCAAACAATCCAATTTACAAATGGGCAAGGGTTCTGAAGCGGTATGAAGATACACAGAGGGTAGGTGAGCATATGGAAGTGCTATGCTGTTTAGTGCAAAACACTATAACAGCACCACACACTTATTAGACTGGCAAACTAATGCCAAACATACTGACAAAGCCAAACACTAGGCAAGGATGGGAAACAATAGGAATGGTGGTCACTTTGAAAGTCAGACTATTAACAAAAGGAAGATAATCTTATTCTATAACTTATAACTCCTTGATAGTTACCCGACGGAGTTGAAAACTCAGGTTTAAAGGACCTGCACATAAACTATGGCATAAACACACACACACACACACACACACACACACACACACACACACACACACACACATATATATAAATATAAATAAAACAACTGCCCAAACTTAATGCAGCCAAAATGTCCTTCAGTAGGACAATGAATGAATATATTTTGCTACTCCCATTTTCTAAGTCCATATTCTATAACAGAATACTCAAAACTGGATAATTTATATATGTATATAAGGAAGTTTGTCTATCCAGCTCTGAGTTCTGGAGACAGAGAATTTCAGGATCAGTGGCTACAAATGGTGAGAGCTTCACACTACTTCCTAACACAGCAGTTACAACAATAGGAGGAATGTATGCAAGTGCTTCCAGCAGGTATATTCAGGAGACAGGGAGAGAACAAAGGAGCTGACTCACACCTAACAACATACTTGAGAATTAATCCACTCTCAGAAGAATAACATTAATCCCTTTTAACAATACTACTCCTGGATACCCATGCTGGCAGCCAGTTTTCAACTTGGGCCTTGGCAGAAACAAACCACATTCAAGTCCTTGTAATACAATACATCATTGTAATACAATAGCAGCAAATGCAATTAAATAATCAAGCCAAGGAAAGACATGGAGGAATTTAAGATGTATACTATGAAGCAAAAGGAGCCAATTTCACAGGGCCATATACTACTGATTGCAACTCTACGACATTTATAGAATATGCAAAATTATGGAATAAATAAGAGGATCCATAAAAGAATGGAAAGGCAGAGTGCAAGTTAGTTTTAGAGCCTTGAAACTATTCTATATAATACTGTAATAGTTACTATATTTCATTACACATTTATCAATATCCTTAGAATCAACTATGAACTGGGTGATAAGATATCAATGCTAGTTCACTGACAAATAAATGTATCATACTAGTGTGTAGAATGTTGATTGTACAGTATGTGCATGTCAAGGAGGTTTGATGGCACACAGAAAAATCTCTGCACCTTCAACTTTGCAATAAACTGAAAACCGCTCTAAGAAAGAGAGTCTATGTATCTGTATCACACCCCTCCTCCCAAGGTTCAGGGGTCATCAAGAAAGAAGTGGAAAGGTCGTAAAAAGCAGAGGCAATGGGTGACTACAGTGAGAGTGCTTTCTGGACAGCAGAACAGTCGTACAAATGAAATAACAGCAGCCTTGACTGCATGTTCAAGACCTGGAGAAGATCAAGCCATACAAAATCACAGCCTGAGGCAGGGAGGAATTCCCACCCTCAGCAGAAAAGAGCTATTGGTGATTGAAGTACTGCTGGAGAGGGAGATTTTTACCTTCAGGGATGCAGTCTCTGACAGGCTACCCATGTTCCAGTAGACACACGTTATATACACGTATGACATTCTCAATCAGTAAAAAAAAGAAATAAACACACACCTAAAACAAAACAGCAAAAATAATGGACTCTGAAACAGTTAAAACCTCGTCTATCAAAATAACTCATCTTTGTAAGATAGAAAAATTTGATCATGGAAAACCAATTGGTCAAAACAAGAAGGAATGGCCTAAAAAGAGGCATGAAAATTATTAAAATTTACATGACTTTGACCTTCTGCATTACTACTTTGTACAGAGATGTAAAGAATACAAATCATCACACTTCAGTTTTTTTAATGTGACATTTAAACTGTTAATGACATACAAGATACAACAAAGTCCAAGATTTCCATATTCCTTAATCTACTGAGTATAGAGAATTTTCAAAATACCCAACCGAAGTCCAGACATTTTATACATTTTGTCCTGAGCATATTTTTTTACCCTTCAGGAAAAGTCTTCTTTTATAACAGAAACTATTAAATAAGCTAACAGATGGTGAGGGCACTGACTCAAGTCTAATTTGAGTTGAATTCAAGTTTGATTATCTGGAGACACACAGGCAATATACCTATATTAGTATCAAATGTCTAACACTGATAAAAATGTTACAGAAGTATGATTTACTAGAAAGCTTTCTGGGACCTAAAAGATCCCCTCCAGCCAACTAGTTTCAAATTCTGGCAAAGTTGCACATCCTGAATCTCTATGACAGGCTAACGATAATTAGCCCTTCTTTTATAATATGGTAGAAGAATGAAAGCACAGTATTTTGTTTAGTTTTCCTTCCATTCAGTGTGGCAGGTAGAACAGCCCTCTCAGCGAGGCCCACATCCTAAAGCCAGAGTGTGAAGTCATCACCGTCTACAGATTCTTCTCCCTTAGAGCCTTCAGAAAAACACAAGCCCACTACCCTTTAGTCTAGCCCACTGGGACTTGATTCAGATTTCTGATATCTATGACTACAAGATAACACACGTGTCTTGCTTTAAACCATTACGTCTGTGGCTATTTGTTAGGGCAGCGTTAAGAAACTAATAATGTACAGGGCTCAATCTCAGCTCGGATACTCTGCCTATTGGTTCCTCAGCCAGTTGTTGATATCTCTCCTCATTTCCTCATAGAGCAAATAAGGATTAGCAATGGTAATTTGAGCGGCACTGAACAAGTCACAAAGTGGAAATTATCCTTATACATATTTCTTATGTTATACCATGGCAAACATAATGCAATTATTTTTCAAAACCCACATTCAACTTAGTTTTCACACACAGGAGAAATATTAATACATCTATCATTAAAGTTATGGTAGCAGACTGAAGGAGAAGTCAGTGGTTTGGTCTCATAAACTATAAGATTAAAGTTGTTTTAGATCTTAATGTTCTAAAGGAGAGAAGCACTACGTGTGTAATTATTTTTAAATTCATGCCAGTCTATCGTGCCGTGATTTTGCATTGATTCTATCCTTACATTATGTCTTTCTTTATCTTCCAGGAAAAGGTGCCTTTAAACTGTAGCAAGATGGAGGCACATGGGCAATTAAGGGACAGGGGAAGGGAAAGGAGCACCTGACACCTAGGATTTTGTTTGTATTTCTTGTTAGCTGAAAAGTCGACTGTTTCGACTCAATAGACAAAGTGAGACCTTCTGTGAAAATTGTCTGCATTGAGACTATACTTCCTTTTCTAAGAGATATCTCAAAGACGGTTAAAACAGTTAATGAATGATGCTTAAAGACATCCAGCATGTGACTTCCTAGTTTAACCTTCCTATCACCCTCTCATCCCTACACCTGAAATAAATCACCTTACAATTTCACCTACAAAAGGAAATTCTTTAGGGCAAGAGAAATAAGTATATCAGCTTATACTTCTCCCCGTAATTTAAAACCTGGCTTTACTCTTTCAACCCAGTTACAAATTACATCCTGTGAGCAATGTAATTTCAAAACCACAAAATCACATACACACGAATGACTCTTGAGAAGCTCGCTTGGGAGTATACTAATTGACTTTTACTAAACAAACTTCAACTTTGCTTCACAATGGCTGGCTCTGAGAATCTTTCTGTGGTACAGCCAAGGTAGTAGCCATTGTAGACTTGAGTGGGGGTCTCTATTGGTGCGGGACTCCTGAAGCTAGAGCCAAGTGTGTTGTGCCTTCCCCTGCCTCTGGCAAAACCAAAACACTTCTGATGACCAAAAGTAATAAAACTTAAAATAAGAAGGCAAATCATTATAGCCTGACTTATTTAAGTAACAAGAAACACTTAAAAGGATGTGGAATGGTTGGGTTAGCCCCCAAAATTTATACAGTTCATGTCAGAGATGGGTTATCTTTCGGCCTTTCTACCCTCAGTGAGTATTATAAAAGATCAAGCTGGTGTTTCATAGCTGGGTTGCCATTTAAATATCTCATTTAAATATCATCTAGGGCTGTTTATATGAAACAAAGGTAGAGCTCAAAAGCTGAACAGATTATATAGGGTATGAAGGTTCTAATATGCTTTTAATCCGTTAGTTCACAGACCCTAGTGTTACAGCGTGTTCTATAAAGCATGGATGCTTAATCCATTTTAAACCTTATTAAAAATAATATAAAACATAATTTCTCTAGTTGTATTCGTAATTTTTTTAAATATTTACTCAGTTTTTCATCCTTGCTGTAATAATGCAACCTTAGTGTTCACTTGCCTAATCTGTTTATCTGTAACATGAAAATGAGAAATCTCTCTTCAAACATTTATTTTTAAAATTATGTATTTTAGTTCATATGTCTTCACACCTAATAATTATTAGTTCTTCATCCTTTGATCTTAAGAAAATATATGTCTTATAGAAAATATCTTCACCTGACCTCAGGGTGATGATACACTCTTGTAACCCTAGCTTAGTATGTCAAGGCCAGCCTGGACTACATAACAAGTCTCAGGACTGCGATGGCTGCACTAGGAGCTATGTGAAGGGTCCCAACACTTGCTATCTCCTGTCAATTATTTTCACAATAGTCACTTACAAATCATTATATTTTTAATTCTAGTATGGTTTCTCCAACACTGCAAAGGAAGGACGCCCAAAATAAAAATTATGGAGGAAAAAAGAATATTCAATGAAAAATAGACCAAAGACTACTTTGTCAAAGGCAATTAGTAAGGCACTTTCCTTAACTTGTAGGGAATTCCTTCGAATTTTCAAAGACTATAATTTGAAAGGCATTGTTAAAAAAAAAAACAACAACAACAAAGTTTAAGCTGTGCAGTGGTGGTTCAAGCCTTTAATCCCAGGACTCCAGAGGCAGAGGCAGGCTGATCTCTGTGAGTTCCAGGCCAGCCTGGTCTAAAGCAAGTTCCAGGACAGGCTCTAAAGCTACACAGAGAAACCCTGTCTTGGGAAACCAAAAAAACCAAACAAACAAACAAAAAGTGCTGTTAAATTTACGTGTATCAAGGACTGCGTCATAAGAACAAAAGAGTAGAACTGAAAAAAAGTCTTCTCAATACTTTTCAAATGTTTTACTGAAGTGGATTCTATAGCTAAGTGGCAGCATAGTTAGTAACAAAATAATTAAGATCACTTACTGATGGTGAACTTATTAAGATATTTATGAAGAGCATGGCTTAATTACATGATCTAAAAAAAAAAAGATGTATGTTTTTAAAACCAGTTTGTCTCAGCAAACTGTAGCCAGGGGAATAAAGAAACTGGAAAACCAAATGAAGAAGTTTAGCAAGTATAAAGCAGTAAAAACTGTTAAAACAATTGTTGTTCTTGGCATCAGAACTGATGGTACCTTAGTGATAAAAGAGAGACTTATATAATTAATAAAGACAATGCAATTTCTGCCCCAAACGTATGTTTAATGAAGTATTATTACACAGCACATTAAGAAAATTTATGCACAAAAGCATTAAAAATTTATGACATCATGCAAATCATCTTCGAGATTGAATTTCACAAGGGCCAAGAGATTATACTTTATGGAAAATGGCCGAATCAAGGACAAAAGATAACAAGAATTTATGATTTAGGACATGTTATCAATCATTATATATGATTGAGAGAGAGAGAGAGAGAGAGAGAGAGAGAGATTGAGAGAGAGCACATGTGTATTACAGGACCTGACCATTCAAACTATCTTACAAATTTATAATTTTAGTGCATTTAACTACGCATTTAAATGAGTTAAACAGAAGTCTCCAAGGTGAAAACCATCTGATCAGTACAATGTTTCAAGCCGTAGCACCATTAAAAAACAAACAAACCAACTGAAATTATGGCAGGCTCAAATCAAGGCAAGTAATTTTATGTGTTTTGACCTGTGAATTAAACACAGTCCTGTAATAGCAAAGATCATACAGCTTTGCTTTTTGATTTGATACAAAAATTCAGATTTTTTGTATCTAAGATAACAGACTTCAGGATTCCTGTGAAAATAATGAATATTTTGATGTATTTGTGACTCCAGTTTCTGTTACCCGTCAACTGTCAAGCAGAATGCAGAGAACTGTGGGCTGACATTCAACTTAAAGAAAAATTTGATAGTGTCTTCACTAGACTTTCATAGGTCCTGTCTTCCCAGAGACAAATAGCCTCACTTCGCAATCATACCTTATTCATGCCATCACATTTTGGCAGCACACCTACATCATGAGCAATGATTTTCAAGAATGAGGCACAGTAACAATACAACTGAGAACTCAAATATCTGATGACACCTTCAGAACTCAGAGAATTATGATTTACTTCCACTATGTTGCTGGTGCATTAGTTTCTCAAATGTTAACTATCTGATTTCATGCTGCCCTCTTTTTTAATAAGAATACTTAAAAATGCAGTTTTATTACTTAGACACGTTCATTTTCTTTATTAGTGATCACAAACTTAGGATCTATTTAACAATGTTAAGACTCCAAATGGGTTACTGTACAATTAAATTAGCATGTGAGGATATTTTTGCTTATCTGTGGTGGTAGATCATGAAATTGTACACAGACCTGTTTGTTTTCCTCATGAGCATTGTTTGTGCTTTTAATGTTAGCCAAAGAAAATTCTTTGTCTAATGTAGTCCAAAGTAGCCAAAAAAGTAGGATAGCCCTGTTCTAAACACAGCATGCTTCTAGCCACTGGAATCTAAACTGGGGACATCTTTTATATCTATTCCTTTCACTGATCTTAACCCTAGTAAACAGATCTACTACAAGCAACAAACCAGGGAAATGTTATCTTGAAAATGCCTCTGAAAGGTAATCCATCAATTCAGACTTAATGCTACAAGCCAATCATTTTAATATCTGTGTGTTTTGTGTATTTGTGTTCGTGAATGCCTTGGCTTTTATGTGAAGGTCAGAGGACAATGCGTGGGAGTCAGTTCTCTCTGTCGATCATGTGAGTTCCGGAAATAGACTCAGGTCACCAGTCTTGGCTACAAGCGACTTACCTGCTGAGGCTGGCTTCCTATAGTTTCTTATGTAAGAAACAGTTAATCAGAGAACATTTTGAGCTCTTTTCAAAACCCTAGCCTGAGTTATTATCCAAATGGTCCCTATATAAAGATCCACATAACATTTTCTAGAGTTCAGTACAAGAAAAAAAAAAAAAACTGGGAGTTTTGGAGGGGTATTTTTTTTTTTAATCTATGAAGTAAATGTGTTGAGAAATCACAATTCTTTGTAATTCATGTATTTTGAAAGCGGCATATTTTCATTCATTAAATAAATGGATGAACAAGAAACTTAGCAAGTACAGAGGAGTTCTAGCCTATGTGTTTGAGCAAGAGAAGTAAGCCATGAGGGCTGGGGAAATGACTCAGTTGATAAATAAAGTACCTGCTATGCAAGCATGAGGACCTGAGTTCGGATCTCCAGCACCTGTGAGAAACACCCATCACCCCAGAGCAGGTGGGGACGGGGTGGCAGACACAGACTGAAGGATCCCAGGAGCTTACTGCCCAGCCAACTGCTGAGCTCTGGGTTCAGGGAGAGATGCTGACTTAAATAAACCCTAAGGTGGAGAGTGATACAGGAAGAAACTCGATGTTGACCTGCAGCCTCCACATGAATACAAATTCTTTCCTCTTCTTCTCACTCCTCCCCTACACAACCACAACAAATGTAAGACTTGTACACATCAGGCTTCGGGGAAACTAGGGTAAAATAAGAGTCCTACCTAAAAGAAGTTAGACTAGTAAGGGAAGAAGTACACCACCAACAAAACATAGGAAACAATGAAATATTTAGAATAGAGTTCAGAGAAATGAAACTTTTCTTTTCGCAGGAAGAATAAAGGTAGGTTTTATAAATAGCATGAATTTGGGCTTAAATGGTGGACAGGATTATTTCTCTTTTTAATAAGACCTATTTACATATAGTAAAGTCCACCAACTTTAAGCTGCAGTTTTGCGATGGTTACTTGTGTATAGTTGCATAGCCAGCATAACGATGAAGGCATAGGAACCCTTCCTCAGGCTGCCACAGCAAACAGTGCTGGAGTGGGAAAAGATCAAATTTCAAACTTTGGAGTACAGTTCTTAGTGAATGTGCACTGCTTTAGCAGAACCAGCTTTTGTCTTCTTGTATTTTCTCTGGTTAATTTATTTCTGCTATTACTTCCTTCTGTTGAATTTGCTTTTCCTTTTTCATTGCAGTTTTGGAAACCCGAAGCTTACCCTTCAGATTGGTAAATATTTTCTGGAAAGCCTGGGTAGTAAATGCAGGCTGTGAGGGGATGCAGTCTTTGCATTCAACTCTGCCCTGGCATGAAAGCAGGCAGAGACTCCATGGAAATGCATGGCCGCAGAAGCACATGCTGCCTCCCCAGCCTCCTCTCCCTCCATTCGGCAAGTAGCCGGCTGATCTCTGAATCAGGTAACTGATATTTAAAAACTTTGTGATTTTTTTGCATCTAATTTATAAATCCCAGCAACCTTAAGGCTATTAACACTCTTCCATATTTTTGAAGATTTAGCTGATATTTAGAATTAATAACCTACTTTAGGTTAATTTTTGGTCACTGTGAGGTAAAAGAAAAGGTTGTATTCACTGCCCCACAACAGCAAACTGTTTCAGCACCGATTACTGAAAAGGTGACCTCTTTCCCAGTGACTGGCCTTGGCATGCTTGTTTAGGAAATGAGTAACTGACCACTTAGGGCTGCCCCCAGTTCTGGACCCTCTATTTCTTTTCCACTCCTCTGTTTGTCTTTCTTTACACCGTGTGGCACTGTGCATGTCCTCTGTTAAAGCAGGACTGTGCATGTCCGCCAAGTCTGTTTGCAGTGGTGCTTTGGCTCTTCTACTCTTGTACTTTTTTTTTTTTTACAAATTTTTACAATCAGCCCATCAATTCAAACATTACATTGAAAAATTTCCTGTTATGTAATACAGGCGTTTAAAGACACAATTTCCAGCTCAACTGGGAGGCAGAGGCAGGTGGATCTCTGTGAGTTCAAGTTCAGCCTGGTCTACAGAGTGAGTTCTAGGACAGCCAGGGCTGTTATACAGAGAAACCTTGTCTCAGAAAACCACAGTTTTTTCTACATTAAAACTTTTGCACATTTTACAAATTTTGGTTGTAAATATTTTAATTAGCTTGTGACATCTCCTTACCTGATAATCTATATATATGTATTCCCCCTAAGACAGGGTTTCAGTTAGTAACAGCCTTGGCTGTCCTGGAACTAGTTCTGGAGAGCAGGCTGGCCTTGGACTCACAGAGATCGGTTTGCCTCTGTCTCCAGAGAGCTGGGGTTAATTAAAGGTGTGTGCCATCATCACCTGGTGATAATTTATACTTTTCAAAAATTGTCTTGCTGTTGACCTCTACTTTAACTTTACTGAGGTCAGAAAACAAACTTTAAGGTTCTATCCTTTTAAAATTTGAGGCTTGTTTTTTGGCCCATATTAGATTATATTCTAATAAGTATACCATGTGCACATAAAAAGAATGTGCATTATGTCATTACTTGGTGAAATGTTAAATGAGCATCAGCTAAGGCAAGTTGCTATTATTCAGATAATCCATACAATAAAGTGGTGCTAAAATCAAGTATAATTATAAGTCTATTTTGCTCTTTAATTTTGTCAATTTTTGCTATGTGCATTTTGAAACAGTTACATGTTACTGAGCACACACACAATATATTGTTTTAGGCTCCAGCTGAATTCCAATTTAATTTTTTATTGGATTAAAATATTTTTTGCTATGCTTTTATTATTTTTAAATTACGTATGTGTGTCTGTGCAACTAAATGCCTAAAATGGAGACCAGAGGTGTTGAAACCCCTGCAGTGGCGGTACAGGTCTCTGTAAACGACCTCATGTAGGTGCTGGAAACTGAACTTGAACTTTTAACTGCTGGACCATCTCTCCAGCTCTTTTTTATTGGATTTTTATCACTATATTTTGCATTCTTTTTTAAGTTGTCTGTAGGAATTACAGAATATATCCTTAAGCTTTCTAAGTTCATTGTACTTAATAATGGACTACTTCCCATAAAATACAGGCATGTAATTACACAGGCTCATGTGCCCCTCCCAGCATAAAGCTCACGATATGATATAATTTTGTGGTTTGAAATGATTATACAGATCAAAAAATTAAGAGAAAGGTTTAAAAAGTGGTCTCTGTCTTTGTCCCAGATATCCAGCATATTTTATGTTCTTCATTCAAGATTCAAGCTTCTGTCTAGAATTACTTATCTTTAGCCTTGATGGATGCTTCTAACATTTGTGCACGGTGAGGCTGATGTAGGTCTAATAGTACTGAATTTTCCTTGATCTCGAAATCTTTATTTTGCTTCTATTTTTGAATACGTCCACTGAATATAGAGTTCTAGACTGATTATTTTTGTTTAGTGTTTAAGAATGCTGTTCTCTCCTCTTCCATCCTCAATGAGTTTCTGATTAGAAGTCAAACATCCATTAATCACATTAAATAGTTCTTTTTTATACAACATGACATTTTTCTTTTGTAGCTTTCAAGATTTGCTGTCTTTCTGGTGCTCATCATTTGACTATGATACAGCTCAGGTAGGGCTCCCTTGCGTGTATTTGGCTTGGTTTAATTAGCATCTTGTAGCTGCAATTTGTTGTCTTTCATCAGATATAAGAAAGTTTCAACCATTAGTCAACTCTTCTTTTTGTTCATCCCCTCCCTACTTTTATTGATATTACAATTCATGTACATTTGGTCATGGGGTGCCATGGGATGGATTTTTGAGGGTTTGTATATGTCCCCTTGCCTTGAAGTTTTATTTTTTCTTGTATTTACTTGGATAATTTGAAATCTTTTCTCTTTCCTTTGTTGTCCTATTCCGTTGGTAAGCCCACCCAATGAGATTTTCATTTCAGAATTAGTATTTTTCAGATCTAGTATGTGCACTTGGATTTTTAATTATTTTCATTTTTTTTCTGTTGAGATTTTCATGCAGTAAAACTGTTGTTTTACCTTGCTGACAATACCTCTAATAGCTACATTAAAACCCTGGTTTAATTCTAACATCTGGCTCATTTAGGGGCTGGAACTAACTGATCATCTTTCAACAACTCCATTTCCTCAGTCCTTTGTATGTCAAGTAATTTTGAATTTTATCCTGAGCTTCTTGATTTTGTCATTTTTCTCTATTGAGTAGTTTTCTTTGTTTCAACAGATGACTATAAATCTCACTGAAATGTTTTTCTTCCTCCCACAGCAGATGTTTTGCTTTTTGCCAGACAGAGCTGAGTCTATTCTAAGCAAGTAAGGTTCAAGACTCAGTCAACAGTGTAGGCAGAAAAAGAAAAATGAGCATTCGTTCTTTGTCTTCCAGGGGGCATTTCTTCAGACCTCATCATTTCCTAGTCACTCCCTTTTGTTCACAAAACCAGAAAGGTTACAGGTTTTAACGTGGTTCACTGCCACCCATTCAGTACCGCATAGTCTGCAGGTGGTCAGTGGCTCCAAAAGAATATGAGGTAGCAAGAATATAGAAATGTAAGATGCACAAGGTCATTGAAGGAGAGGCCTAAAAGTGAGGAATCATATGAACAATGATGCAGGAAATAATGCTGTAATACAAGGGCAGGATTCAATTATTTAAATTGTTGAATGCCAGCCAGATCTAGGAACACAGCCAATCAAATATATATTCTAGGCAGAAAAGTAATATATCTATTATTTTAGAATCAGATTAATATATGTGTATGATAGAAATGAACTGCAATATGGAAGATGACTTATTTGGGAGATTAATTGGGAATAAGTTCTAAAAATGCAGGTGAAGGTAATGAAATCATAATTAGGCTACTGGCAGAAGGATAGAAAAGAATGAAAATGAGATGATTGAACAAATGATTGAATAATAGACTTAAGTCTTCAATAATCTCAACAGAAGATTCAACTTCGCTATTACTATACAGGGAATATACTCATTGTCTGTTTAAATAATGAGGGCTATTTTAAAAGCAAATCAATATAAAGAAATTTCTTTGTAAGCCAGATTTTATTTGGTCGCTGAAATTATGGATTGTGGTTTTATGGAGTTTGGTATCAGATAAGTGCTATCTAATAAATAATAGACCTATATATTTTAAACCTATATAGAGCAAATTAAAATGGATCCTTTTCCCCAAATTTTCTTCCCAGTAGAATGTAAAGCTGCAATTAAGCAAAATGATTTCAGGGCTGTCTGTGCTCCAATCACACCAGTGTTCACATACACCTGAGAGTCTGGACTCTGCAATCACACCAGTGTTCATATACACCTGAGAGTCTGGACTCTGCAATCACACCAGTGTTCATATACACCTGAGAGTCTGGACTCTGCAATCACACTAGTGTTCATATACACCTAAGAGTCTGGACTCTGCAATCACACTAGTGTTCATATACACCTAAGAGTCTGGACTCTGCAATCACACCAGTGTTCACATACACCTGAGAGTCTGGACTCTGCAATCACACCAGTGTTCACATACACCTGAGAGTCTGGACTCTGCAATCACACCAGTGTTCACATACACCTGAGAGTCTGGACTCTGCAATCACACCAGTGTTCATATACACCTGAGAGTCTGGACTCTGCAATCACACCTGTGTTCACATACACCTGAGAGTCTTGACTCTGCAATCACACCAGTGTTCATATACACCTGAGAGTCTGGACTCTGCAATCACACCAGTGTTCACATACACCTAAGAGTCTGGACTCTGCAATCACACCAGTGTTCACATACACCTAAGAGTCTGGACTCTGCAATCACACCAGTGTTCACATACACCTGAGAGTCTGGACTCTGCAATCACACCAGTGTTCACATACACCTGAGAGTCTGGACTCTGCAATCACACCAGTGTTCACATACACCTGAGAGTCTGGACTCTGCAATCACACCAGTGTTCACATACACCTGAGAGTCTGGACTCTGCAATCACACCAGTGTTCACATACACCTGAGAGTCTGGACTCTGCAATCACACCAGTGTTCATATACACCTGAGAGTCTGGACTCTGCAATCACACCAGTGTTCACATACACCTGAGAGTCTGGACTCTGCAATCACACCAGTGTTCACATACACCTGAGAGTCTGGACTCTGCAATCACACCAGTGTTCACATACACCTGAGAGTCTGGACTCTGCAATCACACCAGTGTTCACATACACCTGAGAGTCTGGACTCTGAAGACTGGAAAAGGACTAAAATCCTTTCTGATTGGGATCCTATGAAAGTGAAGGTAGCTTTCACTCTATCATCACCAGAAAAAGTAAATACCCATCAAAACCAGTATTTAGCATAGAATGTGCTCATTATCTTCAAAGCACTCTACTTTTGTTAACTAACTTTTCAAAACCCACTAAATTATCTTAGAGTTTGATACATTTATCAACAGGTAACTTTTTCATTATTACAATTGTTAAATAACTTTTTAAAATCACATTCAACTACTGTTTCTTACATATTGTGAATGTAGATAACAACATTCTCCCCTTCCTCCAAAAAAAGAATGAATGCGTCCAAAGAGAGTAACAATTTAAATATGACAAAGTAAAATAGAATTGGATCTTATTATTTTCAAAGGAGGGAAGGGCTCTGGGTTCAGTACTGTCATACCACCACCTCCTCCTCCTCCTTCTCCACCACCACCATCACCACCACTACCACCACCAACACCACCACTGGCACCACCGGCTGCAATACTATTGATTGCCACTTAGAATATCTTATTCAAATAGAGGATATATCCCATTGCTTACTGTATGACAGGAGCTGACAGATGACAGATATGTATATATCTCAGCAAAAACCTGACTAAAAATCCACAGAAGTCAAGACAACAGGGAGAGCCAGTTAGTCAGCTACCAAAGTGCACTAAAACTGCAAACAAGGAGTCCATGTTTAACTGTTGGTCAAGCTGTATCGATTTTCTGCACACTTCTAAGACTACAAAACAAATGAGGTTGTAAGAGGACAAAGCTTTTTGGGTCCTTTTTCCAGGAGTGCTATATGTATCAAAATGTCCTTTAGTATGACACAAAAACAAAAGCAAACAAAGCATACTAAACATTTACATGCCTGTTGATATTGCAATTAACTTCTAGGAATTTAACTTAGAAGGCAACGATCTGTTCAAAGATTAATCTGCATGTACAAGTAAGTATCTACTGATGTTCTACAGTGCTGCTTATAACAGGGAAATGAGAAAAATGTATGCCGTAACAGAGAACTGGTAACTTAAGATGATACTATAACATGCCAGAACATCACACAGTTATGGAAGTGGCTACTTAATTGAAACCTGTTCATAAATTATTATTTATGTTTAAAAGGCTAAAACAATATATATAAAATTCCAACTTTGCTAAAAATAATATAAACCTAATTTTAAAGATTAAAAGACTAATGAATAACAAAATGTTAAACAGAAATGTGTATCTTCCACCATAAACATTTTATTCGATATTTCTTGCTTTTGTAATTAAAAATAAAACCCAATAAGTTACTAAAAACAGTTGAATATGCCCTTTATCCGCAGGCAACGTGCTTTTGATAGTCTAGATTTAATGGTTAGACATCAACCTTGCTGTCTTTGCAATTCTGAATGAATACAGCAAAGATCATTTTGAACATCTATCACAGTCAGTCACATGGGATGGATTGCATTAAATTGTTATGAGTTTGGGGACTCTAATGACCGCTCTGCTGCAAACAAGATACTAGAGTAAGTCTATGTGTGTCGTATATAGGATTTGCTCTCTCGAGGTGAGAGGGTAGTGCATTATCCAGGTTTGATATTAAATGTCTTCATTATTTGTGAAGAGCCAGATGGTTGGTAATATGCACAGATATTTTGAAATATAGGCTGACTGATTTCAATTAGCTTTGAAGTGAGACAGATGACAGTGAGGATCTGCACTGCTAAGCCCAAGGGGACTGAGAGAATGTTTTTACAGATGAGGGTTCTATCAGCTAGAATTCACACTGATGTAATATGGCTAAAAGATTATTCTGAAATAAATGTGCTACTGAAAACAATCTCTGCTATGAAACATCTAACAGGGTAAACATTTTATGTCCACTATAAGAAAATAGCTAATGTGACAGAAAAAGGGAAATGAAAAAAAAAAACAAACTGATTACAGCCTATGCACTCATATTTCAGAATACACTAGGAAATAGCATGAAGGATTTGAGCAGCAATTAAAATACTTATTTGAAAACCTGCAGTAGCCGGGCGGTGATGGTGCACAACTTTAATTCCAGCACTTGGGAGGCAGAGTCAGGAGGATCTTTGTGAGTTCGAGGCCAGCCTGGTCTACAGAGTGAGATCCAGGGCAGGCACCAAAACAACACAGAGAAACCCTGTCTTGAAAAAACAAACAAACAAACAAACAAACAAATAAACAAAACCTGCAGTAGTTTTGGGCCAAATCAAAAGTGCTACTTAAAAATGTCAGTAAATAAGCAAAAGCTGTCTTCCCAAGCTTACCAGTATAATGCCAGTTTTATGTCACACTTCCAATGTGCAGCTGTTTTGTTCCTGATCATCCTCCCCTGTACTAGAATACCCAGGAAAAGATGCAACAAGAATGGCACTATTTGGTCATTTCGGCCTAACAAATCTAGGTAAGAAAGTAGAGTGGAATCAATGTCCTTTAAAAACCATAAATAAGGTTGGCATCTAAAATTTAGTCTCTTCCAAGTACATCTAATGGACTTTCAGAAGGTGAGTTGACTCTAAGTTCTCCAAACTGCTTGAATGACCTGTTTAAACATGGAGTAAAGCAGAAGTAAAAACATGAATTTAGTCTTTAGTTTTCTTTCACAGATAACCAATTCACCAGTGCTAGCAGAGGATGTAAGCAAGACGATCATGAGTTTCAAGCCAATCTGAGCTACTTATCAAGACTCCATATCAAAAACCAAAACCAAACACAAATAAATCAACTCATCCTTTTTTTCTGTTAGAATAGTGTTAATGAAATGCCTGACCCTGAGAAAATCAAATCATTTTTAATGCTTGCTTTATCCCAATGTTTAACTAAAAACTGTCAAATATTTACTATTCTGTAGGTCTATAGGATATTACACCAGGTATTTAATACACATTACTGCTAATCATTAGTTATTCCAATGACCTTGCCATTTTACAGACTAAGAAATTTTTTATTTTATTTTGGTTTTATAGAAGAAAAAATGGATATGTAAAAAAAAAAAAAATCAGGTAACTTTCCCAAGGTCATACAGCCTAGATCCTATTTTAAAGCCAGTGTTTGATAATAAAAAGTCTCTTCTGATCAGCCGATCTCAATGATTCTTGTGTGTGTGTGTGTGTGTGTGTGTGTGTGTGTGTGTGTGTGTGTACACAAAAAGAGAAGCAGGAAGGCTCCTTTGGGTCATACCACTAGAGCCCTGAAACAAAGCACAGAGTTCTCACTAAAAAGAGGTGTGTCTTCCAGACACCACAGAAAGAGTAAATGTTATGAAATAGTTTGAAATGGCAAACTAAATGCCATAAACAGCTAATATTATAGGCAAAAATAAATTCAGAATAAGGATGGGAGCTATGAGTAACAAAAACAACTGTTTAGCTGGGCATGGCAGCAAATCCTGTAATCACAGCCACCTGGAAGGTGGGAGGAAGAGGCACATGACCTCAGCTACATAGCAAATTCAATGGCACTGTGGACTACAGGAGACCCTCTACCGAGCCCAACACTACCCAGCCCAATTGCACCTATTTAGCCAAAAGAATGACTAGCTAGACTTTTGGTAGTACCTTTTGAGCATCTTAGAAAAGTCATGTTTCTGGGTTTTTTTTTGTTATTTTTTCCAGTACTGCTGAGCTAGTCTGTGTTTTAGTATGTACATCAAAGACTGAAATGCAGTGGGCTGGTGTATGGCTCAGTGGCTAAGAGTACTTGCTGCTTTTGCAGAGGACCCAGTTTTAGTTCCAAGCACTCACATGGCAGCACACATTTATCCATGCTGTTCACGGGGATCTGATGCCCCTCTTCTTGCCTCTTGCAAGAGGATTAAGCAGGGTCTTGCCCATGCTATGCACTTTACTACCTTGTTAAATTCTTTAACCCAATGATTTCCATTCTAATGAAGCTGATGGTTACTGATGGCCAACACTAGTCTAAAAAGATAGAAATTAGCCTACAGCCAGCAAAGCCTATGGGAAGAACAAGTATTTTTATTCTCTTCTACTATTTGATTAATATTATAAGTTGTTGGGTCTGGAGAGAGAGGTGGCTCATCAGGGAAGAGCAGGCACTGTTCTTGCAAAGGACCAGAGTTTGCAGTTCCCGGCACCCATAACACTCACAACTGCCTGTAATGCTCCAGGGGATCTGGCACTACCTTCTAAACTCTTCAGGTACTTGTACTCATGTGAGTTATTAATGATGGCTTTTACTTCACTTGCTAAGTGGATTTTGAAGTTATTGCTTCATTCTTTCAACCCAATCTAGAAAGAACTTGGCTTTACCTCCTACCTCTCACTGTCTCAGCTTTAGCTTTATCCAAGTAGCAACAAATAAACTGTAGCACATGCCTTCTCTTGAATAACCAGGACCAAAGATATGTTCCATGGGAATAAAATATATTGTAAGGACAAGTTTTCCTCATCAAAATTTAAAGTTTTCATTGTAATTTAATCACCTAAACACACAATCTGGATATTACCACATGAAATATGTGTGTGTGCATGCATGTACACACTGTTATGCCCAGTGGTCTCTAACATGGCTGGGTATGGTAGGGCACATCTTTAATCCCAGGAGGTAGAAGCAGGTGGATCCCTAGGAGTTCAAGGTCAGCTGGTCTACATAGTAAATTAAAGGCCAGCAAACGCTAAATAGTGAGATCCTATCCTATCAAAACCCAAACCAACCAAACAAAAAAGCATTTACAATTTTTTTTTTTTTTTGTCAAGAAAAAGATGTAAACATAACTTACTTGTCTTATGCAGCCACTACTCAAGTAAGACTAGTTTTTTTGGGAAGAGCAGTAATGCATTTGGTCAGAGAAAAAATATTTCAATTTAGTAATTGCCATCACTACTACCCTATTACACGCATAAATAACATGCATACATATGAACACTAACTATATAACTGACACATCCTTCTCTTCACTGACTCTTCACTTCAGCAATTCTGAAGGTTCTGAGGGGTGACAACGTATGTATTTTCAAGAGAAATCTACAGTCTCAGGCTAGAGATTTCCAGGCTTGTTTCATTTATTACTTATGTTTGTTATATTTATCAAAAACACTAAATCTGAACAATAATGATGACAGGGTCAAAACTATATCCCTTTGGATATACTTTAACAACATGCAAATCAACTTCAGTCATTTTATTGCTTTATTTCTGAAACAGCTTTTTATTTACAACATTAACATCATAAATGTAACCAAACCAAAAGATATACCATGTGACCAAAGCATTACCTGGTCTCTAGTCCCACACACTTCTCCACTTTATAACTCTGCAAACTTGTACTCTCCCACAAAAAGCACCGAGAAAACACTGGCTGATCCAGCTGATACAATACAGTAAGTGGTTAGTGATCCACCTTGATGTTCAAATTGTTCAATAAAACGTTCTTAATTGCCTTCCCCAGTACACTGCAGCTCTTTTAGAGCAATAGGGCTGTTGACCTTGATTTATCTCTGACTTACCAGATGGGGAAAGTCTGACTAAGTTGAATAAGCTCTTAAAAAAAAAAAAAAAAAAAAAAAAAGAGCTGTTTTAGAAGGGTCAGTTAGTTTCAAACAAAGGCTTTTCATTCAGTAAGCATGTCCCATAGAGACACTTCCTCCAGGGATAAGCCAGTGTTTCCTGCTGAGCTCTAGCATACAAAGGGGCAAAGGAAGCCTTAAGTTAATGCACACTACCCAATAGATTCCCTAGAGTCCCTAATATGTGACAGCACGTAGAGATTTCAGTACACTACAATGCCAGCATGTTTTAAGATTTTATTGAATTATACCATTTGTAGGGAAATATATTTAAAACCACCCAGTAAAATCCAGATGATTGTTTTCTTTTGTCCCCACAGTTATTTGTCTTTTCATGCCCTTGGTCACCTTTCATACCTACATCTCTCAGGCAGTCCACCTGCTGTCATCTTTGCCTGTAGGCCTTCTCCAACTGTATCCATAGGTAGTCATTAAAATAATGTTTCTCCATTCATTTTACAAGAGAATTTGTTTTCAGAAAGCTTTGGGGTTTTATGAAAACCCCAAAGACCTTAGGATGTGTGTGTGTGTCCCTAGATTTCTTCCCCAACTACAGTCCACTTTTCTGTATGCTCACAAAGGGCCTACAGATAGTTGACAGTTCAACTCACTCACTGGGGTTACACAGAATGGTTATGTAAAGAAGTCATAAGGCCAAGATTCCAATAGTTTGCAAAGGACTCTGAAGATATGGGTGTTATCTATTACAGCCTCACCTGCTGTGGGTTCTGGTAGTGGCATTCATTTTTCTAGAAGATATTCCAGCCCATAAATATACAAGTGTTACTGGCACAGAAGCTTGCAAAAATATAAATTTTTACAGTTAGGGTATCCCTTTTATGAAATAATTACCTAAATGACCAAAAGTGTTTCAGATTTTGATTTTTTTTTTTTGTGGGGGGAGTTTGGGATATTTACATACACATAATAAAATAACTTGAGGATAGGATTCAAGTATATCCACAGCATAAAGGTAACTGTATGTGGTATTTAAATAATTTTACACAAAGTCTCAAGATATAGAATTTTCAACTTGGGGCATCATATCAAAGCACAAAACGCTGCAGACTTTGGAGCATTTCAGATTTTGGAATTTTATGTTACAAATGCTCAACATGAATGTCAGTGCATGTATGTGTAAATTTTACATATGTGGCAATCATATAAATAAAAGAAGTAAAAGAGTATAATAAGCATGTTATAGAATCTCAACCAATTGCAATGGTTAAATTTAAAATAATTTAGTACATTTACTATATTCTATGATGAAACCAACAAACTAAATAAAGGGAGAACCCTCTTCAGTGAGAAGACACTGTAAATGTCCATTTCACGGAAGATCGGATCCAGTCATGACCTTAATAAATGTGAGGCAAAGGTCATATAAATTAAGTCTTTACTCATAGCATTAGGCTCTAATTATTTAATCAAAACTGAAATAAAAAAGAAAGATAACAATATATTTCAATTGTTTCAAGTTTGTTATAACTGATAATAAAAGGATATGTGAGTAATGACAGGACCAGAAATCAGAACAATAGCTTAATATTCTCTCTCTCTCTCTCTCCTCTCTCTCTCTCTCTCTCTCTCTCTCTCTCTCTCTCTCTCTCTCTCTCTCTCTCTCTCTCTCTCTCTCTCGTGTGTGTGCATGCATGTGTGTTTCCATCCCATTGGTGGGTATTTACTCCAAAATATTTCAAGTAAAACAAAATAAAAAAAACTGATTTTGATTTGAGATATTTAAAAAGAAGTTTGAAACATTGTCATTTACAAATCCACAGACTGACCACATGAACTATACTATAATGGAGTTGCTACTAAAAATAACTAAATATTCATATTGTCTTTCATTGACAAAAATTAATTGCTAACAAGTTTTTGTCCAATGTGTCCAAGGTTTCCTAGTGAGATCTGAGCTTGCTTTAGCCAGCAGACCTGAAATAAAAGATTGCTTGACCATGTTCATGGTTACGAGGTGATTGGAAGAGCTAGGGTGAGGTCTTTTGCTCCACCTCTTGGCATTCCTATAAATAGTTCTTTAGAAGAACAGGAGGGGCCGGTGGATAAGAATCCAGCCCTCCCGAGGATATCCTGTGTTTCTATCTGTTTCTCTCCCCTCTATCCTTCTATTTAATATCTCCTATATCTCTCTCCTCAAAAGTACCCTGTTGTAAAATGTGGGAGCAGGTCTCAGCTGGGCTCCCACAGTCCAAGTTCATAATAACATCAATATACATGTTTGTAAACAAGACAAAGAATGTTTTTGAAACTCCAAAAATAATTGGCTACTCCAAAGTATACTGGAGAACTGAGGACCAAAATGCCACCTACTTTCTCTGCCACTTTTCCTAAGTAGCCCTGTAAATATAAAGCTGTGGAAAAGTTCAAAGACCAGAGTACATTGGTCTAATTAAAAGGTGTCATGGGAAGTTGTGGTAAATATTCCTTGGATGTAGAAAGGGATGCTGTAAGGAACATCTCACTTTTACAGGTGAAGATGGAAACTTAGGAAAAATTCTTGTTACTAGAATCTTAATACTGACAACTACTAACAGTATGTAAAGCACTTACCACCTGCTCTTTTGATTCTCCACTACTTTACAAAGAATTACCATTCCTACTTTACAGACATGGAAATTAAAGATCAGATGATTATCTTTAGCCTGACTCTTGGTCTAGGTCATGCCCTTATGTTGTGGAATATCTGAACTTTGGTCTCAGATATAGCTAACCGAAGAATGTGTTTCTTTCTATTTTACTACTCTTCAGAAGTTTTCAATTTTTAATGATTCTTACTATGACCTGGGATATTTTTCAAATTACAGACAGGTGAGTAACATTCCTATAGATGCTAGCAAATGTGAGCTAGAGCTCAAACACCTCCATTTTTAAGGGGCAGTTTGGAGGGCTGGATTAAGTAATGGGAGTGAGGTGGGGTGCAAACCTCAGTGGTAACTGTCTAGTGTGAGTGAGGCCCTGGGTTAGATCTCCACCACCACAACAAAAGGAAATGTGAAGGTGGAGGAGGAAGAGGAGGGTTGGGATAAGAGGAAGGAGATAACAACAACAGAAGTAGTTTAAGTGCTTCTGGGGTGCACCAAAGAAGGAAAATATGTACTTAGAATTAGACTGGGGGGAAGAAAAGCATGATAATGTTGTAGAAACATCATTATGCAAAGCAGCCATGCATGGCTTCACAAGTCTACATTCTGATGTGTTGCAAAGAGCTCTCTCTCACTGTGTAAGCATCATAGTGTATTTACACAAACAGACTCACTAAATAATGCCCTCTTGTAGGACTACTATTAGGTATTAGTCTGTCGTTGACAAGAAACATTTGGCACCATTACTGTACTTGTTTTTCAGCAAGTTTCTTTCTATCCACTATGTTTTGTCAACATACATTACACCTACCCATTCTCTATCAGTGAAATCCCTGAGTGTGTGAAAGGGTTGGTACAGTGTAAGAAATACAAAAGCACACTGACCCCAGAGGAAAATTAATAGTGACTGACAGTGTTCAACTGATAATCAGAAAAATAGACACATACATTACAGGCATATACACACTTATTTGCACATGTATACATGCATGTACACCACACATATTTTTTAAAAAAATTAAATATATATTTTTTTTTGTGTTTCTAAGTGTTTTTGAGACAGGGTTTCATGTAGCCCAGGCTGGCTTTGAACTCTCTATGTAGCTGAAGATGACCTTGAACTTCTAATCTTAGCACCTCTACCTCTAGATAGATAATGCTGGAATTATAGGCATGTACCACCATGCTTGATTTATATGGCACTGGGGACTGAACTCAGGGCTTCATGAATGCTGATCAAAATATCTATATACCTAGCTACTTTCCAAGCCCAATAAATATTTTTTTTTTTTGTTTTTGTTTTTTGTTTTTTGAGACAGGGTTTCTCTGTGTAGCTTTGCGCCTTTTCCTGGATCTCGCTCTGTAGACCAGGCTGGCCTCGAACTCACAAAGATCCACCTGCCTCTGCCTCCCGAGTGCTGGGATTAAAGGCATGCGCCACCACCGCCCGGCCCAATAAATATTTCTAAAAATAAATCTTTACACGAAATTTAATCTCCCCCCATTTCCCATTCAGTCCCAACCCCGGGACTAAATGAAGTAACACTGGCTAACTTGATCATACATTCAGAAGAATTTACAATAATTCTGGAAATCTATTCTAGGAAACATAGAAGAAAGAAAGAATTGCAATACATTTTATGAGACCTGCTTTATCCTGTTTTACCAATCAAAATAGTATTTTATTAATTTTTAAGAAGTTTTTTTAATTATTTTATATGCACGAATGTTTGCCTGCATGTATATACATGCACCATGTATGTGCCTGCCTGGTGACCCCAGAGGCCTGAAAAGGGCATTGGATTCCCCTGGGCCTGGAGTTACAGGCAGTTGTGATCTGCCATGTGGGTGCTGGGAATTGAACCTGGATCCTCTGCAAGAATAACAAGTGCTCTTAACTACTGAACTAACTCTTCGGAGCCAAACAGCATTAAAAAAACCAAATTAATCAAAATCATAGACTAAATCCCTCAAACATAAACACAAAAATTTTCCTATGAGATATTCCAGTGATACACAAATGGAATAACATATCACAGATAAGTGAGATTCATTTCAGTAATAAAAATTAAATATTAAATTACTACCCTATGTAACTCGCCATACTAAAAGCTCAAAATGAAAATCTATGATATAAATTCATACAAAATATTCATTTTATAAAACTCAATATCTATCATAATGAAAATGCTCAGCACCCTGGGAATAAAAGGAATTTCTTCTTCAAGATTCAAGAGCATCTGCAAACAAAGCAGTCCCCTAACCCAGCCAGTATCATACCCCATTTTAAGACTGCCTTCACCCTGCCGAGGACGAGAGCAGGGCAAGGGTGAATGCAGCCACTAAATATCTGACAGGGAAGAAAGGACAAGGAAAGAGGCAAACTGTTGAAAAGAAAGATATCATTTGTATGAAACATGACTATACAGTCACCAATATTCTTCATAATCCTAAATATGAAAAAACACTTTTACAATTACTAATTGAAGATTTTAGGATACAAAGGCAGCATACAAAAATCAACCGCATTTTTACATACAGGTAATATATTAAAGGAAAGTAAAAATACCATTTAGTGGGGCAAGGTGGTACAGCCTACACCCCAGGCAGGAGCTCTATAAATTCAAGGTCATCCTGGGTGACCCAGAGAGACCCTGTGTCAAAAAACAAACAAAACAAACAAACAAAAAACCCAAACCAAATCGGGGAAAACTACACAAACTTTTTAAAGTGCCTTCAGAAAACAAATAAATAAATAAAAGTACATCCTTGGATATACAACTGAAAAAACAAGTATAGGAGTTGAATGTTGAGAAGTCCATACTGGTAAGTCAGATACAGTGGCACATACTTTAATTCTGTTATTTGAGAGGCTGAGAAAAAATAGATATGGGTTCATGGACAGACTGAGCAACAAGGAAAGACCTGCCTCAGTGTGCGTGCATGCCCACATGCACACACACAACTGAAACACTAATAAAAGTTTAACAACCTAAATAAATGGAAAACATACTATGCTCTTCAATTAGAAGACTCAACAAAGATGTCAGTTTTCCTCAAAATGATTCATTGATGTAATAGATTCCCAAAGAAACTTTTTTATTAAACAATATATCACAGGCATTTTACCATGTGAACAAATATTCTCCTATAACATCATTTTAATAGTTCTATACTCTTTCACTTCTCAAATTTACCCTAAGATTATTCACCCACGTTTAAAATGTTTCCGATATTTCTCTGCTACAAAGAGGGTGTAGTACACATTCTTCTAATTTAATCTTTTCACATACCTTTGTTATCTTAAGATAGATTGATGGAAAAACAACTTTTGATTTAAATGATATATGTTATATATGGATAATGGATATGTATTTCTATTTTTTTCAATATACATTGTCAAAATACTGCCTAGAAAAAAATGTGTCTTTGAATTTTGACTTAAATCTAATTTCCTCTGGAAAGCTTTCACTGATTGGCCCTTTCTCATTGTTCAATCTGTACAGCTATTTGGCCTCATTAAATTATTATTATATTTATGAACTATATAGACAATTACTGCTTTAATAAGATATTATGCCTTAAGTGATGCACTAACTATGTCTTTGAGGAAATATTAGAGAGGGAAAAATACAGAGTAATAAACTGATGACTGCAAGGCTGGCATGAAAGGCTACGGTAATAGAGACAAGTGGGTAATTAGAGTTCCTATGAAAGCAGCCTATTACAGCGCTTCTAGTGTGCCCATTAAAAGGCAGTGACTGCAGGTAGGGACTGCATATTCTGTACTGTCTTTGGAATTAGTCACAAAATAAGTTCTCTGAAGATTTTTCTCAAATTCTGAAAATCATGTCTCACTTTTAAAGCATGGAATTTCAGACAATAGCCTTCTGGCAAACCAAAGGTCTAATAGTCATCTATTGAGCCTTGTACCCTGAGACAGGAAATCATATATATTAAGAATTAACCAAATTGTGCATTTCTGCATTTGAAACACCCCAAAATAATTAGCTAGTATCAGTTATGTCCAACATTGTGAAGACATCTCAATGAAGAAAAATTAATTAGCTCTGTTAATGATGAAACTCAGAACTGCACAGCAGTGGGCATTGTGACTGTGCCGCTATTTGATTTGATTTGGATACCTGCTAATATTATCACACAAAATGTTATTTCTATGCCTCAAGTATATGATTTTAAAATATGGCAGTTCATGTATTTCTAGACCCCTGCAAACATTAAGCAAATGTAATAAAGCAGGAGCATATTTTACATAACCATATGTGTCAGACTAAATTTAGGCTAAGAGAGAGAATAAACACAACCCATATCTGATTTATATTTGAAAAATACACAGATATAAGCCTTTGCTTTGAATGCCTACATGCTGTTTCCATGGCAACTGCATAAACATTTTTCTCACAACACACACAGTCATCTTCACTCTTTACATCCTATTATTTTTCTTTTTTCTTTTTTTTTTTTCATTCTCCAGAGAAAGTCAGATTATTCCCCAGGAAAAATCAATCAATGGCTTTCTTAATCAGTGGCATTTGAAGAGTAGGTGGAACAGTTCTTTTTATGGAAAAGCACTTTCCACCAAGGCTCTAGCTATGTGATAGAAGACGGGAAAAATACTTGCTTTAGGAAAAGGATGAGTATACATTACAATGAATAACTTTGGAGAGAGATGAGAGTGTACATTGGAAATCTATAGAAGCTTGACCCAAGTGATCAGATACAATTCCTATTTCTGTTTTCCATGAGCACATTGTATGATGGGGGCTTTGCTCTGGGGGGAAGCAGCTTTCCTTCCAATAGAGTCTTGGTGGTCACAAAAGGAATCCTTTTGCTAATTTCCTAATCTGATGTAATTTATATAGAACAAGTAGCAGCTAGAGGCAAGAAAAAGACTACTGACTTCATATAGCAACAAAGGGTCCCTTCACCTTGTCCTCTTGAATTTGAGGTAATTATCTCAAATGTAGTGGCAGCAAAAGAGAAAGATGCCACAGTGGATTTTGGTCCTCAAATTAACGAGTTCTCAAAGTCCTCTAAGGGATAGTAGATCAATTAACATTCTTAAGTGCTTAGAATTTCCTAGCTCTTAGTCCTCTCTGGCAGGCAGAGCTTAAAGGGGAGGGTGAGGTGAGGTGGGGTTGAGTCTAACGAAACATACTAAGGATAAAGTGATTCTGCTGTTCCCTCCTCTGGCTATTCATCACACTAAAATAGCATTTATCTCTATTTTGTTACTGTATGGATGATTTCCTCATATAGGCTACATATGCCCAGCCCATCTAATACAGTGCTCTTTGGACACTGGGATGCTTAATAAGCTAGAATATTTATTCAAAAATGTTGGTTCATTTTCAGTGTGTGATGTTCCAGTCAGAAGAATTAACTGTGCTACAATACATCCTCTATCATTTTAATACTCTACTCACCTTGCAGTACCCATCTCCCAACTCCTAAAAAATGAATCTCTTTTATTTCCTGCCCCCTCATTTATCCCTAAGTCCTATGACAAAATATGAGCCAAAGAGCCAAATTTGGCTTAATTTTTAAGTGAATGGCTGTTAAAGACTGACCTTTATTTCAATGGGTTATCTCTGTACTTTGTTAAAAATACATTCTCAGCTGGGCAGTGGTGGCACACGCCTTTAATCTCAGCACTGGGGAGGCAGAGCCAGGCGGATCTCTGTGAGTTCGAGGCCAGCCTGGTCTACAGAGATCCAGGACAGGCACCAAAGCTACACAGAGAAACCTGTCTTGGAAGTACCAGGGGAAAAAAAAAAAAAAAAAAAAAGGATTCTCTTTCTTTCCTTCCCCACTTCTCTGTATTTCTAAATGGTTTATTCTATCCACAGATTTAGGGGACTTTTAAACAATAATAGATTGGTACTTTAGTTTCCTAGCTGTTCTTTGAATCAGCTAGTGTGAACTCTCCAATTTTGTTTCAATCAATTTGTTATATTGTTTTAGTTTCTCTTTCCAAATAAATTTTGTTTATTTATTATTTGCCTGTGTATATTTAAGACATGGCCTCACACAGCTCCAGCTGGCCTCAAATTCATTATGTAGCTAAGGATGGCTTTGAATATTCCCGATCCTCCTGCCTCCCCTTCCCAAGAGTTTGGATTATAGGCAAGTGCCACCATGTTCAGCTCTCCAAAATTAGAATCAGCTTAAAGAAGATGGATTCTGTGGCACAGGTCTATTATTCCAGCTACTAGGCAAGCTGAGGCAGCAAGACAGATAGGCATCCTGGGAAACTTGTGAGACCTTGTCTCACAAAAAAAGTGAAAAGAGGGCAGGGGTGTAGTTTAGTGTTAGAGTGCTTGCCTAGGATACTCACAGGCCTTAAGTCCAAAGCCCATTCCCAGCATCACATTCACTTGTGCATGCACACATATGCATATATACACACAAACATATATTCATACACTGGCATGCACTTGTTAATTACTACAAAAAATTCTTACTAGGATTAACTGGATTTCATTTAGTCAATAGAACAGTTGAAATCATTAACATATGACCTGTCCCAAACATTGAGCACAGAATCTATATTCCTTGGGGTCTCATTTGATCTCCTTCATGAGTGAGTATAGGTTTTCAGCATAGACTCAATACCTGTTTTCAATTTATACTCAAGTATTTCATATATTGTGGTGCTACTGTTTTATATATTTTCAACTTCTAGTTATTAACAGCAGGCAGAAATTTGATATTTATATTATGCTGAATTGTGAGACTTTGCTATTACAATTTTTGTCAGTTCTAGACTTTTGTGTAGATTCTCTTGGATTTTCTATAGAAAATGATTTAATTTGCAAATACAGAGAGCTTTGTTTTCTTTGGTGAGATGGCTATGGCATCCTTGCCTTGTTTCCAATCTTAGGAAAGAAGCATGCAGACAGATGTTCACCTTTAAGTATGCCGGCTATCAAATACATGTATATGTCCTTTGCCAAGGATGAAGGACATTCTTCTATTCCTGGTTTGCTGAGACCATTGTTTTCTAATTATGAACTGACATGGTATCTAATTATTATTGTTGTTATTTGAAACAGGGTCTCACTCTGCATCTCAGGCTGGCTTTGAATTTGTAACAATCCCCCTTAAAAGTGTCTGGGATTATAGACATGAAACACCATGGCCAGAAGTACCTAATTACTAAGATACATAATCATACCAGAGTTGTTTTTAATTTGTCGAGATGGAGAATTGTATTGATTTTTTTCCCCTGAAGATGAAAGGAACCTGAATTCTTAGAATAAAGCCCACTTAGACATAATGTATTATCAATTTTACTTGCTGTTGGGTTAGATTTGCTAGTATTTTCTTGAGGATTTTCTGTGCCCATAGCTTTAGTTTTCTTTTTTTTTTTTAAGATTTATTAATTTATTTATGTATACAGTATTCTGCCTGCAGTATGTGTCTCTGCAGGCCAGAAGAGGGCACCAGATCTCATTACAAGTGGTTGTGAGCCACCATGTGGTTGCTGGGAATTGAACTCAGGACCTCTGGAAGAGCAGTCGGTGCTCTTAACCAGTCAGCCATCTCTCCAGCCCTAGTTTTCTTTTTAGTAATCTATTTAACACGTTTGGTACAATTCTGATTTCATAAAGTGAGTCAGAAAGTGGGGCTGGAGAGATGGCTTGGCGGTTAACTACAATTGTTCTTGCAGAGGACCAGGGTTCAGTTCCCAGCACACATATGCTGACTAACAGCCATCAGTAGCTTCAGTTCCAGGGTATCTGCAGTCTCCCTCTTCTGGTTACTATGGGCACCAGACAGGCATGTAACATACTTATATACATGCAGGCAAAACCAAACATATACATAAAGTTACATTTTTAAGTTTTTTTAAAAAAGCAAAATTTTAGCAAAATTAGAATAGAATTGGTAATTTATTAAATATTTTATTGATTTGGATTTCTAGCAAAAGGTATCTGGTCCTAGAATTATCTTTAATAGGAAACTTAATGTCAATTTTAATTTCTTCAATACCTACAAGACTCTTTAGGGTCTATCAAGAAATGTTTCCTTTTAAGGTTATTAATTTATGGGCATAATGTTTTGTTAATAGAATTCCTTTATTGTCCTTTCATATGTGTAAGATCTGTGCTATTGCCCCACTCATTCTTTTGGTAGTTTATGGCTTCTTTTCCCCATTAATTGGGTCAAAGGGACAATTTAATCATCCTTTCAAAAACTCATCTTTTGGTTAATTTTATTGTTTTTGTTTTCTACTAATTTCAGTAATTTTTATTCTTCATTAATTCCTTCTTTGTTTGCTCTGGGTATAATTTAGTCAGCCTTTTCTATTTTCATAACATAAACACTTAAGTTCTTAGTTTGAGTCCGTTTTACTTTGCTAATTAAGCACTTAATGCTTGAAGTCTCACACCGCTTCAGCAATAGCCCACAATTTTGAGATGCTGAGGTTTCATTTCCATGAAATTAAAAATATTTTATAATTTCCCCTTTGAGTTCCTCTTGGACCCCTGAGTCATTTAGAAGTAGGCTGCTAGGGCTGGAAAAATAGCTGAGTAGGTGGAGTGCTTATTAGGATGCATGAAGCCCTAGGTTTGATGACTAGCACTAAAGAATGCAGGTGATACAACATATGCCTGTAATTCTAACACTCAGTAAGTAGAGGCAGGAGGACTGGAAGTTCAAGTAGAGGCAGGAGGACCAGAAGTTCAAGATCATCTTTGGCAAGGTCAAGGCAGGGAAGTTCTAAACTATATGAGACCTTATTTTCTACATAATTAAGGATTTTTCAGATTATTTTCTGTTACTAATTTACCACTGGTTAACCCAAACACTGCTGGTAGACACTCACATGGTTTCCATCTTTTGGCTTTGGTGAATACTCCTGCTGTGAACATTTGTGTAAAATGTTTGAGATCAGTTTTCAATACTTTTCAATGTGTACCAAACATAAGAACAGTTGTGTCATATGGCAATTCCACTCTTACCTTTGTGATGAAACACCAACCTTTTACACAATGACAAATATTTCATATTTCTATTAGCAATACATAAGGCTCAAAGTTCTTCTTTATGTTCCTGCCAAAGCTTATTTTCTTTTGTCTTCTGTCATCACACATTAAAAGGAGTAACTGAAATATTTGTTATTATAGCTATCTTACCAGTGGGAAGTAGAATCTCACTGGGACTGTTTTAGTTTGCAAATACCTGCCTGATAATTGGGGGAGACAGCATAAATATCCAGGAGCCTTAGTGTCTTTACATTCTTGGCAGATGTACAGTGGAAAACAGAAGAAAAAGCAGGCAAAAAATCAATCTGGATATAAAGATACTGATGGCATTTCCTCCTCTTTGCATTAAAACAAAGGCTCTGTGTCTTGTTTTCCTTTAGGCACAGGGTGTGCAATGAGCTATAGTACATCATTAGTGTGTGCTATAGCACCTAAATGTTTTTGTTTTGTTTTTTTTTTGCTTGTGTGTTTTGTTTTTCTTTTCTATACAGCAAACCAATAAAAGAGAACAAAAGCTAGACCTGACTCCAAGAAAAACAAGTTTCTTTAGCGATAAGCTTTTCATTTTTATAACTGGCATTTTTAGATGGGTTTGTTGTGATGACCAAGTACCAGAATTGTTATTCTTCAAAAGAAACAAACTAGAATGATAATGGGATTTCTTTTCTCCTTTATTTGGCTGCTAATATCTGGACATTACTCCAGAATTAAAGTACTACTGGGGTTGGGAATGAAAAGACAGTCTAATTGCAAGAACTTCTGCACATCTGCAATTTTTCACCATTTACAAAGACGGAGGATGAGTTGGAAAGATGGCTTAGTGATTACAAGAGCTGGCTGTTTTTTCCCGAGTACCTGGGTTAGATTCCCAACACCCACAGTGATTTACAATCATCTGTAAGGGAACCAAATGCTCTCCTCCGGCCCTCACAGGCATCAGCATGCACATAGTGTACAAGCATACATGCAGAGAAAGTACCTGTACATATAAAATAATGAAAGAAAACATTTGAAAACGGAGAATGAATTTCCCTTTCAAACAGAAATGAAGTGGTATCTGCATTTACTGTGATCCTCCATCACTCATATGTTTAGAGATATTCTGACTAATTAGGTTCAACATTTACTGCTAATTACAGTTGGCACAATGAATCAAAAGATGAAAATGTATTCTTAACATCCACATTAATCATCTCGGTCACAACTGCTGCAGGTCCTGACCTTTTCCAGTACTCCTAACCTGAGAACTAGGCACTAAGTGAAGTCACTTCTAAAAGAACTAAAAAAACGACAACAAAATACCATCAGACCAAACCCAACCCTCAAAAGCTGTCCTGAGAAACATCTGATTTCAGGGTCATTTTACCATGTTGTTATCAGAGGTGAACTGCTCCCACACAGCATGACTGCCGTCTCACAGCACAGTACTGTTCTGCGTTGTCTGGCTGGGCATGCAAGCACGGGAGCAAACTTTCTACAGGAGACAGTCATTTCTTGGTAATTACTGTGGAGTATTTCTGATGCAATTATCCCAACAGCACAAAATTTCAAAAACTTAAGAGTAGATATGCCCATGGATATGGTTGTTTGCCAACAAAAGTCTGGAAAATACATCTGAAAACTAAACAATGATAGTCACATTCTTCCAAAACACAACAGGACTTAAGACATCAGTGGCTCGCTCTGTGGAAAGAACAAAGCCATAACTCAAGAGCTCATCTCCACTACTGACTTAGAGAATATCACTGGCTTTTTTGTTCTATTTGTATATAAAATAAAAATAACATTTCTTTTATGATATTTAAAGGTGGATGCAAAACATTAAAAAATTCTGTAATAGTATAAGGCATGTACAACTAGCCACAGGCCTGTTACTCAACATTATTGACATTTTGGTGATTATCTTGCTCAACTGTCCACAGTTAAGATAATAATCTATAGTTATACATACTGAGTATGTATAAGTTATTGAGGAAATAAAAGAATCTTAAGTTATTGATAAAACAAATTAGATGCTGCAGAAAAACCAACTCTACACCTTCAAGAGAGTTTTGCTGATTTGCAACAAGCTGTTAATAGCAATACTGTCTCCATAGTTGCAACTAGGTATGAAAGAAACAGCTCCAGTAGGTTCTGTTTAAATCTTTATAAAGCAGAATAAAGTTAAAGTAGAGTGAACGTGCGGCTAAGAGTTCAGAGTATAGAGTCAGGCAGACCTAGCTCTATCTTTAACTAGTCATTTGATGGTGGTCAATTCAATTAACTTATTTGAGAATAAGTTTCTCATAAAAGTAAAATGGAACTCTTCAATAACATCCAAGTCAAGTAGGATCATGAGAGTTAAGGATAATGCACATGTCACAGAATCAACACTTAGATCTCTCTCACATTCTAAGTTGACAATGTTTTGGTACTTGGAAGGGAGGCCTTTGACAGGTAATTAGGTCAGGAGGGAAGTGTCTGATTAATGGATTTGTGCCTTCAGAAGTGGGAGAGACAATTTTCTGTTGTTTATAAGTCATCTAGAGACAGGCATTTTGTTTTAAAACAACCCAAATAGACTAAAGCAGAATGTGCCGATTTGAATAAGATGTGCTCAATGTGCAGAGAGTGAAAGACTTTGGAACACTACTAAATGAGATGGGGTCTTCCCTCAGGGCTAAGAAGCTATGCAGAAGAGGAGGCAGAAAGATGGTAAGAGCCAGAGGGGATGGATGACTCCAAGGAAACAATGTCATCCAGATACAAGAGGACTGATGCACACATGTACTCACAGAGACTGTGGCAGCAGGAACAAAGCCTGCACAGGTTCAAGCCAGATAGGGTCCCAGTGCTGAAATGGAGAAATGGACACAGGCTCTCACCCCTAACCAAGAAACTATCTCCAACTGACATGGAAAGGAAAAATTAGCTCACTCCAACGGAGTCTCACTACATATATCAGCCACACTGAAGAGCAGGCTCCATGCCCAGAAGCGATAGCCAACACAAAACAAACCCTGGTATTTCTGTAGATGTTTTTTCTCACGTTGGCTTGTTCAGACATTTGTTTTGTTTTTTGTCTTACTGGCATTTTGCTTGTATATTATGGTTTCCAATTTTGTACTGTTATGGGTTTTGGTTTTTTTGTGTGTATTTATTTTTATTATAATTATTCTGGTTTATTTGTTTGCATCTTTGTTTTCTAAAGAGACAGAGAAAGTTAGGTCAAGGGTGGGTGAGGAGGTGGGAAGGATCTGGGAGCAGTTGGAGGAGGGGAATCGTGATCAGAATATAGTGTCTGAAAACATTTTTTACAATTAAAAAAAAAAAGTCTCCCATAGTCTCAGGCACTTGCATATTTGGTAGCACTCTTTGGGGAAGGAAGGCTTAGGAGGTATGGCCTTGTTGGAGGAAGTATGTGATTGGAGGCCAGCTTTGAGAATTTAAGTACTGCCATTTCAAGACTGTTCTCAATGATTACTATTTGTGGTTCAAGATGTGAGCCCTCAGCTTCCTCCTCCTGCTGCCAGGCCTTCACTCTGCCGTCATGAACTCTAACTCTCTGGAACCATAAGCCCAAATCAACTCTTTTTTTCTGAGTTACTTTGGACAATGGTGTTTTATCATGGCACTAGAAAAGCAACTAATATACAGCAAATTAAAAGCTAATGTTAATGCTTGACATATGGTAAGCATTCAATAACACTAGTTACTATTATTTTAAGTTGTTTTGACTGAACAAATTAAACATAGGCTTTCTTTTATATGGATGGTTTTCCTAATAAGAAGTATTGCAATGGATGCTTTCAAAGACTATTAAACTTTACAAGTGTAAGGTTCTAGACAGATAAAGCTTTTCAGTGTACTCTTTTCTAACTATCCACAAGGATCACAGCTTACAGCTAACCAAATGAACTTAAAACTGGATGCTTGACTTAACTTAAGCATTAAAGTTAAGCCTGACTTAACCTTAACCTTAATATTACCTAGCTAGAATGTCAACCTTTACATTTTATTTTCTCTAAAGGGACCATGATAGTTTATTCAGCTGAAAATCTAAATTTCTAGTTATGTAAGGTAGAATTCCCAATCTTTTTAGTTTGTAAACTTGAAATATTTGGCTTAGATGGGCCAAAAACATACTATATAAATGTAGATGGTCTTTAATTCTATGTATCTCTTGGGACATGGTACATAACTTCAGAACTGGGGTAAGTGGAACAAATAACATAATTCTTTCGCTTTACTTTGTAGAGAAGTAAAGTTTTAAACTGTTCCCCTATTAATATTTTAACCATGATAGCAAATCCAGTAGCTTAAAACGTGGCAGTTAATGATTAGAAAAGTACAATTGATACTGTGAATTTTAATGAGCCTACCCAAAGTTACTGAGAAACATTAAGAAATGGATGTAAATAGCATTAGGAATTCTATAAAATATGGTAAACATATCGCAATAAAATATGACAATGTTGTATGGTTTTCGTTTGGTAATAAAAATGATTAAAGATTATAGAAGTAGATATACTAAAATAAAATAAACTTACTTTATTAATGAAGCAAATCTGATTGCTTTTCATGTATTACACCTGAATGAGTGAACACTGAACACTCTGGTTTCTGTTGTGTTTGAAAGGTTGCTCTCTAGAACTTCAGGTGTGGTGTTTTTTTTTTTATAATAGTTGAAGACTAGAAAGAATTAACTGAACATTTACAAAGGGATGAATGTGACTAAATAGCTATGAAAGACAAGATCATAGAAAAGCTCTAACTACAAGTAGAACTAGAGAATTTCAAATGGTTATCACTCAAAATCAAATGACAACCAGTGAATAAAAGTTACAGTTAGGGGCTAGAGAGTTGGCTCGGCTGTTAAAGCATTTGCTGTGTAAGCATGAAGACCTACATTCAAATTCAGAGTGCCCACATAAACACTGTGGAAGCATGGCAGCCCTCCTGTAATCCCAGGGTTTGGGAGACAAATACAAGGCAAACCAGCTAGTTAGCCTTGCTGAACTGGCAAGACGTGGGTTCAACTCCTGCCTGTGGAGGTTAATTTTAATTATCAACTAACTGACACAATCTAGAATCTCCCAGGAACACAGTTTCGGGAACTGTCCAGATCATGCTAGCCTGTGGGCACATTTTTGTACGTTAATTGAAGTAGAAGACCTACCCACTGTAGGGTGGCATTATTCCCTAAGCAGGGAGATCTTGAACTGTGTGGAGTAGAGAATGTGAGCTGAGCATAAGAATGCCTGTGTTTATTTTCTTTCTGCTCTTGACTGTGGATGTGATTGGCTATTTCAAGTTTCTGCAATGACAGACTCTAATGTGAAATTGAGAGCTTAAAATAAACCTTTTCTCCCCTAGGTTGCTTTTGCCAGGGTATTTTAATACAGCAACAGAAAAGAAACCCACATACTGCTCAATAAGTAAGGTGAAGAGTCTTGAGCTAGATCCTGATGTTGGCTGTGGGAACACGTATGCAAACACACACTTGTATGCACAGATCACATACAAAGGTATGGCTCACAAATGTATGAATCTTTTTAAACATGCATTCCAACAATTTTGGCCTAAGATCAAGAGTTAAGGAATTGATTATCCCAAGTCTTTCCAAATGTGTTTTCAGCCATGCTTGCCATCAGTCTTCTAAATATCAAAAGACGAAAAACTTCACAGTCTCTTCAAATTTCATTTTTTCTATTCTGGGTGCTCTATTTTTTTGTTTGTTTTGTTTTAAGGTAGAAACGGTCAAAAAAGAAAATAAATATGACATTAAGACTTCAAATATGAAAGAACAGACTTGATATCAAGTAAAGAAACTAAAATAAAACTCAGAAGGTAATTGTGTATGAAAAGAACTACCAAATCTTTAGGGCATTGGGCTTATTTGTTGGAAAGGGAAAACATGTTTGAATGACAGACAGTATAGATCATATTCCTTTCAAATGAACTTACGTTTCTTGTCAAGAAGCTGGAGTAAAGAACCCAGTAATTCTTTTGAACAAACATTAAGGACCAAAGAAGCCTGACAAAGTTAAGTTGTGAGATAAACAGTTTCCTATCCGGGCGGTGGTGATGGTGTACGTCTGTAATCCCAGCACTCAAGATGCAGAGACAGGCGGATCTCTATGAATTCGAGGCTAGCCTGGTCTATAAAGAGAGTTCCAGGGCAGCCAGGGCTACGCTGGGAAACCCTATCTCAAAAATACCAAAAAAAAAAAAAAAAAAAAAAAAAAAGAACAACAGTTTCTTCCACAGTTTGGCAGTTGTACGGCCAATATTCAAACTTAAAAAGGAGTCCTTTCCAGTACTTTACAACTTTTGTGGAACAACATGAAAGGAGAACTCTGGTTACCATTTAACTCTGAAGCACTTCGTTCATTCTGGTGACCAAGGTACTTCAGCAGTGAGTGTTACATTTCTTTAAAATTCCCAAGTGATTCAAATCTTCTTATGATGAATGTCCTTTCTTCCTTGCCTCTCATTCCTGTATTCTGTAGATACCAATGTTTACTGCAAGAGAAAAAAAAATAAAACATGTAAGCCAAGGGCCAAGTAATTTAAAAGACAGTGAATTTGTTTCTTTGTCTTTGGATATTCTGAATTTACCCTCACTAAGCAGTTATGAGTCATCTAATTAACATAACAAGTAACTTTCTTATTTAGGTGGAGACAGACAACCTTACACACTTGAGAACTCCCCTGTCCTATTACAAACCAAATATCTTAAAGAACCTACAAAATTCGGATATTAAAGATTTTATAAAACTTTATTTGATCGTCCTGAGACTCATTTTACAACAAACATGTTGGTATTTATTGACTGATAAATATTTGCTCCAGCTATCTCCAAAGCAAGAATTTAATTAGCCAGTTAGCAATCTGAAATTCAAGCATAAAATATATTTAAGAACAGGCTGAAGAATCTAATGTAAGAGTTCCAAACTTGCAATATAGTTTTTGCACAACATCAATAAAAGAAAAATGACTGGAAGAGAAACTGAAAGATGAATATTATTACTCTAAAATGATTCTTGGGGCTTGAGAGATGGCTCAGCTATTAAAGGCTAGGCTTACATAGTATAAAATTAAATCCTCCAATACATTTTAAAATTTAAAAAGCACTTTAAAAAAAAGAGAAGTTTTGGAAAGTACTCTATCAAATGTTATCTAAACTGAACATAGCTATAGTATTCTTAATTTTTTATAGTGTTTATAACATTAATGTGACACAATATTAAGCACTATGATGGGATTACAAAATTATATAAGTCTTGAAGAACAGTGACAAAATTATTCAGTCTTCTTTCCACTGTAAGTCCTCAGAAAAGAAAAATGAAAAATGTACTTTATGCTATTTTACTTTTAAAATTGAGTATGAAAAAGTACACAGTGACAGAAAAATAATTCCCCAAGGATAGGTTTTGGCTACTCTTACAGTACTTGTCAATAAGTTTCCCAAATTATTTTTGCTGAATATTTTATTCTTGGACTTGCAGATGACCTATTATAATATAGTCAAGGAACACTCACCTGAAAACATAAAATGGAAAGTGCAAAAAATTTCGAATAATTCAATCTTCTCATTTTAAATGTCTGATTTGTAGATATGATATAGTTAGGATCTTTAATCTTTATGCACTCTGAAATTGACTGTTAATGGAGAGTTTAGTCCATTTATATTTAATATTGAAATGCTTGGGTTCAAAACTACCATTTAAATGTTTCCTATTTCTTCTGTTTCTGTTCCTCTTTTGTTTCTTTCACTGCCTTAATCTTAGTATTTTTCAGTGTCTTAATTTAATGGTATAAAGATTACAACATGCATTCTCAAATTATCACAATTTATTTAAAGTTAAACAAGCAAATTGGAATCTTGAAATATCAGCCATATATCGTAATTCTTCCTTTGTATATTGCAATCACATATTAAACTCTATGTGCATTATAAAACCACAATCTAACAAAGCAACAAAAAGAGAGATCTTTTATATTTCATCTCTTCCATAGACCCAAGTTTTTATCTAATACTGTTGTCTATCAGTTTAAAAATTCTTAGCATTTTAATAGTGTACATTGTTAATAGTGTACAATGGACTACCTAATTTTTCATTTGTCTGAATTTGTATTTGTTTTATCTTTATTTCCAAAGGAAACATTCATTGAAAACAAATTTTTGAGGTAAGACCTTTTTAAAGCTGGATATGGTAGTGCCACTATTTAAGACACTGAGGTACAAAGACTTCAAGTTCAAGGCTTCAATCTGAGACCAGCCTTGGCAACATAAAGAGACCTTGTGTCAAAATAAAGGGCTGCAATACACAGCTGAGCAGAGGTCAGAGGATATTTTCATGGGACTGGTTCCCCTCCTTCCATCTTTACCAGAGAGTCTGGATGTGGAGGTCACAGAGAACGTGCACGAGTCTGTTCTTTGTTCTATTCCGTGGGTCCCAGGGATTAAACTCAAGTCTTCAGGGCTGGCAGCAAACACCTTTAACCACTGAGCCATTTCACAGGCCCCCTTTAAGATTTTTAGCCATACTTACAATAGCTGATTTCTAAGTTATTGTTTATTGACTTCATATAGATTTTTCATTTTTCTCTTATATGATAATTTATTTTTGTGTCATCACATGTATGGCAACTTTTAATATACATGGAACAATATGGATAATATGTTATAGTCATCACAGATTTTATCTTTCTTTGAATGATGCTCATTTCTCTTCTAAAATGCAGTAAATAACAACTGACACCTTCAGCTTCTGGAAATTTAGTTTTATTTTATTAGGGAGGATATTTTTAAGTATTTCCCTTAATCCTGGGATAAATCCTGAAAGCCTTGGACATAGTACTTCTAAAGTAGAACATTCTGAGCTTGAACTGGAAAAATCTGTTGTATTTTAAAAACAAACAAAAAATAATTCTATCTTGGAAGGTCTCAAATTCCATATCTGATCAGAAATATCTGTTTAAGAGCTTTCACTAAAAACATTATTTTCCAGCACTTGGGAGGCAGAGGCAGGTGGATCTCTGTGAGCTTGAGGCTAGCTTGGTCTACAGAGCAAGTTCTAGGATAGCTAGGACTATTACACAGAAAAACCCTGTTTTGAAAAACAAAGCAAAACCAAAAAACAAAACAAAACAACAATATATTATTTTCCATTATATCCTAGGAGTGCCCTTTAGTATATATGAAGATAAGGGTCAGCCAATGAATTGAAAGGAATATATATGTAGATTTTTGAGGCTCCCTGCTTTCTGGGGATTTACAGCACCAAATTCCAGAGCTTGCACAGAGTTGTACAGGAGTAACCTAAACATGTAGAAATAAAAATCTTTATTATACCTCGGCAGTGGTGGCACATGCCTTTAATCCCAGCACTCAGGAGGCAGAGGCAGGCGGATCTCTGCCAGTTTGAGGCCAGCCTGGGCTACAGAGTGAGTTCCAGGAAAGGTGCAAAGCTACACAGAGAAACCCTGTCTCGAAAAACCAAAAAACAAACAAACAAACAAAACAAAACAAAAACTTTATTATAAAAAATTTATTATGTAATTGTATATATGCAATAATGTCTTTATAGAAAATATACTCCAAAGAAGTGTATGTCTCAACCCTCCTAAGATGGTAACCCTTTAATACAGTTAAATATGTGGTGACCCCCAACCATAACATTTTGTTGCTACTTCATAATTGCAATTTTGCTACTATTATGAATTGTAAATATTTTCAGAGATAAGTTTGTCAAGAGGGTCTGACCCAGGGGTTGAGAACCACTGCTCTAAAGTATTCAGAGGTAACGGGCCAAAAGTTAGTAAGTTACTCTTAAATGATTCAGGAAATAAATTATTTTTGTAACTTGTTTGTGAAAATATATTATAAAACAGAAAAAATATAAATAAACTCTAGCAGTTCTAAAATAACTGAAGAATAAACATTTCTGTGGACAGTTATTTTCACTGCACTGTTTGAAGATTTATAATGCATGTTAGCATATTAGATATCAGCACAAATTTTACTTATTCATTTTTCAACTAACCACACATAAATAAATTACATACTTAGGACCCGCTATGGTTAAAGTCAGTGTTTTAAGTAAAGACAAGAACTTTTCTCTCATAGTCATATTCTAAAGAAGAAGAAGAAAAGGAGGAGGAGGAGGAAGAGGAAGATCACAACAAGTTTCAGATGGTAATAAATGCTCTGAAAAAATGAAATTGGGTGTCAAGTATAAATTATAAGATGGAGGTGCATTATTTATTTGTTTAAGGTTTTTATGATATGGCTTCATTATGCAATTCCAGGCTATCTTAGAATTCACTATGCAGACCAAGTTGGCCTTGAACTAACAGCTATCTTTCTGCCTCTGTCTCTGTCTCTGCCTCTGCTTCTCATGTGCTAGGATTATAAGCATGAGCCAACACAGTCTGCTAGAGATGCAATCTTTGGATAGTGCATTAAAAACAGCCTTCTAATTAACTGATGCCCAAGTTGGAACTGAAGAAAAAGAGCCAAACATAAGTGGAAACCATTTTATAAGAATTTTGTATGGAGGACATACATGTTAAAAGGCAGTAATGAATTATGCTTTCAAAAGTATGGGTTGAAAAAACTTTATGGACAGAACACCAAATAAAATAAGCCTATAAATATTAATTCTGTTTGAGACATATTGTAAACCAGGTGGTGGTGGTAGTGTATGCCTTTAATCCCAGCACTCGAGAAGCACAGGTAGGCAGATCTCTGAGTTCAAAGCTGGTCTACAAAATCAGTTCAGGATAGCCAAGGGTTTACAATATATTTCCTATTCTATCTAACAGGCCAACAGAGTTATGTGGAAGACATTCCAGAAGAGCAAGTAATGATGAAAGGAAGCTTTTGTCCAGGATTGAAAACCAAGAGTAAAAAATCCAGAATCTTGTAAGTGCAATTAACATGAAGTTAAAAATCATATGAAAAAGAACTTTTTGTTCATTAAATCCAGGTCAACTTCACCACAAAATAATTGTGATTGCTAGAAATGATTGTCATGTCAACTCAACAGGTCTAGAATCACCCAGGAGACAAATCTGTAAGAAAATTTCTAGATTGGGTTGAGGTGGGAAGACCTACTCAAAACATCCATGTCCTCATTCTAAGGAGTGGGGTCCTGGACTGAAAGCGAACTGAGCACCAGGATTCACCTTTCTTCTTGACAGAAGAGGCAATGTAACCAGATGCCAAATGCTCTGCCTTCATGCCTTCCCTGCCACAACGGATTATACCCTCAAAAATGAGCCAAAGTAAGCCCTGCCTTCTTCAAGCAGCGTTCACTAGGTATTTTGCCAGTACAATGATAAAAGTAACTAACATGATAATTAAATTTAGAACATGTATATGTGCTAATTTCAGAACTGTATTAATAGGCACACTAAAACACAACACGGAGGAAGAAATCTAGCCGTGCTTGATTAAAAAGAGACAAGGTGCAAGCTGGTAGAGAGATGAGCTAGATATTAGTGCCAGTTCTCTAGCTTAGAGCGAAAGCGAAAGACAGACAGAGACAGACAGAGGTTGACTGACTGACTCACTATGCTGCTCAGGTTGATATCGAAGTCCTCAGCTCACCTGAGTAGCTGGGTATACAGGCATATGCCATAATATAACCTTTGGCACTATATTCTCTCTCAAAAGTCCTACAGGTCCAAACATGTTTACTTTACTATTCAACTTAATAATAGAGAATAATTTCAAGTAAAAATATCACAACTAAAATACAACGCATCAATCTACTGGGGATCCAACATCTTACTGGAAACTTTAATCAGATAGGGCAGGCATTGTCAAAGCCATGGACTATGAGCCAGAGCCAACTTGCCACCTGTTTATTTATAGTCTGCAAGCTGAAAATAGTTTTTATATTTTAAAACAATTGGAAAAAGCAAAAAGAGAATATTTTGAGCATCAAAATTATATGAGATTTGAATTTCATTGTCTATAAATAAGGTTTTCTAAGAACACAGCCAGCTCCTTTGTTTATGTATCATCTAGGCTGCTTTTGAACTATATAAGGAAAGGGCTGAGTAGTTATGACAGCATAGTAAGTTAACTGCCTACAAAGCCTACCTTTATAATTAATGTTTGCCCCATTCCCGACATAATCTAAGTTCAATATCTCTACCCTCTAACATCACAAGAAATGTATTTTCAAATACTAATGGCCTTCATTGGTTCTTTCTGTGGGTTTTTGCTTTAATTTTTCTTTTCTTTTCTTTTCTTTTTCTTTCTTTCTTTCTTTCTTTCTTTCTTTCTTTCTTTCTTTCTTTCTTTCTTTCTGTCTTTTTGTTCTTTGGATAGAGTAAGAGAGTGTGGGACAGAGAGAGAGAGAGAACATGAAGTTAGGAGGGTGGGGAAGTAGAGAAAATGTGGGAGGAGTGGGGGGGGAACATGATCAAAATATATTGTATGAAAAAACTTTAAATAAATACAACTCTAGATCAAATAGTTTACTTTAGTCCTTACCCCCTGTCACTTTATTCCTTTATATTTTTATGAAAATATTAAATAATATTTTTATATTTATAGAATTTTTATATTTACAGTTATTATCCAACAATATGAAGTCAGTTTTATATTCTCTAGAAAACTTTTTCCTTAATTTATAAAATTTGTTAGGTATAAAACATTTTTTTTCTGTCCAGTTCTGATTTAAAGTTGTAATGAGTTCTTTGAGCTAAAATGTAAATAATATTTTCCGTAGTAGACACAACACAAGATTATTCATAGCAATAGTGAGGAAAACGTAGTTTCTTGAGAGCTTTGGAATTTTGCAAAGGTGTTAAAACTCATTCTAGAATGATTTAACTTCTGCCTTAGACTATGAGAGAGTAAACATGTCCGGAACAATCCTCCCACTGCAAATGACCACCACACAGAACAGAATATAGGAAAAGACCATTTAAGACACAGGTGTGGGGACCATGAACGCAGAGAAAAAGGAAACAGATGGTTCTCAGGCAGGAAGCAATTTCCACTAACTACACAGTGAGGGAGAACCCAACAGAGCCTCGCAATCCTGCTGACTTAGCAGAACAGGTGAGCAGGCCAAGGTGGCTGGAATTCTGTAGCAGAGTTTCACAGAGTTCATGTAATTGGAACCAGGTTCCCTGAGTGTCAGCTACACAAACACCTGTACATAAGAAGGGTAGAGTTTCCTGAAAGGATGAGAATCCAAGGAAATATAAAAAATAAAAAAAGCAACTGGTTTTCAAAGCTGACACTGGGCAGAAAATCAACAAATTCTCTCTATTGTTGAGGGGGAAAAACTTATTGAATACACAAGGCAACCAGGAGGACCCCAAGTGGGCCACATCACAGAAACAGGGGGAAAGCAGCCTTAGAAAAAAAGACCACTCTGCACATGTGTGGAAGTCATCTAAGACTAGAAAGTCTAGAAAGGAACAAAGTCGTCTGCAATTAGCAAACTGTCTTTTAGGGAAAGTCCAACTTTCTTTAAAGAAACAAAATTTAAAACTTTGGAATATAAAATTCACAGCTATTTTTCATTTAATGAAACTACCGGATATTCTAAGAGGCAGTAAAATTGTGATTCAAACCAGAAAAAAAAAAATCAAGACTGAGAAATACAGAATTAGCAAGCAACGACATATAAAGTAATATTTTACTTATGTTCTTTATATAGTCCAGGATATAAATAAAAACAAGTATACGATGACTTTAAGTAAAATTGGATTTTCAAACAAACAGAACAACAGAATTTACCCAAAAGGAAGTTCAGAGAGAAAGAAGGGAAAAAAATTTTTTAAGGGCAGGATAGAGAGATAGCTTAGGGAGTGGAGGCACTTGCCACTAAGCTTGACGACCCGAGTTTGATGGCCAGGACTTACATGGTAGAGGACTCCACAAAGTTACTTCAGAAAGTGGTCTTTTGACCTCCACAAGTATACCACAGCGCGCGTGTACACACACCAAAATTCAAAAGAAAAACAAAAACTGACACAGTGGAAAAAAACATTCTTGTGAAAACCACACCTTCTGAGAAGTGATATGATAACATTTAACTGAACATTCTAAGAAAGAGACATTGTATTCATAGACCAAGAACTACAATAAGTAAACAGAACAAAGAATAAACCAATGGGATCCCAAATGAACCAAGAGAAGAAATGAAATGGAATCTAAAAGTACAATTATTTTGAAAGAAAGATTAACAGACAACAAACTAGTGAGATGGCAGATTCAATACAAATCATATTAATAATATGTTAAATATAAATTATCTTCCATTTGTTCACTTTTATCAAGATAGGACTAAATGCAAGGCCTTGTACATGTTAGACAAGTCCTCTACCACAGACGTACGTTATCTAAGCTAAATATTCAATTTAAAAGGCATATGAATGGGTCCTGGTGATACATGAAAGAGGTATAGTTAGTAGAATCTTGAGTTTGAGGCTTGCCTGGGCTACATTGTAAGAGTATTTCTCAAAACAAAACAACAACAAAATCCCCAAATAAATAAATAAGACATATAAAAAGTAAGACCCAAATTTATATTACATCCCACCCCGCAACACATACACACAAAATAAGTCAACAGGTTAAAATTAGAAAGGCAAAAACCCTTCAATCTTAAATTGGGAGAACCTCATTTAGGTCAAACAACAATTATTGTCAGAGATAGAAGAGCATTTTATAGTTTACAAGTTAATTTATCTTAAAGGTGGAATAACCCTAAGTATGCACGTCTATAACACCAGAGGTACAAAATCAATGAGGCAAAAGCTGTCAGAAATCATGGACAGATGAGTAAGGACACCACATTTCCCTAGGAACTAAAATACAAGTGCTCCAAGGCGCAGGGAGGGAGAACTGGACAGAGCTGAGCATCACCGAACACTTTGATCCTCAGCAGCACTGTGATCAGAGCTTTTCTCAGAACAGCACCTGCTGAACCATGAATAAGGCTACACAAACTGAAAAAATGGAAACTACATAGAATCAAGCCAGAAACCAAGAGAAGAGAGACACTGCAAAGTTCCCAACATTCAAAAGTCAAACAATATATTTCCAAAATAATCTATAGAGTAAATGAGAAAATCATTTGAAATTAGAGAATAGTTTTGAGTCAAATAAAAGTGAAAGCCTGACAATAAAAATCTGTGAGATGATTCTCAAAAGATGTTCTGAGAACATTTATAGTTTTCTCTACTTTTATTAGGAGGCTAAAAGCCTAAAAGCAAGTATCTAAAATTCTAGGGTGAAAAAGTGAAAATTAAATCAAAGTAAGTGGGCAGTAACAACAAACAAATAAATAAATAAAATAGTCACCTAAAAACCAGACAAAAATCCATGAAACCAAAAACTGGTTCTTTCAAAGACTATTAATGAAACTAATAAGTCTGTGGCCAGACTGAAAAGACAGAAATAACTGATGTGAAGGATGAAAGAGAAGAAACATTAACAGCGATAAGGCTGGCAATTCAGAAATGCCAAAGAGAAGCCATAAAGTAACTTCAAGTGAAATGATGAAAGTTCTCAATTTAATAAGGAAAAAAAATGACCCATGCTGAGTACTACGATCTAAATATGGACAGAAGATGCTTCATGTACAGTTTGGTGACTGCTGTGCTTTCAGGTACCCACTGGCGGTCCTGCACAGTGCCCCCTATAAGCAAGGGCAAGGGGCAAGCAACTCACGGGATAACATGGTAGTAACGGGACAGTTCTACACCATGACTGCAGGAATCTAGGTGTAATTTAACGCCAAAGAACTAGATACTCCTTCAAACCAATATTAGTTTCTTGGCTTTGATATTGTTGTATAAGTTGCATAATATGTAACTAATAAAGGGAATAGTGTTAATGGACCTCTATGCATTATGTCTGTAACTTCTTAATTAACTTTGTGAATTCTTTTGCAAGCTTTACTTATATTATGTATAAGAATCTTTTTCTAAAAAGGAAAGTCATAGTATCTTTACCTATAATAGGTAAAATGAGTCAAGTTGGATAGGCTACATATTGTATGAATTCAACTATATAATCTGGAAAGATGTAACTATGAAACAGGAAAAAAAAACAAAACAGTAGATGAGAACAGAGGGATGACTAAACAGGACACTGAAGATTTTTCAGGTCGTGAAAGTCCTCTATCTGACATTATAATAAAGTACATATTATAATGTATCATTATATGTTTGTCTAAGCCCATGGACTCTATGACAATAAGAATGAATCCTAACAGAACTAGGGATTTGGACTCCCTGATCTTTTTACAATCTTTCATTGTTCTTGTAGATCTGCATATAAACCACTATTCAGAATACCAAATCGTGAATCAAAATGCTCTGGTTGTGTATAAAAACAAGCAAAGCTGGCAAGATAATTTATAAAATTTTCAATGCAAATTTATTCATATTCAAGGAAAACAAACTGCATTAATGGCCTTTGGAGGTTCTGTTTGTTTGTTTATGTTTGGGATTTGAAGCTAGATTTTTCATTTAAAAAAAGGCCCAAGAGCAAATGATTATCTATTTCAATAACTCTCAATTGCATACAGCAGAATAATCTCTAAGTATCTATGAAAATAATCTAATTTCACATTGAGAAATAAAAAAAACAAATGTGACATAGATGATGCCCAAATATTGAATTAGTATCTTCAATATTTATCGTTATTTGATATTCTTTTCTCTGCTAAATTCAAATAACAGAGCAACTAGTTATAAAATGAGCTACAAAATATAGGTCAATAGATCCTACAATTCTTGTTTATTGCCGATCTTCTCATTTCTGAAAACAGGACTCAACCCGTTTAATTATTGCAAACATAACAATAAGATATAAATGATGTCATGAGTAATATGAATGGTTTAACTGTTAATTATATCTGAAAGAGGAAAACCAATCAAGGTTTTTCTATAACTTCCATTGCCATATCTTTACACAGCTCCAAGGATAGACCTGACTCGGGTGGAGAGGGGACTGGGTTCTCTGATGGAGAAACTGCAGCAGGCTGGATGTTCAGCATGTTTTTACAAACAGTTAAGCAATGGAGGTGGGGTTACTGTATACAGATAAACAAGGAAGCAAGACCATTTATTTGTTTGTTTATTTATTTACTTACTTATTTATTCATTTTTCAAGACAGGGTTTCTCTTTGTAGCCCTGGCTGTCCTGGAACTCATTCTGAAGACCAGGCTGGCCCCGAAATCAAAGAGATCTGCCTACCTCTGCCTCTTTCTGTTGGAATTAAAGGCATATGCCAACACCTCCAGGCTGAAGGAGCAGGCTATTATATACAGCTGAACAAGGAGACAGAACTTCAGTAGCAGTCTCTGTGGGGAAGCAGTCTTCAGGCTGTAAATAACCGGAGGGAGAAAGCTATGGCGGACATTTTCTATACACACAATCAACAACTGCACATGTTCCAGAGGAAGGCTCTGCCATCCCTCTGAGCCTTGCCTCCAGGGGGAGGGGGCTGAGGCTAGAGTCTGTAACACGGCTGTGCCCATGTTAATAACACACGCTTACTTGGGACGTCACTGACTCAGTTTCCTCTGCTCCCCACACTCTAGTATCATGTTAAGCTTTATAATATCCTGTTCAGAAAGTAAGCTATAAATCAGATAAACTGTTTTGCTGCTTTGGTGTTAGATTAAACATAGTAAAACATGCATACAGATAGAAACAAGCATCCCATTATTCCTTCACTGCCACCCTCAGATTTACTGAATATGAATGACATAAAAAAGAACTAAAAGTGTAGGGTGCTGTGGATGTCTTTCTGTACGCTATGAATATGTGTTGCTCTAATTGTTTGATAAATAAAATGCTGATTGGCCAGTAGCCAGGCAGAAAATATAGGCGGGGCAAGCAGAGAGGAGAACTCTGGGAAGAAGAAGGCTGAATCAGGAGATGCCAGCCTACTGTCTAGGAAGCACATGTAATGGCACACAGGTAAAGCCATGGAACATGTGGCAACATATAGATTAACAGAAATGGGCTGAGTTTAAATGTAAGAGGTAGTCAGTGGTAGGCCTGAGCTAATGGCCGAGCAGTTTTAATTAATATAAGCCTCTGTGTTTATTTGCATCCCGAGCGGCTGTGGGACTGGCGGGTGAAAGAGATTTGTCCTGACTAAGAGCTGGGCAGGACCAGGAAAACTTTCAGCTACAGTGGGGAAATGACTCAGTTGGTACAGCACTGCTAGTGCAAGGACCTGACTTTGCTCCCCAGAAAAATGTGGGGCATGGTGGCATGTGCTTATGATCCTAGTATTGGGAATGCATAGAAAGGAGTCTCCAGTCCACTAAGAAACCCTGTCTCAAAGGAGGTGGATAGCATTCCTGAGGATGAAACCCAAGGTTGTCCTCTGGCTTCCACATACATGCACAAACATGTACACACACACACACACACACACACACACACACACACGTACATACATGCACACACATCTGAAAATAAGGATTGAAGAGCTCCATATGTTCACTAAGAACTGTAATCACTTTTATAAAGAAACCTGCCACAAAAAGCAAATCACACAGACAAAAATAAATCTATTGTAATGCATAATCAATTTCCAGGTAAAGTACTTTATTTAATGCTAATTAGATTTATCAATAAAATAGAAAAAGGTATTTCAATATTTTTTATAAAAATAAATATTTTAAAAGTAAAGCCTTTATAAATTAAAACTATGTCATCTAAATCTAAAGGCTCCCAGAAGTGGTGGCACACATCTTTAATACCAGCACTTGAGAGGCAGAGGCAGGTGGATCTGTGTGAGTTCAAGGCCAGCCTGGTCTACATAGCAAGTTTTATGCCAGCCAGGGTTACACAGTGAGATCCTATCTCAACACAATAACAAAATAATAATGATGATGATTATTTAATCAATTAAATTACTATAAATACATACCAAAAGATTTTATTTGATGTTATTTCTGCAACAGGGTTTCACTGTGTAATTCAACTTAGCCTGGAACTACCTATGTTATCTGGGTTGGCCTTGAACTCTTATGTTTTAACCTCTAAAGTGCCTGTATTAGAGGCAAGTACCACCAAAGCTAGCTTTCAAAGAAATGTTTTAATCTGAATGAAGAGCTGTCTGGAGGCCTGGTTGGCATGCAGCTAACTCTAGATCAAGAATTCTTTAATCTAAAAGTCAAATGAAATTCACATATCACAGGAAGAAGTCCAGTCATTTTTAAAAACTCTAATCCCTCAGCTAATTATCACAACTATTTTATGATTACAAAGTCACAACTGGCTAATAAGAAACTTACAGTAGTTCTTTAAACTGTCATCCAGTAAAGGAAGACACAGACAGAATACAGCAGAAACAATATAATAAGACTGTCAGGTGTTTGAAGCTTCCAGAAACTAGATCCTTAGTTATCTCAAAAATTAAAAATCAACTACCATGTAGAGGCCTTTTCATTTTCTACATTCAAGTACCATACAACAATAGTCTAAAAAATAAAGCAATTTTATACACACTTTCTGGTCAAACAGAAAGCTGAAAATTAAAAGGTAGCACTATTCAAGTCTGCATCAAATGCCATTTGCTTGAATTCCATGGATCTGTGATGGTGGCAAATGAGAGGAGGCAGAGCAGGGCATGTGAAAAAAACATTAGTAGCTTGGCAAGACAATGTTTAAAAGGACTCTCAAAGAAAACAAAGTTCAGGAAGGACCCAGCACATTCTTCATCTCTAAGTCAGGTCTTATGCTGTTTTCTGACTTTGTAACCAACTCTGTCCTTCACTGCTTCCCTTACTGGATTAGGAGCAGCTGAGATCCACCTGTCACTTCTATAGAGTATATGTAGTTTAGCATCTTTAAGGACATCAGCGAAGACTAATAATATTTAGGGATGATCAAGCATTTACAGAGAAAGCACCATTATTTCACATAATCAATTCCTTCTAAAGTAAGGACAAACTTGGGACAAAAAAAATGGAAATGAAAAAATCACTCATGTATACATATTAGTTTTAAGAAAATTCCCTTTTCAATGAAACACGGTATTACTTACAGAAAGTTAACCAAAGTAAAGCAATTTACTATTCCCTACAGCAAGATTAATGGCATGCACACAGGTCATGTTCTAGGCAGCATCTCCATAACTAGAATAGGAATATAAACAAAGCATATCAAAGAGGCAATGAAAGAAGGAATTCTCTGTAAAGATTTGCTTTTCACATTTTCTAATTTTTCTGTATACTTTTGAGTTAAGTTCTCCTCAGCTCAAGTACAATATATATGCATTTCATTATAAAGTACAGTCTTCTTAAATGATTTTGGTAAAGACAGAGCAGCCCTGGTAATACACTATTGATAAATACAAGGACATTAAAAGTCAATTATTCTTAATCATACAGAAAAAAAAAGAAAATGATCAACTCAGAGACACTAGTCTTTACCCTTGTTATTTATAATCTATCCCCATTACTTCTTTCAATGTAAGAAACATTTATGTTTGTTTAAATCTGTTTAATAGCCACCAAATTCTTTCTCACATAAGGGCTTCATAACAAAGATGTAATTTATCTTATTAAAGCAAGAAAGCATGTTAAACTTGAGACAGTTACTAAGTCACTCAGTCTAGGCCCAGCTATGAGAACCTAAGCCAATTCAGTTTGGTTATGGGTACAAAGACAGTGATAACATTTAACTCAGCAGAGCAGAAGGATGCTCACAAGATGCAAAATAACTCAGAAATGTTTAATGTAATAGACAAATGTGAAATCTGTTTCCTTATTTTCCATGAGAAGATTCAATGAAATAATCTCTTAAAAAAAGGCTTCTCATCACTAAGAAATCTTTCATGTTTACTTGGAAGCACCTAAAGCAAGTTAATTTTATAAGACTAAGAAAAAAATTAACCTCATGTTACAAAAATGAATCAGGAAGCAAAGTAGGAGATGTGTACAGCACACAGGTGAGTGGGAAAATCGGACCTGACAAGACTCAGACTTGCCTCCTGTCTCAACGCCCTTCCCAGCACCTGTAGCCAAGTCTGTCACAGCTGCCATCCATGCTCACTATCAAAAGCTCTTCACAGGATCATGTAGTTTCAAAGATTATGGTTTTAACTTGTTACGAGGAAGATCTTATTAAGATGATGTAAATATTATACTGGTCAGATGGTCCAGTTACTAATAGTCAAATTAAGAATGTTCACAAGTCATAAATACTAAAGGTCATAGACGCTTAGACTCAAATAACTGCCCAGTAACTTGGCTCTTGTGATGTTAAATCTTAATCAAATAGGCATGATGTAACCTGTCTAATCTTTCCAAGAAAGGGATCTAACTTTGCTTTTATTAAGAATTAACTATGTGATGGTGGGAAATTTACTTTATTTTCTGTCTTAAAGTTAAGGGATAATATCAAGTATGTCACTTGGCTAGAGTGACTTGAAGAGGCTAGCCCATGTTAAGACAGCATAACAGTCTGGCACATATCAAGTCCTTGCAAATGTTAGCTCGCCTTTCTAGCTCTCTAAACTTTCAGAGAATAGGGGGTGCTTTTTCTCTTCTTTTAACTCAAAGCTTCCTTAAATGAAATGTCCTATCTCTCTATCTAGGTCCTGATCCTCACCTTCAGTAATCAGTAGCTGAACAGCAAACTTAAATAAACTGAAAAGCACTGTGACACAAGAGAAGGCAAACGTGGTTCACTGTCAACAGATCTCAGTCTGAATCCCATTGTGACTAAGAGCTTTTGACTTTAAGCAATTTGCCAGACCTTACAAAACTCTCATCATAAAATGGAGGCCTTATCTGGCTTTTTATCACCCTGTCTTTTCCATTCACAGGTCTCCTGCAAATACTGTGAAAAGGGCATGTCTTCTTTATCTTTGTCCTTTCTGTGTTACTATGGAAAGACTCAAAGTAGAAGATTTAATACTAGGATAAAGCGGAAAATTGATAAAAAGTGATTCAAGACTGAAAGAAAAAGGCTACACTGTGGAAAGAGAAAAAAAAACAACTTATTAACTGGATCAAACTCCTTCCTTCCATCTCTCGTTTAAGCCAACAGACCTCAAATATTCTTTTCCTATAGGAAGATGAACTGAGGAACATATGTAAGTGAAAGATGGCTGCATTACTCTTTAAAACTGAACATTCTTTAATTTACTATAGGCAGAATCAAATGTTTGCTTTTTCTACTTGAGAAACTTTGCCTACTCTTTGGTTGGTTTTGTTTTTTTGGAGGATCATACTCAGTACATACTGTGCAAACACTTTACTGTGGACTTAGTTTTGTCTTGTTTATCCATTTGTTTATTTTTGAAACAGGCTCCTACTATGTAGCTCTGGCTAGCCTGGAAATTGCCTTATAAAGCAGGCTGGCCTCAAACTTAAAGACATGCTTGTCTCTGCTTCCTGAATACCAAGATTAAAGGTGAGAGGCACCATACCTGGCTAGACCTGTTTTTTAAGCCAAGAGGTATTTTAGTTGGTTAATAAAACAAACAAAACAATATAGGCTAGGCAAGTAAGAGGTAATCATTTTCTCTATTATAAATAAAAATCATTGTTTACTTTACAAAACACATTCAAAGAATAGTATGCCTTTGCTAAAGATGACTTAAGTACCCAGAGCTACATGTAATTAATCGCAGATTTTACAAAAATCTAAGGCTAAACTTCTTAACTTCCAGGGAAACTGGTGAATGTTAAATTTTTTGGAACTAGGATAAATCAGGGATGGGCAGGACACAGTGGACAACAACTATGAACCACATGTCCTAAGATGCACAAACAAATCAAGTTTCACATGTAATTTTATTTGAGTCATGAAACCCTAGTCATGTATGCTGTGTATCTCTAAAGCCTTTTAGTAGATTCCAGGTTAGCTTATAGAATTTAAGTTTTTAAATTCTGGAGCCCTTAGCAATTTGGGAACCATGTAATACAAACTGCTAATCAAATAATGAAGAAATTAGCTAAGAAAGGTAAAAAAGAACTAAGAAAAGCCTTGCATCATTCAAGACAGAAATATCCCATGCCCATGCTATTCATCTTCTTATCTGCAGGTTCTAAAAATACAAAATGGAAAAAAGAAAAAGAAAACTACTTAGAGGATTATTTTAAGAATGAAATAAGATAATGGGAATTAAGTATTTAACAGTGTCTAGTTCATATTAAGTGCTCAAGAAATTATATGAACTGAAAAATAGTCCTTACCAAACTTAGGAAACAAAATCTAGTAATAAAGACATGTTTTAGGTGAAATAAATGTTGGCACATTTAAACATACTCAGTATCTAGTACTAAGCAATAACATACTATTCAAAGTGTTATCAAAAATACACTGACTAGTAACCTACAACATCTACCCATCTCATCCTAAATATACTTACTATACAGCTGTGAAAATCAATAGTTTAAAAGGAATTTTTTTATTACATCAAGCACTAGCATACGTTAAAGCCTTCAATGCCAGCCGACTCGGCTCACGCCTATATCTTCAGTTTCATTTCTCATCTCCTACTTCATCATACTTCAACCCCAATGAATCATATGTCAGTCCCACATACCTATCCTCAAACTGTTCTCTTTGCCAATATATCACACATCCCTTCAGTTAGTGGGAAACTCTTGTTTTTCAAACTTCAGGTTCAGAATTTCCTCTCCTCTGCAAACCCTTGATCATAGCATATTTCTCTATTTGTTAACCTCGAACATCACTGCAACAGGTACTCAAGAGACATAGCATTATTCCTCTATTTGTTAACCTTGCACATCACTGCAACAAGTACTCGAGACCCTCAATAAATGGAATGAAAAACAAGGCAAACTAACTCCAAAGCAGCAAAGAATTTACACACATGAAGCCAGTGAGAAAGGAAACTAAGATTTCTAAAAGTTTCATAGGAGAAAAATTCTTGGTCTGAGGAATCTAGTCAGTTAATTTTTCAGATTGTTAAAGACAGGAAATAAATATTTGAGTACAAAAAAAAACCCAAAAGTAGATGAATACATCATGAAGATGTATGGCAAAGTCTGGAGGGATGGTGCAGAACAAAAGTGAACACAAATACAGCTATCCTTATAGAGAGGCTTAGTCAGTGGCAAAAAATAAAAATATAGTAAGCTTAATTGTCAGTTTATTGGGGACTTTAACTACAAATAATTTGCATTCTGAATGCAGTATAAGTGAAGCATATGGATCCTTAATATACTACCCAGAGTATAGGACAACAGACCATGAAAGATAAAGATTAAGGCCATTTACCAAAAAATAAGGAGAAGAAACAAATGCTTTCACAGAAAATATACTGCTTGCAATGAAAACAGATACATACTATTCACCATAACCTAAAGTCAAACAAATAAATCAGCTACTTCAAGTTGAAGCATCTCTAAGTGTAGAACTCTCTATGTTTATTTTAAACGTTGCTTAATAAGGTGCCCAGTGCAAATCTCCTATACTGAGAATAAAGGTGTTTAAGAAACATATGCTGGGTGTCATAGTTAGGTTTCTAATGCAGCCATAAAAAAATAAAATAAAATAAAAATGACCAAAAGCAGCTGAAGGAGAAAAGGGTTTATTTCAGCTTACAGCTTGTAGTCCATCATCCAGGGAAGTCAGAGTAGGAACTCAAGGCAGGGGCCTAGAGGCAGAAGCTGATACAGAAGCCATGGGGAAATGCTGGAGGAATGCTGCTTACTGGCTTGTCTATCATGGTTTGCTCATCCTGAATTCTTACAGCACCTAGGACCAGCAGCCTGGGAGTGGAGTGAGGGTGATATCACCCACAGTGGGCTGTGCCCTCCCCACATCAATCACTAATTAAGAAAATACCTTACAGGCTTGCCTGTAGCCTGATCTTATTTTCTCAATTGAGAATTGGTCATTTTCTCAATAGACAGTTCCTTTCCCCAAAATGACTCTAGATTGTGTCAAGATGACATAAAACTAGCCAGCACACTGGGCCAGAGGGATAACTCAGCAGGTAAAGATGCATGCCAAGCCTGAAAGAGTCAGAACCAAGGTTCTCACATGGTGGAAGAAGAACCAGTTCCCGCCAAGATGTCCACTGACCTACACATATGTCTGTGACCCCACCCCACCATGAATGTAATAAATTTAAAACACAATTTTAAAGAAACACACATGCTAATAACGACAGGATCACTTTGGATCTTGTAGGATCAGGTGGGTTTTGTCTTCTCGCTTTTGATACTGAAGATGCCAATTCTCTTTCAGCTTTGCAGAAATATATATATAAAACTGAATGTAACTTTCAGTATAACAGGATATGTCAGAAAGTATGGGTAATTCTCATTTTGCATTTTAAAACACCCCTACTGATATGAGCCAAAATCAATGAATGAGAGGTTAAAAATCCTTTTGAGCTATTGCATTCAAGCATATTGATAGATATGAATGCTTTCATCCTAGTTCTAGATTATGAAATCTCCTTGCACATAAACACCATTATAAAATAAATTTCAGTAAGGGAATAGGGAATAATATTTCAAGCTTTCTAAAGAAATGCCAAGCAGAAAAGAAACTGGCAGTCCACCAATGTGACACTGACATGTTAGGCTTAAGTACACTGTGGATGATCATTCAGATGCTGCCAGTCATGTCATCTACATTCTTCAGTATTCTGTTTTATGAAGCCTCTCCTGACTCAGAGCATATGGAATCATTCACATGAGGTGAAGCCATAAATTATTAGGAATGAGTCACACATTTCTTCTGGTCATATTCTTGAGTATAAACTAAGACTAATGTCAGTAATATACAAATGTAAGGATGATTTTATTTAAAAAGTACGTTTTATGTATCTACACAGCTACCTCTTGTTATTGTGGTAGTAATAACAAACCAAGGCGCCTGTGAAATGGGAGGAGAGGATTAGGTTCCTATGAGCTGCTGGTCTTATGTGTGTATCTGTTTAAAGATGTCTTAGTCAATCCATGTTGCTGATTCATGAAAACCAAACCCACAGCCAGAGCCTACCTCATGACCGAGCAAAGGTTACTCAATACATGTGTTTCCTCCATGAGATGTATCATAGTTTTCTTTAGTAAGTAGTACTGCATAATACTCCAGCACACCCCTTGGGGCCATTTTAAACAGCAAAATCACTAATGTCAAGCACACACACACACAAATGTGAATACATGACATTAAGTAGACTGCAAAAAGAATAACTGTTTACTGTGTAAGAACTAAAACAGAAGGCAGATTGCCATCTTGTTTGACCTCAGCTGGGAATTCGCCATTAAGGATGATTCAAATTTTCTGTCTTTCTAAACATGTATATGAATACCTCCAAAAACACTGAAAGTACAGATTTGAGGATTATTGGTACACTTTAGTAAATAAGTAAATTTGGAAACACAGAGTCTGAGTGAGAATTGACTGTGCATGATATGCAGGCATGTGTGGCATGTGTGAGCATGTGCCATGTCTTCATATTGGCATACTGGATAACCTAACCTAATTCATCATTTACCCTTATGCCAGGTATGTTTTCTGCCACATTTGTTCCTCAGTAACACCATCATTTACTCACTCAAGCTATATGTGGGTCACTCAATTCTCCATATCCTAGTTGGGTACTAAATCATGGATTCTTCCTGTAAAAAATCTCCTAAAGTTATCTGCTAAAATTATCACCAAGGACTTCATTGTCATTTGAACCATCACTATAATTCTGGCTTCATGCTTTCTCTAATACTCTAAAATTACAGGCTGTAATATTGTTAGTATTTTCTTTTAAAACCCCAAACCAACCATAGTCCTTACGTCATCTTCTTTTTTTTTGTTTTTGTTTTTTGTTTTTGTTTTGTTTTTTTTGCTATGGGATATATTTCCATTCATGATTTGACCCCAAACCACATTTGCATACTCATTACTGATGCTTGTCTTGATAAACTATATTACAAGCACAGGGATCCTATGCACTTTTGAAAACCCTGTATACCTGCTGCTACTCCAACCAGGAATATCAAAGGTTCTTGCTGTGGCTCTTTTTTCATTTTCTGCTTGTCCTAAAGCCTATGCTGTTATTATTTCCTTGGTATAGCCTTTCCTGATCAAGTCTCCACCACTTATCAACTTATTCATTCTCTTCCCAGTGCTTTCACAGTATTTTCACAAACTTAGTTACAGGGCTATTAAGTTTAGCTCTGATTAAGAAAGTGGGTAAGTACAAAGTAGCTTTGTGGATTCCTTATACTATATTCCAGGCCATGCTAAATTTTCTTCATAGAAAGTAAGTTATTTAGTTAGAAATAAACATGATAGCTAACTGAAAATCCGATATAAGTGCAGCATAAACAATATGACATCATAAACAATATGGCTATTACCCCACACAAGATGCTCTTAGTAAGTAGTTTCATCTTAGTGAAAAGGTTCAAAAAGGCCAGCGAGTCCAAGGTTCTTTGTCTTCGCTCATGTGTGTGAATTTGCTACTTCAAAATAGTCTACTGCAGATTCAGGCATTGACTCTATACTCATGGAGGACAAAGAATGGGATTGGTCACAGGATTCTTCTTTTAACAGGAAAAACAAAAGTATTTTCCAATCTGCTCAGCCAATTTGGCTCACTGTCCACATGTGTAGGGGAAGTCAACAGTGTCTTGATAGCTAACTTCCTCCAGGGTGGAGACCATTTCCATTCTTTAGTGACTGATGCAGTACCTCCACAGAGGCGTGTGGTCTATGGACTGAGTGACTCTAATGAAGGAAAGTGCAGCAAGTACAGAGAGTCTTCTTACAGACTTTTAAATGTGACTTAAAATTGCTAGTGCTCTATAAATAGGAATTATTACTATTCTAGTAGTTTGTCATCTATCACCATGAAATAATACAATTATTGGTGTCTCTGTAGAGTACCAGACAGAATATTAAAAAGGAATCAGGAGGTTTGGAATTTTGTCTATACAAAACAATCTTGCTGACTCTCAGTTTATGTAAAAGACAATGCTTATTTCTCAAGGTGTTTCTAAGGATAAAAGAAATACAAACAATAAAAATACATATAGGAATGTATAAAATGCTATAACATGTGAATTATAAACACAATGGCTGTTAAGTCTTGAAGGGAAACCCACAGCTCTTTATATCACCTGTATAAAGCATCTAGCACACCAGCAACATGAGTTAGTGATTAAAGGCTAGCAATGTCTAGTATGAATGCTAGATACTACCAGATTATGGCTAGATGTGTTCTGAGCCTTGGACTCCATTCTTTCATGTTATAGTTAACTACATCAGTTTTACCTTATGCCCACACTTCATTAAGGGAAAAAATGCTTTACAAAATAAGGTCAATGTCTTGTTGCTGTTAAATATAAAAACATAGCACAGGCCGGGCGGTGGTGGTGCACGCCTTTAATCCCAGCACTCGGGAGGCAGAGGCAGGCGGATCTCTGTGAGTTCGAGGCCAGCCTGGGCTACCAAGTGAGTTCCAGGAAAGGCACAAAGCTACACAGAGAAACCTTGTCTCGAAAAACAAAACAAAACAAAACAAAACAAAACAAAACAAAACAAAAAAAAAACCAGCACAATTTTAGAGTTGGGTATGAAAAACAAAATAAATAGGTTAATAGAAAACTATTAAGTTCCAATTCATCAGTTGATACTAATGAATGAATAGTACTAAAGTAGACCAAAGTTCTAAAGCACTCGTAGGTTTCATGAAGTGAAAAGGGAAACAGCAAAACCACTCAAGTACAAGTTCTCCTATGCCCTGAACACACTCGACCAGCGTATAAATAGCAACTCTCAGCGTGGCCTTGTGGCTCATTCACACAGATCACAGTGGCCGTTGGAACTATTCTCATAAAAACAATCTCAATGGTCTATTCTCCAAGTTTTAACTAAGCTATACATCTCTTCAACTAAAAGAATGTTATACTAAAATAAGCATAGTGCTTATAACATAAACAAGAGCTAATGCTAAAGAAAAAGAAAAGCTCAAAACCAATAAATTCTCTCTTGAGCACTGTAGTGAGGATTGAGCTGGCTTCACTGGATTTGGACACAGATGCTTTCAAGAAAAACTCAGTCCCCTCTGTCCTCAGAAAGTTAAGAACTTTAACTTATTATTACAAACTCACCATGTATTCTGATTCATTTAAGAGGAAACTATTCTCTGTATAAGATACCATGGAATTATGAAACGTTCAAATGAACTCACCTTAATACAAACACAGCCCTGAAACAGACTGTAAACCAGCGCACACAGCACTACATAAAGCATCATGAGGTCACAAGAGAACTGAAGAACTCCAAACCCTGGAGGAGACTTATCTGACAGGTATGTCCACAAGAGGAACATATGTTTCAATAAGTCAAAAGTGTCAGGAAAGTACAATTAAGCATATGTCTCAGAGTCAGAGCCACCCAGTCTCAACTGCATAGACTTTTATTTTTAAAACAGGAGAAAGAAAAAAGTTTTTCCTATTTTATCTGTATGCAGAGCTCTGTCAGCTACAACTTAAACAAAGAGCCTTTTTCTTCCAATGAAAATCTGGAGTACCTGGAATAAATAAATTTGTGAATGTGTTAATATTTATAAAATTAAAAGTTGTGATACATTTAGTGTAAAAGTTATTTTAATATTTAATTTTATAGATGAAAGGGGAAATATATAAACTTAAAGAAACTGCTTTTTTTAAAATACTTTTTATTTTCTCATTAAAAACTAAGAGAGGGCTGGAGAGTTGGCTCAGCAGTTAAGAGTACTTGCTACTTTTGCAGACGACCTGGGTTTGGTTCCCAGCATACACATGGTGGCTCATAACAATCTGTAACTCCAGTCCAGGGTATGTGATGCCCTCTTCTGACTCCTGAGGGCACTGCACACATATGGTGCACATACATACATGCAGGCAAGACACAAACAACTAAGAGAAGGCTTAGGGATATATCAGTGATAGAACATTTACCTACAGTGTGTTTGTTGCTAGAGTTTTCCTGCCTGGCCCACAGTCAGGACAAATCTCTCTCACCTGCCAGTCCTACAGCCACTCAGACCCGACCAAGTAAACACAGAGACTTATACTGGTTACAAACTGTATGGCCGTGGCAGGCTTCTTGCTAACTGTTCTTATATCTTAAATTAATCCATTTCTATAAATCTATACCTTGCCACATGGTTCGTGGCTTACCGGCATCTTCACATGCTGTTTCTCATCGTGGTGGCTGGCAGTGTCTCTCTGACTCAGCCTTCCACTTACCAGCTTTATTCTCCTCCTTGTCCCGCCTACACTTCCTGCCTAGCCAATGGCCAATCAGTGTTTTATTTATTGACTAATTAGCAACACATTTGCCATACAGAACATCCCACAGCATGTGTTGGATTCTAGTTCATCGAATAGCAAAGAAGAGAGGAGGATAGGTGGGTACCAAGGGAATAAATTAGAGTCGGTGGGAAGTAAATGGGCCACTGGGGAAATAACAAGGATGCCTTATTTTCTTTGGCACATGAGTTATACTCTCACGTAAAAAAATTCTGAAAAGCTAGACAGTAACCTTAAATTAAAACAAGTTTAACTTTTTAATAGTTCATGGAAAGAATCATGAATTAATGGGACCAAGTTTTTCTTAAAACTGAAAAAGTGAAGATATTACAAGGAAAGGAAAGGACACATCCCTCCCTCTCCCCATCACTTTCAACCTTGGCTCAAGCACCAAGTACTACAGCATAAAACATACCTAATGAGATTGATTACTGTCATCAAAGATCAAAATTTCAGCTTAGTCTCAAATGGCCAAAATTAGACATAACCAGAAGCAACCAGGTGTTTTTTAAAAAGGCAGATCGAAAAGGATCAGACTGTGCTCCATGATCATTTCTACTTAGGATATTAGGATAACAAGTTGAACTTGAAAAAGTTTAAATGATTCGTAGTTGCTAAAATTAAGTCTCAAGATGTACACAGAATGGTAAATCTTCCATGTAGCAGCTGACTTGAAATCTGAAGTTGAAAAATTACTAGATGTTTTTTCTTTTTAAAAGATTTATATTTTACTTTTAAATTATATGTATGTTTGTATGGGGAAATGTGCACATGAGTGTAGAGTGGAGGCCAGAAGAGGGTATTGGATTCCCTGGAACTGGAGTTAAGAGATGGTTGTGAGCCAACCAACCTGGGTTCTGGAATCAAATCAGGTCGCTGCGAGAGCAGTATGCACTCTTAACTGCTGAGCCATCTCTTCAGTCCCTCTACTTGTTTTTTTTTTTTTTTTTTTTTTTTTTTTTTCTGAGACAGGGTTTCTCTGGTGTAGCTTTGCACCTTTCCTGGAACTCCCTCTGTAGTCCAGGCTGGCCTCCAACTCACAGAGATCCCCCTGCCTCTGCCTCCCGAGTGCTGGGATTAAAGGCATGCACCACCACCTCCCGGCCTCTCTTCTAGGTTTTTAACCTAAAAAGTCCTGGTGATAATTATTGTACAGAAAGCAAAATGCTTCATAAACTGTGACAAGACAACAAACAGAAGTAGGTATTCATTACAAGTGTATTAACAGACAGCTGTTCCAGAGACTGTAATTACTCTTGCTCCTCATTTTCTGTGATAAATTTCAAGCAATTATTTGAAAAGAAAATAAATGGGTTGAATCTACATTATTAAAGAAAGGGGATTGGCGGGGGGGGGGGTGGATGTTTAAAAAACATATGGGTTTTTGTTTGTTTTTTAAGACAGGGTTTCACCATGTTGGCCTGGTTGGCTTTGAACTCACAGAGATCCACCTACCTGTGCCTCTAGAGCGGTGGTTCTCAACCTTCCTAATGATGCGACCATTGAATACAGTTCCTCATGTTGTGGTGACCCCCAACCATAAAATTATTGTCACTGCCACTTCACAACTATAATTTTGCTATTGTTATGGTTGTAATGTAAATATTTTTGGAGACAGAGAAATGTCAATGGGGCTGCAACCCACAGGTTGAGAATCACTGTTCTAGATTAAAATGATTTCATTGCAGGAGGTGGTGACACACACCTTTAATCCCAGCACTTGGGAGACAGAAGCAGGTGAATCTCTGAGTCTGAAGCCAGCCTGGTCTACAGAGTGAGTTCCAGGACAGCCAGGGCTACAAAGAGGACCTTGTCTCATGAAACAAAAACCAAACACCAAAACAACAACAAAAGATTTCTCCTATGACTGAAAATTATAAATAAGGCAACATAGAATCTCAATCTCTTTCTACTTTGTAACCAGATACTGAAAGCACAGAGCATATAGTGAGAGCTTTTCAAATGGTAATAGGTTTTAAAATGGTCAGTAATCACGGCAATGACACTGCATGCCACACTTTCTTAAATTGCGGAAAAGAAAAATGAAACTGATCATACATTGAATGATTATTATGTTCCTTCCCCTTTATACGATTTCAAGATTAATGTGAGTTTTATACTATATTTCAAACACTTTACTGAGTAGAGAATAAGACTTGAATAATATAGGCAGGACATTTATTTCCCTCTTAATAAGAAATGATCAGTTTTTGGTTATTCAACATTTATTGCATTCCAAATATTTACTGACTCTACCGAATTCTAGGTACTTGAACTGATTTTTCAGTCATTTAAAGAATGTAAGCACTATAATTTTTAAGATCTTAAGGCACTATTAATCACATTATTTCACAGAGGTAATTTCATTTTTGTTACTATGGTTTAGGTTTTCTAATTTTAAATATTAAAAACTCAGCCATCTTGGCATGGGAGCACATGTAATTCTAGCACTGGAAAGAATGAAGCAGGAGGATCATAAGGTCAAGGCCAACCTAGACAATACAGCAAGTTCCAGACCAACCTGAGCTATAAAATGAAACCTTGTCTCAACAAAATAAAGTAGTAAGAACAGTCAGCCATTTAAAAATGGGCAAGCAATTTCAGTGTTACTATTTATTAGAGATTCTATTTATCCTCAGTTGCAGCTGAACAAAGCTAATGTACAGCCAAGATATATTCTTGGTTTAGTAATGATTAAGAGAGAATAGTCATTGTCATTTGTTTTTCTCACACAAGAAACATAATAATGTCAACAGTATTTTACCTCAACCTGTCTGCCTGGCATATTCTGAAAAGTGTCATATCTTATGTTTAGCATCCTTAATTCCAACTTTAAAGAGCACCAGTAACTGTCCTTTATCGTAACTCTTACCAGACTCTTGACTGCTAAATGGGATATAATGGCTTACATGGTCCTTTAAAAATATCCTTTCTGGAGGGCAGGAGAGGTAGATGACAGGTCAGCAGGTAAGAGCCTGTACTGCTCTTACAGAGGACCCGAGCACCCACGTCAGATGGGTCACAGTTGAAGCCTCTGGCCTCCACAGGCACCTGCATTTACCTGCACATACCCCACCCCATCTATACAACTAAAAATAATTTAAAATAAATAAAAAGTGAACTATCCTTTCTAAAATAAGCACTGTTTCCTTTCACTTGTTGTTCCTAGGTTGAAAATCGTGCGTGCGTGCGTGCGTGTGTGTGTGTGTGTGTGTGTGTGTGTGTGTGTATAATGCATATACACATAAAACAAATTTTATATATTTTGCTGTTCCTGGTTGAGAATAATGCATATATGTGTATATGTATGTGCATATATATATGTGTGTGTGTAGATAAACACACACACACACACACACACACACACACACACACACAAAAATGGAAGCAGGTGAAATTGTATAGAGGGCAAGAAGGACAAACAGGAGGAAGGAGAGGTGAGAAAATGGGAAAATGGGATGGTTATATTCAATATACAACCTGTGTGAACAATTCTAAATTCAAATTTTATAATCTATATGCATTGAGCAATGGATGAGAGCAGAAATGGTATACATAGACTTTCTATAAATTTATTTTATTCGACACTGGGCACTGTCCTCAATTAATGTACTAAAATCAAAGTCAAATTGAAGTTCCTTCCATGCCTCTAAAACCTCCCTCCTCCACGCTCCCTTGATGTTAGCAGGTGGGAAACTGCACCCCCAGGCCACTGGGCAGCAGCACCTACGCAGAATGCAAGGCAGGATGAAAGAGGGTGGAAAAAGGTGCTGGCCGACACCATGCATCCCTTCCTGCGCCCTTTTCCCCTACACCACTGGCTCCTCAGGGAGCGGCCAAACTTTCCCTTCCACCCGTGACAATGCGGTGAGCCAACAAAAAAGGAGTAACATCTAAAACTCAGACACAAAGTCCTAAAGATTTTCTGCATAATTTTTCTGACAAAAAATCTGTCACAATCTTTTCTAAATTGATTTTTATTATCTTAGTATTTCCCTTTAAAATCCTTCAATTTTCATCAAAGTCTAGGGATTTTTACATAATCATATATTTAATGATTTCTGCCTCTTATTCTCTCAACTCATAAGGGCTTTTATTGAAAACTTTTAAAACAATTTTAAAAACACATGAAAGTTCAAAAGTATCAAGAATTCATATGAAGTATGAAGAAGATTGATCCACTTGATGGCACGCTGCTGATATTACATCCTATCAGTCTAAAAGCTTAGGTTTCTCATTCTTCCAATAAAGATACTCTCTCCAATATCAGTAACACATTAAGGTTAAAGTCAACACATTAACCTACCCTGTAACTGATATGCCCATTCAAGTTTTACTAATGTCTTCTGTAAGAAAAAGATCTGGTCAATCATTATGGCTGGCATTTATCCGTCATGTTTCTGTAGCCTCCTTGTACCTGGAATAGTTCTTAAAATTATTCTGGATTTTCGTAATCTTTTAAATTGGAAGACTACAGGCTAGAATGCAATTCTCTAACCTTTCTTCAAGATTAGATTTTGGTTATGCATTTTTAAGGAGACGTATCAGAGAAATAAAACTATATTCCTACACTTCATCCCTTCAAGTAATACATACAGCATTTTGTTCCTGACTAGAGAAGTATTTTCCAAGTTTCCTCTGACAAATTTGTCTTTCTTTCATAATTGATATTTTGTGAGAAAATTCATGCCTATGCAAAGCCAACAAATTTTACCCATTAATTTTATATCTATTATTATTTTATATATAAGCTGGTAATACTACAATGGCTTCCAAATGATTTTTCTAATGCCCTTATTCCCTTTCTTTGCCCATTAGTTTACTGTATCACTATGGACTTGTTGACACTGAGTTATCCTTTGGTACTGACTTACTTGACACTCAAAGAGGTACTCAATGTGTGACCATCAATGCAGCTTTTGTGCCATTTTAATGTAAACCCTTTTTCTTCCTTTGAGTCTTTCCTTACTTTCTGATGCAGCTGATGCATCTAATACTTCTTATCCCAGTTTCCCTGCCTTAATCAAGTTCTTCAAGCACAAGCCCAGACATGCATGAACTCTCTTTCAAGACTTTCAGAATTATTCCAGAAGGAAGGACAGTATGAAGAGAGCCAAACAGCTCTTTGTTGCAAACGGTAACTTAACAGATGTCTTTGCACTCACTTCCCCCATTTTCTAAGAGGATGTATTTTCTCACTAGTGTCATTTACCTCAATCAGTGAGGCTGGCTCTCTTGAAGGAAGAGAAGGGCACTATCAACAGGCAGACTTCCCCCACAACAAGTTGCCAAAGTAAGGAAATTCTGGAGTTATAATATTTGGGGATCATTTTTATTCTTAAGGAAAGCATCTTCTCCTTTTTTCTTCAGATAAAATTGAGTAGTTTTAAATATATTAACAAATTGTGAAAACAATGTATATCGTTTCTATGTGTCCCACACTCAAATCCCCTATTCACTATCAACAACTAGTACACTTTGGTCACAATTAATGAAGCCACATAAATGTATTATTACTGAAGTTCACATTTTTTACTTAAACCTCCCCATTTTAGCTGGGCGGTGGTGGCGCACGCCTTTAATCCCAGCACTCGGGAGGCAGAGCCAGGCAGATCTCTGTGAGTTCGAGGCCAGCTTGGGCTACCAAGTGAGTTCCAGGAGAGGCGCAAAGCTACACAGAGAAACCCTGTCTCGAAAAACCAAAAAACAAAACAAAACAAAACAAAAAAAACCTCCCCATTTTTCCCGATATCCTTTGCCTGTTATAGGATCTTAGCCAGGAGTTACCATTATATTTAGTAAGTACATTTAAACTCCTTGGGTTACTCTTGGTTGTGACAGTTTCTTGGATCTTTCTTTTCCTTTTTTTTTTCTTGTGTCTGTGGAGGTGTGTGTGTGTATATGTAGGTGTGTTCATGAGGGTGTAGGTGTGTGTATGTTGTACACATGTGCTTGTGTGCATACACAAAGATCATCACTGGGTGCTTTGCTCAGGAGCCACTGACTTTGGTTTTTGAGGCAAGGTCTCTTACTGGAACCTGAGGCTTGCCAATCAGGCCCATCTCTGCATCTTAAGAACTAGGATTACAAGCGCATGCCAGAGCAGCCAGATGTTTGCTGGTTCTGGGGGTCAAACTAAGTCCTTATACTTGTGTGGCAAGCACTTTACCAACGAGGTATATCGCCCCAGCTTCCTGTCTTGGTTTTCATGACTTCATTAGTTTCTTGTGGCTTTTGAAATAATTACCAAAAATTTAGTGTCTTAGAAAATAAAAATGTATCTTTAGACACTAAGAAGGCTGAAGGTCCCCCCACCCACGCACACACATACACTGCACACAATATTGTCTATAATGCCTCAGAAGTCTCAAGGGAAGAATCATCCCTTGACTCTTCTAGCAGTAGCTAGAGGCAAGACCAGAGCTTGACATCAACAAAAATTCCCAACAAGGACAAAGAGATAATTGTTGGAGTTTTCTGGAAATTAATCTGAATAGTGGATAGAGTAATATAGAGAAGGGTCAGGTTGCAGGGAGAAGACTTAGAACAAGACAGCGACTTATAAATACTCTAACCTAACCACCTCTATTTATATAGACTAATTATTATTTTTTTTAATGTAACAATGGAGTTTATTTCACAAATTAAAGCTGCTCTGAACTTGTTTTTTTTCTCCCAACAGTAAGTGATGGACACTGTGCCAGGCTGGTACTGCAGATACACTCCTTAAAGGATGCATTTCATTCAATGTGGGTGCAACGTGGCTTACTGAACAGGCTCACATATGATAAAGAATATAGACTATAGTTTCATTCCCCATTCCCAGTGGAGCAGGAGACAAACATTTCCACGAGATTTAGTGTTCTGTAGACTTAGCCTTAGAATCGGAACTGGAAGGTCCCATGCATCTACCTGTTCCTGGATACCCAGGCCAGGCCTGCACACCACACACGTAGAAGTGGCTTTATAAATACTGATAACATGAATGGAGAGTGGCAGATCACCTCTGATAGGGAATATTCCTTCCTCCCACCAACAGTGACAAGGGGTGTAGGAGGGGCAGGGCAGATAGAAGTGGTCATTTCAGCCACTGGGTCCCAGCAGTGATGAGCTTCAGGCCACACCACTGCTGCTGTGGTGAAGTCAAAGCCCTATGCCATCTTCAATGACAGGCAGGCGACACCCGGGCTGAAGGTAATCTCTTCCTTCAGAACTCTGACTCCCACTGCTTAACCTCCTACAGAGCAGGCTTGCCACAGAGGATGACTCCAGCTTGGGACTGCTCTGATAAGAACCAGCCATATCAACACAAGCGCCTCATGTTCCTTCTCCCAAGCCTGAACTGCTAGGAGACGGCCATTTCTTTCTTTCCCTGTCACCTCTAGCACCACCTTGTCAACACCTACTCCTAATTCTCAGGGACCTGTCTCTAACAGGAACCCTCATCCTGGCATCTTTGGTGATGACAAGCTCTGGTTCTGTGACCTGCCTGAGTCCTGATGCCCCAGGTGAATTTTTTCTTTCTTTTTTTAATTATTTTTATTTCATGTGCTTTTGTGTTTTGTCTGCATGTATGTAAATGAGGTGTCGGACTGCCTCTGAAACTGCAGTTACAGGCAGTTGTGAGCTGCCATGTGGGTGCTGGGAATTGAACCTGGGTTCTCTGGAGAGCAGCCAGTGCTCTCAACCGCTGAGCCATCTCTCCAGCCCAGCCCCCAGGTGAGTATTAAGTCTTGGAGGAGGCATCCTGTCTACACAGCAGGACCACATTTCCCTCTAGTCCTCTCAGGAGATTTGGCAGTATTGCCACAGTGTCCTGTGTCTGGAGAAGAAGGCTGTCCTTGAGCTCACTGCAGCACACACAGTAAAGATCCACTGGGTGGTACCTACCACTCCTGCTGAACCTACTGGCACCAGGATCAATCACAATCCTGGACTAGCCAGGCAGCCAACTACAAGCTCTACTGCAGGCCCCCCCAGGAACGGAGCCCAGGAAAGCTGCTCCTCTGCCACACGACTGAATCTTCTTCCCCTGAGGCTTAACTACACTGTAGGTGGTGTAGAGCTAGTGTCCTGGACCCAGGCTGGCCTGGAAGAACAAGGTATCTGCCATCTCTCTCTCTCCAGGAGATTCCTGGGGAGAATCTGGAACAAAGCACTGTTAGGCCCCATTCCACAGATGTCCCCAAACCCCACCTCCTCTCTACACTACTTTTTCCCAGGAGGCTGCTTCCAGGATGGTGTCTCTCTAGTAGTCACATGATGATCCAGCTATGGTCTCCCAGAGAAAGCAGAACATAGAGTGAGGATGGGATGGGGAAGTTCTAGTCCATTTTTTTAAATACGCACAAATGTCCGGGAACTGAAGGTCAAAGCATTTGCACCCTGGATGCATAGTCCTCTCAGGCTAGTGAACAATGCACTCAGTCACCAACGGTGGGAGTTTAGCACAATGTTCCCTTTGTCCCTGAGCTCATCTTAATACCTCTTCTCAGACAGACAACTCAGCCCATCAGTGAAACTTTAATGAGTACATGCACTGTGGAGGTACAATGGGGTCTTCTCTGTACAAGCAGAGTCAGGAGGAGGCTCGGAGTCCATGTCGTTCAATCTTCTACAGGTACAGAAGTACTTCTATGGTACAGCAAAGCTAGCTATCAAGTCAAGACTTGCACTCCTCCAGCCATCGAGCTCTACATAGCACTGCAGGCACCCTAACTCTTAAAATTTTCTTCCTGCACAGCCTTTAACTTGGAGTTGGGAGAGAGATTACAGATTCAACTCAGCCCTCAGGACAAGAAACAAATGAAGAAGACAGGGCAAAAAAGGCAGTAAGCTAAACCAAAGAAGGATAAGAGGCACAGCAGGATGGTGGAGCCATTCCAGAATCCCAGGAGCCCTAGACTTGACCTGGAGGCATATGGGTGAAGTAGTTCAGAAGACGGGGTTGTCAGTGCAAGGTGGTGGCTATGTTGCGGTGGGCTTCAGAGTAACCTCACTGGAGGGTGGTGGTCCAGATCCTCTCTAGGGGGAAATTAGGAGGGGGATGGTGGGGTCGCTGATGATCCATCATGGGGTCCTGCTCTGGCTCTCTGCACTTGTGACAGAAGAGCTTCACCAGGCCACAGATGCCAAGAGGGACACCATGATCATGAAGATGAATGACAAAGATCCTGAAGGGGGCCATTCCTAGAAGGAATCAATAGATTTCAACTATTTCAAGCCTAAATTCTGTTGGACTTCAAGGGAATTCTGAGGACATGTTTTCACTGTTTTTCATAAATCGTTTGATTTACCTACATACAGCCAAATAGCCTGTGAGGAACAGAAAAGGGTAGACCATGGGCACCAAATACTTTCCTATGCCATTAGAAATACAAGTACATCCAGAAAAAGAATAGTTGTGGCCGTTTAAAATCCTAGGAAATGGTTGTGTGATAGAATTTGGTATTTGTATTTTGAACTGCTTATTCATCCCTTTATAGACTAAATGAATATTATTTTGCCTCACTGGCATTTTCTTACATCTTAGCTGCTTTCCTCTGGCATCTGAAACTCAGTTTCAAGGTTGAAATATATTATCGTAATCACAGCCAACCAAAGGCATCCCAATTCAAGCTCTCCATAACTTCATGCTTCACCTGTCTATTGCTTCAGTTAATAGGCAGCTACAAGAAGAATATGTCAATAAATCTAAGCTTACAGATTCTATGGCTACCACAACCTCACACTTTAAGGCTTTTTGTTAAATTTGCTGTCTTCACACTGTATTATACACTATAAAGGTGACAAGTATGTGTCTTCAGAAATTAAGTGACTTTATAAAACTCAAGTTTCTGAAGAAAGGTTTTACATATTCCACCTAAAAAATTCCCCAAGTCTATCATAAAGACTTCTATTACTTCATATTTCTTTAATTACTTCCCAAAACCGATGAAGAAAAATAACAAACAGAAATATAAATTATTTATACTACTAAGCCACCACTGACCTTCCTGCCTTTTTCAACTAGAACTGGAGGACTAGAATCATGAGGAATAGCCAAGTGAAGTCCCAGGTCTGATACTCAGTCTACAGCATTAAGTACATCGTGACTTACTGGGGCCTTAACTTCTTTGTAAAATGAGGAAACTTGACAGGATCATCAGTAAGTTGTTTCAAGTATCAACAATCAAAACTTTAGCTTCTAATAGTGATATTTTCACAAAGTAAGAAGGACGTTTATAAAAATACTGCCAAAATAAAGGATCTAAAGAGTCGCAGTAGATCATTAAGGAGAGCGTGAAGTAAGCAATCTGTGCATCAGATATTTGAGTTAATAAGATGTTGGCACCATAGTAAGAACATTCCCTTGAACTCTGTGGTAAACAGCTTCCCTTTCCCTCAGTCCAAATATCATTTTCTGAGGAAGTTTACTGTTAACTATGTCTTCCAGATTATGGCTGCACAAAATTTATTTTCCATAAAAGCATTTCACAGAACTGGAGAGACGGCTTGGCAGTTAAGAACATTCATGCACTGTTCTCCCAAAGGACCAGAGTTCAGTTCCCAGCACCCACATGGGGCAAATCACAACTGCCTATAATTCCAGCTCCAGGGGGATCCAACACCTCCAGCATTCATGGGTACCTGATTCATGTGTGAATACTAAGATGAATGCACATATGCATAATTTTAAAAACATGAAATAAAAGATTGAAAAAAGCAACAACACTGCACTCAGGAGGCAGAGGCAGATGGGAGCTCTGTAAGTTTGAGGCTAGCCTGGTCTACAGAGTGAGTTCCAGGATAGCCAGGGCAACACAAAGAAACTCTGTACTGAAAAACAAAAACAAACAAATATCTTGAAGAGGCAATAAAATTTGTTTTTTATATTATCTTTTTAAGTCAGAGCATAAAAGATGTCAATTGACTGTGCCTTTTAGCTTTTACACAAACTTCCCTACCTCAACAGAAGGGCAATTTATCAAGGGTTCATGTATACAAAATGTAGAAGTTCCATCACTCGGCTCTTACATTTTGTGTACAGAAGATTAGAGCATTTATTTTGAAAAACCTGATGGAAAATATTAGATTTTCTTATTTTACTACATCCTTCATAAAACTTAGTGAGTGCTGGAAACAGAGTAACTAACAAATATTCATATACAAAACATAAATCAAATATTAAAAATGTAAGTATTAACACAGTATAATTTAACTTTTAAAGTATGCTACATTTAAAATGGCTATTTTAATATAAGCTTTCATCTATCAGAAAAAATAGGCATAAGTTTACACCAGTGTGGCTTAATCTCTCTGAGGCTCTATGACCTCATTTGTAAAACTGAAACCAACTTTACAGAGTTGCTATAAAGGAAAGCAGTGTCCACTACCCATGTGACCCATTATTCCTCAGTGTAACATCAGGCATAATAGAGATAAGGCTTTTTCCACTTTGCTTCATTTTCAACATACTCCTCACTTGTATTGAAGGCCCTGATCACATTCTAGTTAATAATGTATACGTCTCTCAAATATCAGCTTCACTGTAAGTGGTAAGAGGAGGAAAACCTTCAGTGTTTTGAGGACAGACAAAACCCAGTTTTGATAGTTCGTTGCTTTTCTAATGGCACTATTTATGGCATTGAACACTGAGGTTTATGAAGCAGTAAATAGTTGTTGTGGCTGATCAAGTATTTCTGTTTCACTTCACATATTCTGGTACCACTGACATTACCCCTTAACTAAATGCTTATTTATGCTACCCCAGGCCTCTTCTAGTCCTGTACCTGACAACAAATATTGCAATGCAGGGAAAGCAAAAGTATTGGAGGAGATATTGTTAATGCTGAAACGTCTGCTCAAAGCCAAGACAACAAGATTACATCATGTAAAAGTTTTACATTTTAAAAGATAAAAAAAATCAAAGCAAAAAAAGTTCATCAAAAGCTCTCCTTTGAAAAGATAATAAATTCTAACTTAAATGTCTGAGTTTCAGCACAAATGAAATTGCAAATATTAGATAAAAGAAGACTCCTTTTCAGTGTGTGTGGGGGGGTTGTGGTGGGGGTGGTGTATTCACATGTTTGTGTAGGTATACGTGTGTATGAATGTAGGTGTACATGCAAATATGCATGTGGAAGCCAGAGGTTAATATCAGGTCCATTTTATACTCTCTCTATCTTATATTTTGAGACAGGGTGTCTGTCACACTGAACCTGGAGCTCAAGCATTCAGATAGGTTTGCTGGCCAGTGAGTTCCAGGGATTTGCCTGTCTATGCCCTGCGGTGTTGAAGGTTACAGACAAATGCTGCCACATCTAGTTTTTATGTGAGTGCTAGGGACCTAAACTTAGGTCCTCATGCTTGTGTGGAAGGCACATTACCAACGAAGCCATCTCCCAGCCACTTTCATTTTTCTGTTAGCCTCTCTCGAGTTTTTTTTTTGTTTTTGTTTTTGTTTTTTGCTATGGTGGTGATAGAATCCAGGCCTCACACATGCTAGGCAAGTGCTTACCATGGAGCTACATCTCTAGCTCATTTTTCACTAGAAATATATAAATATTTACAAATCATGTTATAGTTTTCTTTTGATACTATTAGTATAGTACTCAATTAGCAAAAAATCATAAAGCAGAAAAGTGTATCACAATAAAGACAGATTACATCTTGTCTTGCTTATAGCGTTTACCCCCAGAGTACCAAAAAAGTTAAAGAAGAAATTATTCTCGAGTCTTTGTGGTTCATATAAAGTTCAGCTGCCACCATTATTTTTGACTCTCCTAATTGAAAAGAAGCAAACGGGAAATCTTTACTTCTGCAGAGACAGAAAAAATGACTTATGAGGCTACCATAAACTATAATTCGTACAGAAACTATGCTTTCTAGTAAGTAAAACTCCCCACCTTTACAACTCCAAAACCAACAATCTACATCCATGGGTGGCAAATGTAAAATATATTATATGTATAAAATGAGTAGCTGATCAGATTGAAAACGATAGCAATATGCAAATTTAATAGTGTAATGAAGTGAAGGAAGTGGTCACATGGCAGGTCAGTCGTCACATATCAGTTTCTATTATCCAGTTATTCTCTATCTGTACCCATTTAGGTCACCAGGAGAACTCGCATAAATAGCCTTTTCTGATTTGTGAGCCAAATACAAAATAGTATCTGTATTAGTTACCAAAAGGTAACTAATTACCAAAAGCAATGAGAAAACTCATTGCTGAAACAAGGCATCTGGTAAAAGCGTCTGAAGGGAGGGAGGGTTTGTCTTGGCTCACAGTTTTAGGATACAGTTCGTCATGTGGGGAAGGCACAAGAGCAACTTGAGAGCTAGGAGCCAGAGAAGGAGGAGGACTCCAGGGGCCAGCCACCCAGTTACAGAGCAAGCCATGGAGTAAGTGTAAGCAACTGGTCCCATGACACCAGCAGTCGGGAAGCAGAGTGATGAATACTAGAGTAGAGATAGCTTCTTATTCAGCCTTCCAGCCCCAAAGCCCAGTCAACGGAACAGTGTTATGGCCACTTAGGGTGGCTCTTCCCACTACAATGAATGCTCTTTAGAAACTCCCTTGTTGTAGAATATTATTTTAAGGTGTGTTACTTTTGTTTATGTTGCATTTGTTTAACTCTGTGAAGCTGTGTTACTGTGCCTGTCTAAACACCTGATGGTCTAATAAAGAGCTGAATGGCCAATGGTGAGGCAGGAGAAAGGACAGGTGGGGCTGGCAGGCAGACAGAAAAATAGGAGGAGAGTTAGGAGCCAGAGAAGGAGGAGGACTCCAGGGGCCAGCCACCCAGTTACAGAGCAAGCCATGGAGTAAGTGTAAGAAGTATGAGAATGGGAAAAGCCCAGAGGCAAAAGACAAATGGGATAATTTAAGATAAGAAAAGCTGGCTAGAAACTAAGCTAAGCTAAAGATGGGCATTCATAATTAAAAATAAGCCTCCATGTGTGATTTATTTGGGAGCTAGGTGGCGGGCCCCCAAAAAAGACAAAAAGAAAAAAAAAAAAACACTCCCACACAGATAAGCCCAGAGTTTTGTCTCCTAGGTGACTCTAGATCACGTCAAGTTGACATTAATCATCACAGTATTTCATAGGTTTTCACAGCTAATTTGCTCCTGTATGTTTTTGATTTGCCATTAAAACCTATTAATGTGCTTGATATAAATTCAATATTATTTGTACTAATGGAAGAGGACATAGTAATAATCTAAAACATAAAAAAATTGCACCTTTTGGAGGGGTGGGAAAAAAAGAGAGATAGAGGAGTATGGAGGAAGAATATGCTTAAAATACAATCTATACATGTACAATACTTGTGGTAGTTTGAATGTAATTAGCTCCCATAATCTTATAAGCCCCATAATCTCATAAGGAGTGGCACTATTAAGAGGTGTGGCTTTGTTGGAGTGGGTATGGCCTTTTTGGAAGAAGTATGTCACTGTGGAGGTAGGCTTTGAGGTATTCTATGCTCAAGATACTGTCTAGTGTCTCAGTCAACTTCCTGTTGCCTGCAAGATGTAGCACTCTCAACTCCAGCACCATGTCTGCCTGCACACCTCCATGCTCCTTGCCATGATGATAATGGAATGAACCTCTGAATCTGTGAGTGAGTCACATCAATTAAATATTTTCTTTATAGGAGTTGCCATGCATGGTGTGTCTTCACAGCAATAGTAACCCTAACACAATACTTCAAAAATATAATTAAAAAATTCACAATTATATAGGTATGTATATGTATACATGTATGTATGTATATAGAATGCTTAAAGAACTTAAACCATGATATATGAGTAACTAGGTCTATTCTACGTGGCAAGAATCTACTTAGTGAGGAGGACACAGTGGCTATCTTCAAATATGTGATTTCTCATTTCAAACAGTGGCAAGCCAAGGCATGAAAGCTGTAAGCAGGCTAGGGTTGATTCATTATACATAAGACTATTCAGCTATAATGCTACAATAGGATTAACACCTGAGATATATTTAACCTGTCTTATTTTCTCTAAGGACATTTATAATTAAATATCCAATAGGTTTTTGTATTTTTCTATTTTAGCAAAATACATGTCCACTATAGGAAAAACAATGCAGATAAACTTGTGTGATGTCATGTCCCATAAAATTTTAGGTGTTTTTATATGCAGCCTTCCGGTTATATGTATATCTACTCATCTCTCCACAACCTTTTCATCACCTTTTCCTAATGCACATATACACATTCTTAGATTTCAACTCAAAAATTACTATCTCTGGGACTGGGGAGATGGCTCAATGAGTAAAGTGCTTATCATACAAGCCTGGGGAACCAGAGTTTGGATCCCCAGAACCCACATCAAAATTGGCAGGGTGTGTGACAGGTTGGGCAGTGGTGGCGCATGCCTTTAATCCCAGCACTCGGGAGGCAGAGCCAGGCAGATCTCTGTGAGTTCGAGGCCAGCCTGGGCTACCAAGTGAGTTCCAGGAGAGGCACAAACCTACACAGAGAAACCCTGTCTCGAAAAACCAAAAAAAATAAAATAAAAATAAAAAAAAATAAAATTGGCAAGGTGTGGCAGCCCACCTGTAATCCCAGGAGACACGAGACATAGATAGGAAATCACCAGAGAAATCTGGCCAGCCAGACTAGCCCAAACAGCAAGTTCTGGGTTCAGGAGACCCCGACCTGAATATATAAAGCAGAGAGCAATCAAGGAAGACATCGCAATGTCAATCTCGGGCCTCCACACACACTAGCACACAAGTGCACACACACCCATGCATATGCAAAAAAGCAGATGCACAGGTGCAGCACATATGCAAAACTTTACTTTTTTCTTGGTTCTCAGGTCAGGTTACATCCCGTTGCTAGGCACTTGCATGCCTCTTACTAGTTATCCTATTTGCAATCAAATAATACATTGAGAAATTAATCATTATTAATGTCTGTCTTCCCCATAAAATTAAGTATTATATCATTACAGGTTCTTCAGTATGGTATTATCTTGAACATAACAAGCATTTATTGGATGGTAACTCAATAAATTTTATATATATATATGTATATATATATGCATATATATATAGTAAAATAATTATGTATCTATTAAGACCTATGTACAGCTATGGAAAATGTCTGAGATATCTAAGGGGAAAAGCAAGGTGTAAAACAAGATACATATCAAGTTCCTGCTTTTTTTGTTTCAATAATAACAAACTTACTGTATGAACAAAACACAAGGAAATAACCACACAATAGTTCATAGTTGTGGCCAGAGGCCCCTTGGAGCTAAATTATATACAGGCAGTTGTGAGCCATTGGATATGAGTACTGATAACCAAACTTTATTTACAAGAGTAGTACCCACTCTTAACCACTGAGCCATCACTCCAACCCCACCTTTAACCATTTTCATAACATTTCAAACACTGTTTAAGTAGATTTAGGCAAGTATTTCTGTGGTCTTAAGGGAAAAAGGTAGGATGCTTCAATAGTGATCAAAAACAAACAATGAAATCCCACAGTATAACTATAGATATATGTAACAACTCAGTCACTATATAACCCCTTTTATATTGTTGGATTCTCAAAATCACAAAATTTCAGAAAGGCAGGATAAACATACACACAAAAAAATCTCATAAGGAAACGTCTTACATTAGGAGTTCACAAATGTTTAATACAGAATAGTAACTCTTAAATGGAAAGTGATACTGGAGGGGAGAATTTCTAACACAGGTGTTCACCAGTGGAAAGAAATCTTAGGCAGTGAACTCCTAACTGGAGGATTCGAACAGAAAAGATGGTTTTCTTAAGTGCAATATGGTTAAGAATGATTCATGGCTTACTCCTAGACTACTCTCTGACTCTACCAAACTTATGTCACAATTCAAAATCTATCCCCTCCCTTCCCAATGTGTGTGGGGGGGTTGGGGGTGCAGGTACCAACTTCTTCCCATACGTTCCCTAGAAGACTTCTTACTGCCAACAGGCCTTCCAAGCAGGTACTTATCAGAGTGGGTATTTGGTTTCCTGGACTAGAAAACACCTAACAATGCGGCCAATACTCTATATGCTTTCTGAAGATAACAAAACTGAATTTAATATGATTTGCCAAACCTTGACCTTGAATCAAGAAGACTAATAACTAATGGGCTCTGGGTAGGATGGTCTTCAGTTGTAACAAAAAATCTTAATCATTTTACCTAACACTCAAAAATTTAACAAACACCCTGACCTAATGATCTCCTGTCACTTTATCTCTAAAAATAAATTAGACATACCTTTTAAACTTCCTCTTTAGCCCATAAAACCTCACACATTGAAAAAGAAAATGTGGGGGCAGTGTCCAATTCTAACAAATTGAACATAAGCAATAATTTACCCCAAGGAGATTTTTCAAAACAAAGCATATCCATATACTATCATAAAACTCAAGGCTTTGAATTTTTTAGTGATCTAAAATTATTTTTATTCCAAAAGAAGCAAAATTATTGAAGAGACTGGTAAATAAGATTATACTTAGTAACACAATCATTAGCTCTGAAGTGACCAAAGAGTTTGTCGTTTATTTTGAAAGTTCCTAAATAAAGGAAAGGAAACTAAAAGTGGCTGCAAGTGCCAGACTAGGAACTTTTGATGGGTACACAGAAAACTCCAGGAGGGCTTATGATCCAATGGGAAAAAGCATACTTCAGCTGAGAAATCCAGAACATAGAGATAAAAGGTTCTTTGAAGTATTTCACCTTGAGATGTTTGAAAGAATAATAAAGGATAATATCAACCACTTCAACTAGCCAACATACAAAATAACAATTCTGGATAGAGACCTTTACAGCTCTGGGTAACATCAATCTCCCTCAAATGGTTACTTCTACCCACAAGGCTGTCTTAACTGTCTTGAGATAACAGGCCTCTAAATAACAAGTAACAGATGCACTCAAATCAGAGCAGAGCAAATTCTATCGCTGGCTGCATCACTGTGATGAGCTTTACTATTTGCTGCTGTTATTGACTTTCTTCATTTACAAACAGAAGCAAACGGAAAGTACCCTTAAAGGTCAACAAAACAGCAGGGCCAATAGAAGGTTTTACTAAGAATACCAAGTACCACCGGGCAGTGGTGGCACACGACTTTAATCCCAGCACTGTGGAGGCAAAGCCAGGCAGAGCTCTGTGAGTTCGAGGCCAGCCTGGTCTACAGAGTGCAATCCAGGACAGACACCAAAACTACATAGAGAAACTCTGTCCCCCCGCCCCCAAAAAAAAAACCAAAAAAAAAAAAAAAAGAACACTAAATACCTTCTTTTAACAAAATATACACCACCACTACCCAATTTAAAAGATTTATTTATGTTTATCTGTGTGTATCTAGTGTGTCTGTATGTGTACGCAACACATGTGATGCAACTTGTGTACAGGTGTCCATGAAAGCCAGAAGAGGGCATCAGAGGCCTGGAGATAAGAGTTACAGACAGTTGTAAGTCACCTGACATGGCTGCTAGGAACTGAAATCAGGTCCTCTGGAAGAGCATCATTTGCTTTTAACCTCTCAGCCCCACAGAATGTGTTTATCCTTTTTCCTTGTCACTGAGACTGCTAATATATAAATTTCACATAAAAAAGAGCTTATGAAATATTCTAAATGGCAAGACTGGCCCCCTCCTTCATTCATGAATTTGGCTTCATAATCTTAGTTTTCTCATTGTTTTCACTGCTACCAAGAAAACTCCAAGTCTCTATGTACACCCTAGGGTCACTGCTAGCAAGAGAAATCACTTGGTACAGAATTCAACAATAAAATGCATGGTTATTATCAGCACAGTGCAATTATTTCATACATAGCTCTTTTCAGCACTGACCTCTTCAAGAATAAAATGCTTGGTCACATTCATTTCATATCCCCAGGGTTGAGCATGAGGCTTGCATGTAGTCAGCCCCTAGAGAAATGTTTACAAAAACATTTAATAATCACTACAAAATCATCTAGAGGAATAATTCCATTGTTTACCAGAATTTTATTTCCACTGGGGTTTTTCAGGGTAGGAAGGGTTAAACAGAGCAAGCAAACTATCCACACCAACAACTGGTGCTCTGTCTGTGCATTTCACTGGTTTTCACAGCTGGGAATTAGACCACCTCAGTTAGAAGCTGGCTGAGCCTCTTATTTTTCTGTACCAAATTTTAAAACTCAAAAAGCAGGCAATGATATCCTTATGGGCAGGAATCAAATCTTATTTATTTCCATCCTTCTAGTATCTTGTTATGGAATATGAGTACAATAAATTTTTGTTCAATAAATGCATTATTAAATTGATCCATCGTGTATTTTTCATACTTTTTTCACAGTGGCTAAAAATAATTTCTAATACTATAATCCATAATCTCCATAGAACAACACTGAAATATATGTCTGCTAGTGTCTGTAAGACAATTTGGCACAGGGCAAAGATGTATCAAACTGAGTACAGTTCCTGAGTCCCCCACACAGTGAAACCTGAAGACAATATGAAGAAGGGAAAGCCAGCTACAACACATTCTCCTGAAATGCTTTTCTGAGTGTGGCCTTGGCAAGCAGGTGGAGCTGAGCAACCAAGCACTTTATATAAAGGGGACAAATGAGCAGTGATAGAGCCACTGAAAAGCCAGAAGCAGCTAATCTCCCCCTAAAGTTGGCATTTTCTTGCAAGTTAAAGTCCCAGGGAGAAGTGCTACCTTTCAACTTTAGCACTAATGGTAAAGAGAAGTTTCTGAGCTCTTTGATGTACTTTTCCTCAATAATACACAAATCAAAATTTTCAATTTAAAGATGAATGATAGTTTTTCCCAACTGAGATCTCACAATCCAGCTCTGTCCTACCCATTGCTTTTTTATGTCTCTCTGCCTCACTCTGACTAAGATGCTTCAATATAATTTATTCATCCTGAAACATATTCAATTTAAATTTTACTTATGCTACATGAAGATAGATTACTTTGAAGAATGAATTAAGATTAAAAATGGGCAAAAAAATAAGGTCATTCAGTATAAACAAAAGAACTACTATAATCTGTAATTTTTAAAAAGCAATAACCACAGACTAACTTCAATAGCCTGAAATCTAACACTATGTAATTTCAATTTGTTTACTAAATGTTCTAAATTATAAGAGCAATCGGACCTCAAAATGCTCCCCGAAACTATAGGTGATATAGTATCACCATTTACTAAGTCATTTTAGCCTGCAGTCTTGGAGTACTTAACATCCCCACCTGCTTCCATCATTCCCACTGTAGATTTTACAGAATGACGTAACAAATATCAAAATGACTAGACTATGAACTTAGATAAGGAGACTCATTGACAAACATTTCAATTACTCTCTCATGATAACAAGCCACAAAATTTTTGATCTTGCTAATCTTTCCAACAGAAGAGTAAACAAGCAGATTTCACATTAGGAGAAATAATGGACCCAAAATGTCTCCAACAAAAACAGAAATCTCAGAATCACTTCAAAAATTAGACTCACTTCCTAAAAATGAAAACTCAGTCTCTACTTCCTCCTGCCATAAACAAAATAAAGGGATGAAAACCTGCCCAGCGACCCCTCTTTGTTCAGCCTGCACGTGCAGCTGATGACAGAATTCTCTGAATGTAGGAGAGATTCCCTTCATCACAAAAGCTTCCTTTTTGGATCAAGGTCCAACAGTCTTCGGAAGGACAAGTGCCTGTGATGTTGAGGAGTGCTCTGAAACTGACATCCTGACATTTCCCTTCAATATAGTCTGGATTCTCAATCCTATTCTATTTAAAAAGCAATTGAACATGTGAAATGCATAAAAATTATTGATGACAAATGAACTCATACCATAGGTAGACAAAACAAAGGCTATTTCATGTACTGTATTTTGAAAGCTTCAGAAACTGATCCCATTATTTTCCTCAACTAAACATATTCAACAACAAAGTATGTTCAGGACTACTTACCAAACATATTATCTGAGTATCATTTAAATTTAAAGGAAGCCTTTGGATACTCAAAGAAAATCCCGGCATTCTTAAGGAGGCTCACTGTTTTCCATGGTGATAAAAGCTGGACTTTGAGGAAACCCTGCATCCCCAGACACCAGTTCTCAGCCAGCTCCACAGCTGTCAGAGTGGGAGTGCATTTAGTTAGATCTAGTCACTCAAAGAACTCCACAAATCACTCTAAATTCCAATGCCAATAAGATAACTCAAACCTGATGTTAATAGATTCTAAATGTCTGTCTGAATTCCTTCATCAACTTATTTTATATCAATAAGGCACAGATAATTGTAAGACAAACTCATTTTTATAATGCATATAAACATACACGACACTAATATTAAACATTAGAACCTCTTACTAAAAATAATAAAGTTCACCAACACCAAAACGAAATATTTCCATTTAACAGAATCTTTTATGTAAACCCTGAGAAGTAACATACTATACCAAATGGAAAAAAAATCTATACAAATGCTAGATTTTTCTGTTGAAAAAATATCAGTCATTAAGAAAAAGCAGTATTATTATAAAAATCCAAAGATAAAATGATTAAGTATTCACACTCATACTTTCAAGTTTGAAAATCAACAGGAATGTTATGAAGAAAGAAACTCACCTTGGACACAATACTCTCAAACAGCAATAGTTCACACTGCCTTCAAGAATGCTTGGATATCACAAAAACAGCTCAACTCTCTCACAGCTGCTCCAAGAGTACTAACTACTCTGCAGTCCCAAAGGAGATGAGTCTAATCGGATAATGGAACCTTCATTCTCCAAAAACAGGCTTGAGATCACTTTACAATATACCACATGGACTCTAATCCACTGATTGGCCCATTAGTACATGCACATTCTTAAAACACTTTCCAAGTATGATCCTCAATTTCTTTTTCAGTGTGTGTGGGGGGGAGCACATGTATCTTATGCAGATTTGTACAAAGCTGTTAGCCATAATACTATTGCAGGATTTCTAGTACAATTACATATTTTAATATACTATAAAGCTATATAATAAACATATTTCTAAAGCATTTTAAAAAAATAAGAGATAACTATATAAGACATAATAAAAAAGGAGAATTGATAACAGACACTTTTTTTTTTCAATAAAAAGACCTCAACTGAAGGTCTGGCATCAGATAGCTTTATTTACCATTAAAAGTGCTTGCTGTAAAATTACCTTAAACTGAAACAAACAAATATCACCCAAATTTAAAATACAAGTTTAAAACATAGACAACCATTGTACTTGCTTGCTACCTGCTGTAGGGTAGGCATAATGCCACAGATACAACACAAATCTGGAAGTGGATAGTTTTACTGATGAGGCAACTGAGGCACTGATTGGTAGTCATTGTCAGTCCTGACATCCTTTTCAGGCTGCACAGCATCAAAACTTGCTCTTTCTGGGGCTGAAGAAATGGCTCAGCAGTTAAAAGTACTGGCTGCTCTTTCAAAGGACCTGGTTTGATTCCCAGCACCCACATGGTGGCTTACAACAGTCTGTAGTTCTGGTTCTAGAAGATTCACCACTCTCTTCTGGCCTCTCTAGGCACCAGTCACGCATGATGAAATGCAAATACATGCAGGCAAAACACTCATATATGGGGTCGGAGGAGAGGGTTCTTTCTGCAGATGGCTCTTTCACACACAATTTGTGGCTAATAATTAAGAAACTGATAAAGTGTTTTATAAGTATTATAAATACCTGGTTTGGAAACACAGGAGTTGTTGTCTCTTAAATGTTTAGGTAAAAACACCTATTCTGCACCACTGGACAACTGCCAAGTAGGCAAAGAAAGAAAAAGAAGCCAAACCTAAAAAGTATGTACTCATGACAAGGTGAGGCACAGTGGGTACAGAAAGATACAGATGATAAAGAAAGGCTTAATGTTAGGCTGCAAAACAGCCCATGCATTCAAGCTCTTCAGAATCTAAAATTTTAAATGAGATATTATTCTATTTTCATAAAACAAATCACATTTATTTTTTATTAATGGACTAAAGTATATCCAAAAAAGCCACAAAATAATATTTCTATTTATAAAACAATTGTCACTACAAATCCATAATTCGTCTGTAAATAATTTGGACACAAAATGCCAAGTAAACTTGGCCAGCACACTCTTCAAATATATCTGGAGAGGTTCTCATTAGAGCACAGCACCAGACTCTCCATTTGATTTCTCCCTTGTTGAGTAGGATTAAATCCAATTAGAGAGCTTTGGTTACCGACAGGGTATGAGTGCCACTACTGCGCCCGTGAGGTTACTGGGCCACGTTTGTCGTTGTGGTTCCTATGTGTCATCACCGGGTAGAACTGTTGGTTGCTTTCCTCCTTTGGAAGCTGGCATGGTACCTTCAGGACCAAGAAAGCTACTCCTCACAAAGGCTTTCAGGTCAGGGGCTGCCGGGCCCTGTGTCTAAAGTGTATTGTGTCTTCAGCAATAGGGTCTGACCTTCCACCTCTGCGGGCAACCAAAGGTGATAGCATAGGCTGTAATTTGTTAGTCTTTTTTATGGGAATTTAGTTATAAAACGATTGGAAACCACACTTACTCTATTTTCCCCAACACCATTTTCTATATTATGAGCACTATATAATATATAGCTTATTACTTTTAATTGCTTCATGCTTCTAGGTAGTATTTTCCAATGTCTACTTCGCCAGTTCAAAGGAACTTGCCAGCATGTTATATCCTCCCACTCCAATCATCACATTTTAAGAAACAAACACTATGTCCATCTTACCATGTCCTGGGGAATCTTTCACTAGGCTAGATATGATGGCTATGCGATCCTGAATATACAGTTAATACAGATTTTATTTTAGAAAATAAAATAGGAAGAATAACAGTGACACAAGGTTGGCTGCCATCAAATATTACACAGCAAGAGTCAACTTCTCAGACAATGAAAGAGGTTTTCCAAAAGAGCAAATGAGGTACAATCTTGCACCCACTTGTCTGTAACCACAAAGCTTCCAGGGCAGTCAGTTTCATTCATGTTTGCAAGAACCATAATGAGCACGCACAAAACCCTAACCATTTAGAGCTTCAAAGTTAAATGGTCCTCATGGCTGGTGGGCAGCCTTATTTGTCCAGGAGGAATTGTCCGCACTATTCTCTAACCACAAAGTGCCCTTTAGGAAAGTTGACTAAGACCAAAGGCTTTTCCACCTAATAATCTCTTCTAAATGAAGGATCCATCCTAGCCTAACCTGTCTTTATCTTATTGGTAACAATTTGGCATCTTACCCAAATCAGGGCCTCTTATCTCCACCTTCCTCAGTATACTCCTATATCCACTATGTAAGGGCAGAGATCACAGCCATGTGCCCACCACACCAGGCTTATAAAAACAACTCCTTGGTTCAGTTTGGTTGCCCAATTATATACATAAGAAATGGAGTTGGAGTCTAGGAATCCTTAATCAGTGCTCAAAGTAATATAAACTGTACGGCCATTCTAAAGGAAAACCTGGCAATTCTTAATGAACTTTATAATGGACATCCAACAACCCTCCAATTTTACTCTTAAATGCATGTCTCCTTAAGATAAAATGAAGATTATCGTTGCAGTATTGATAAAATATAGTGAGGTGTGATAAAGAGACTCCAGAGTCTGCCTGAAGTCTCGACAGCTCAGAATAAAGAATGCCAACATAATTAACTCAATTTGTTTTTATGGCTGTCTACAAAGAGACAATGATCCTTTTATATAGAGACATTTCAAATAAGAATGTCAAAGCAGTAATGAACCGTGCTTAGGTCTAAGCACACACAATCTTGAGTATGGCCTTGCTCCCTTCCCAGCTGTAAATCTACAGTTTCTGAAAATCTTACAAACAAGACAATAAAATTTGATTACAATGAAAACGTACCTGACTTCCTTGTATAACCTTTTGTAGACTATGGCTCTACCCCATCAGCCTGCAGTCCCACCCAGTGCACCCCAGGAAGCACCCTACAATCTCATTTACAGAAAAAAGAGAAAAGGAAAGTGGGCCCCTTAGGAACCCTCTGAACGATAGATATTAGAATCCACAAAACCATGCATAGGACAATTGAAAAGCCCATACCCATGCTTAGATGTGTGCTATTCTTTCCCTAAACACCTCTCTTTACTAACTCTCATGTATAAATCTACTTACACCTGTTCCTTAGTAGCTCCAGCTTTGCTTCCCCAAGTTCTGCAGTACAGTCAAGAATCCAGCTTCACCCAAGTAGAGGTCTCCAAGAGAACTCAGGCTGCTACAGACAGCAGCATGAAGCTGTATCTCCTGGTCCCACCACTCCTAACACATGAGATGGAATATACAAACACAAGCCATTTATGGAAATTAGAAGCACTACCCATTTTCCATTGTTAAACAAATATCCAAACACAAACTGGATTAGAGTAGATACTTAGGGGAGGAAAAGGAAATGATAAGGAAATGAGTGAGAAAAAGGACAATAAAAGAAACTTAGGTGCCAGCAATAAGAGGCAACCTAGAGTCTGAGGTACCCCTAAAGTCTGAGAAACAGAATAATAAAAGAAGTCCACATAAACTGAAATAAGATAAGAGTCATAAAAGCTGTAAGAAAAAAGTTAATATTTCATTTTGAAAGGATTCAAAATAATGTAACACCTGAATAAAGAAAATGTCACTGAGCTGGGCATAGAGGCACATGCCTTTAATCCCAGCACTCCAGAGGCAGAGGCAGAGGCAGGCAGATCTCTATGCGTTCAAGGTCAGCCTGGTCTATAAATCGAGTTTTAGGACAGCCAGGGCTGTAACACAGAGAACCTTGCCCCATAAATGAAGCAAGCAAGCAAACAAACAAACAAATGAGAGAGAAAGAAAGGAAGAAAGAAAGGAAAGAAATAAGTAAAGAAAGAAAATGCCAATGAAAAACAAGCAAAAAAAGTTCAGTGGGTAGTCATTTTAATATCAAGAAAGAACGATCATTGAAATTTATAATCAATAATGTAAAGTGCATGACCAAAGAGAGAATACAATTGCTTTTTTGAAGTAAATAGCCTGTTAGCATCATCCTGGCACCTAAATATCTTGAACACAAAATATCAAACCAGAAACAAATATAGTCTGGAATAGATCCCAAACCAACTCAATTTTTAGGACTTCATTATTTTATGTATATGAGTATTTCACTATACGTGTGTCTGTGCACCAACTACATGGCTGGCGCCTGTGGGTGCCAGAGAGCTCGATCAGATTCCCTGGAATTGGAGTTAGACTCTTGTAAGTCACCATACAGATGTTAGGAATTGAACCTGGATCCTCTGAAAAAGGAACCAGTGCTCTTAAGAACTGAGCCATCTCTCCAGCTCCCCAACTGGGGGTCAGGGTACGGGGACACAACAGGACAGGGTCTATATATTCCTGGCTCTCCTAGAACTCCCTGTGTAGCCCAAGCTAACTCAGAGTTCTGCCTCCGGAATGCTGGAAATAAAGGTGTGTGCTACCATGTCTACCTCTATCACAATTTTTAAGGTGTGTTCTTTCTTCCTTTGTGTGTTGTATGTACATGTTCATGTTCAAGTCAGTGTGAACTTATCTCAAAAAAAATAAGATGGAGAACAATCCAGGAAGATACCTTGGAGACAACTTCTGCTCACCCAAAAGCTGAGGCTTATAAAAGAAACATTCTAACTTAAAAGTAACACCTATAGGGGCTGGAGAGATGGCTCACCAGTTAGGAGCACTAACCACTCTCCCAGAGGACCTGGGTTCAATTCTCAGCACCCACATGGCAGCTCACAACTGTCTATAACTCCAGTTCCAGGGGATCTGACACCTTCACATCAGTGCACATAAAATAAATGTAAATATAAAAAAGTAACACCTATAAAGACATCTATAAAAGGTAGGCTCTCCAAAAAGAGACATATGTGATATAACTTAGTCTTCCTAAGCTTCAGCTGATGTTCCTTAAAAGGTGTAGCTACAGCATACTATATACTTAATAACCAACTGTGAATGCAAAATACATATCCACATAACACTCACGTGTGCACAACTCCAAAAATGAAAGCTATTAGCAGAATCAATTTAATAAAACCTCTTTTTTAAAAATCCTATAATAGCTGGTCATGGTGGTGCTGTCTTTAATTCCAGCACTCAGGAGGCAGAGGCAGGCAGATCTCTGTGAATTCCAGCCAGCCATGCCTCAAAATAAATCAAATAAATCAATTAGTTTTTAAAATCCCATAAAGAAAATGTAGATGACAGTGAGATGGCTCAGCAGGTAAAGATGCTTGTCACCAAATCTGATAATGACCTGAGTTCAATCCCTGGAACCCGCAGTGGAAGAAGACAACCGACTCCCAAGCTGTCCTCTGACTGCAATACACATACAGATACACATACACCTGAACAGACGGATGTAAAAAGAACTTAATAAAACCTTTAGGTCATAAATAAATCATAGTAGATTCCAGAGAAAAATATAGAAGTTTTATCTCTTAAGAATATTAGCACTTAGTGTAAATTAAACTACTTTAAAAAAATTCTTTGGCCGGGCGGTGGTGGCGCACGCCTTTAATCCCAGCACTCGGGAGGCAGAGGCAGGCAGATCTCTGTGAGTTCGAGGCCAGCCTGGTCTCCAAAGCGAGTTTCAGGAAAGGTGCAAAGCTACACAGAGAAACCCTGTCTCGGAAAAAAACAAAAAACAAAACAAACAAACAAAAAAAAAATTCTTTGTTTAAAAACCCTCAATCTCAGAACTAATGCTGAGTTTAAAAGCAGACTATCTGCAAAGATCATGTGTGTGTCACAGATCTCGACATTTTTAAACTTTACACTAGTGCGAAAATGATACCTATTCTATAGCCAGTTTAGAATTCTTATCTTTCCCAGACTAGTGGTATGTGGTATGGAATTCACCCATGAAGCTGGGCAGTGGCAGTGAGCCGCAGCTCACAGCCAAGCAATGGTTTACGATGGTTACCTGAGTATGTTTTCACATCCCATTATGTCACATGAGCACTTATCTGAACGCATGAGCTGTTGAACACTGTTATATATTTTGTTAGATGATTTTGCCCAACTGTATACCTATTAGTATTCTAGACACACTGTAGATTCTTTATGCATTCTAGATATTGATCCCTTATTAATCATATGATTTCCAAATATCTCTTCTACTTCTTAGGTTGCCTTTTTACCCTGTTGGTTGTTTCACTTGAAGTAGAGATTTTTAATTTTAATGAAGCCCAACTGACCCTTATTTACTTTACTGCCTATGATTTCAGTGTACTAACCAAGAAGTAACTGTCAAACCAAAGACATGAGGCTTTTCATCTGTAATTTCTTCTGAAAGTTTTCTGTTAGCTCTTATAACCTGGTCTTGAAGCTGTGTTGGGCTAACTTTTATATACAATATAAGGTAAGGTTCTAATTTCAGAGTTTATCTTTGAATATCCAGTTTTCTCAACACTAATTATTGAAAACACAAACAAATAAAACTAACCTTCCCCAGGAATGGTCTTGCTATACAAAAATCACTTGACATACAAAAAAAGGCTGACTTCTGGGCTTTTTCTTCTATTCCACTGCTCCATACATGTCTTTATACCAGTACCACACAATGTGGATTACTATAGCTTTGTTTTAGTTTTGAAATTGTTACTGTGTATGTGTGTGGGACTGTGTGTGAGTGTGGCATGTATGTGACATGGTGCATATGCAGGAGTCAGAGGGCAGACCACTCTAAGAAGTCAGTTGGGACTGTGTGTGAGTGTGGCATGTATGTGTCATGGTGCACATGTGGGAGTCAGAGGACAGACCACTCTAAGAAGTCAATTGGGACTGTGTGTGAGTGTGGCATGTGTGTAGCATGGTGCACATGTGGACTCAGAGAACAGACCACTCTAAGAAGTCAATTGGCACTTTGTGTGAGTGTGGCATGTATGTGTCATGGTGCACATGTGTAAGTCAGAGGACAGACCACTCTAAGAAGTCAATTGGGACTATGTGTGAGTGTGGCATGTGTGTGGCATAGTGCACATGTGGACTCAGAGAACAGACCACTCTAAGAAGTCAATTGGCACTGTGTGTGAGTGTAGCATGTATGTGTCATGGTGCACATGTGTAAGTCAGAGGACAGACCACTCTAAGAAGTCAATTGGCACTGTGTGTGAGTGTGGCATGTGTGTGGCATGGTGCACATGTGGAGTCAGAGAACAGACCACTCTAAGAAGTCAATTCTCTTCCTCCCCTTTGTTGATGGGGTCTCTCTTGTTTCTGCCACTCTGCACATTCCAGGGCACTGAGCCTCTTGAGCTTCCAGGCTAACAGGGACGGGATCCATCAAACTGTTGAGTCTGTTAGTTCTAACAATTTTTTGCATAATGTTAGAATTTCCTACCTATAACATTAAGTTCTCTGCAAACAGATAATTTTACTTTTTCCTATCCAGCTTGGATCATTTTTATTTTCTTTTTCTGATTGCTCTGGTTAGGATTCCTAACACGATATTCTGATGTCCGAGGAAAAGCTTACAGTTCATGCAGCAGCATAAGGCTGGCTATGAGCACTGCACAAATGGGCCTCATTAGGTGAAATATTTTTCGTCTATTCTTAGTGTGATGGTGACTGCTCCTATCATGAAAGGGTGTTAAATCTTAACAAATTTCTCCATTAATTGGGATGATTATGTGATTTTGGCCATTCATTAAACAACTGGTGCAGCCTTTTACCATGCACCTTACACAACCAAAAAGTTATTTAGTACCCTCATTTTGCATGGAACTCCTCTTAATTTTTGAAACAAAATACTTAAAGCAGAATTTAACGACATCAATCAGAGCTTCAAGAAAGAATTTTTACAAGAGGATACTGAATAAATAACAACTTTGAACAGGAGCACATTTTAAAACTAACTCAGACCAAGAATCATTTCAAAAATAAAATTTACCAAAATGGATCAAGGCAGACCAACACCACATCTAATATCACTGAGGCATGACATAATTGTTATACTCATAATGTACAATTTATTTACATACATTTTAAAGCCTCTATGTATATATTGATAATGGAACATATTATGATCAAGATGTCATATTTCAAAGGAATCCATGGGGCTGGAAAGATGGTTCAGAGGGCAAGAGTGATTGCTCTGCAAACATGAGGACCTGAGTTCAAATCCTAAGCACTCATGTAAAAAGTTGGGCATAGTTATACACACCTATAAAGCTACCATCAGGGGACAAAGAAGGATCCAGAGAACTTGTTAGCCAGCCAGCCCAGCAAAAAAAGCAGGCTCCAGATTCAGTGAGACCCTGTCTCAAGGAAATACAGGAGAATATGATAGAGGATGACACCCAACATCCTGCTCTGGCCTCCACGTGAGTGCATATGGACACAAGCATATACATAATTACATGCATGCAATGCGCGCGCGCGCGCACGCGCACAGAGAAAGAGAGAGATTTATATTGAATGAAGTAACAGCTTAAAGAATGAATTGGCAAAGAAACCAGTCTTTCATTCAAAAATGCTTTTTCTTTTTCATAAAGTTAACTTAAGAAACAAATACAGAAAGAAGGACTACGATAGAAACAGAAGCTCTAGAATCAAAACTGGATGCTGGGCAGTTAGTTGTCACTTTCCTTACCCATCCCAGTACATACGTCATTAAATTTACCCTTTTGACATAACAAAACTTCCAGTGTCATCCCTCCTGAGAATACATGTTGCTGTCTTGACTCAGAATTCAAGTTGGAGCAGCAGGAAATTGTTCTGCTTTGTTCTGGTGGTACATTTTAGCTTACTTAGTAAACCTGCAATTATTTTTATCCCACAGTCCCGTAGAAAGGTGTTTGCAAGAAAAGGATTTCATTTTGCTGATCTGACAGTGACAAGACCCTGGGGAAAGGCCAACTCAAGCAGGAAGGAAGCAGATTTTAGCAGTCAGTTTTCTTACCTGTTCACTGCTTTTGTGACTAGACTGTCCCAGCTCTGACACCCACCCAGAAAGCAGTGGGTAGACGGAAATAGTCACTTCTCAGGAGTTGAACTCTAAGTTTTTCCCTTCCTCCAAAATAACCCTACTAGGGACAGAATAACAAACAACAGGAAACATATCAAAGGTACATAAACATTAGTTGAAGAAAACATTGATAGATTGTATTTTCCAAGAAAGGAAGGGAGGAAGGAAGGAGGGAAAGAGAGAGAAAGAGAAAGGAAGAGATGGAGGGCAGGCAGGCAGGCAGGCACAAAGAAATCAAGGGAAGGAAGAAGACATTGATACATAACAAATACACAATGTGCTCACTCTTTGGCTACTTAAAATGCATTTCCTAGGACACTGTTTCAGATCCTAGGACTGCAGCAGTAAGACACACTGTCCCTTGAGCCCATGAGAGATAAATGCAAAATAAATGACAATAAATTAATTAGTGATTAAGTGCTAAGAAAACAATATACAAGTCTTGAAACAAACCAGTTTGGGGTGCACTAATTTCTGGTGAGCAGACAAGGAAAATTCATAGAAGAACAGACACTAAGGAATGAGAAAGATCCAGCAAATAAGCAGGCTGAGGGCAAACTAGTTCCCACAGGGGTTAGGTAGTAGATGACTTTAATGCTGGAATAAACTTTCCCTACTCACAGAACAGAAAAGAAATCCAGCACTGTTCAAGTTTTATGAATTCTGATGTTTTTAAGATCAGCAGCAAGTAAGATCTCAATGTACTACAACCATCTCAAAATCATCACCTGGAGGAAAAACAAAACTAAAACTATGACAAATGAGCTACTCATACAGACTTTTAGACAGTAATGACCACTGGGAAATTTTAACAGAAAAGAAAACACGAGTAATTCCAAGGAAAAGGTCTGTGGGTCAGAAAAGATCAGTGCGAAGGTTCTGGTGTGTCCCTACTGTCATTCACCCCAAAAGAACAGCATTCTAAGTAAGATCAGTATCTAGAGCCTGCCTTCATTCCTGACAACTGCCTCTCAGGTGCTCTAGAGGGCTTCCTTATTTAATGTAAACCAGAGGTATTACAAAAACATCCTCCTGAAATAAATGTTTAGACACAATAGAAAAATTTTCCCTATTTAATACCTTTCCTAAATTAAGAAATAGATTGAGCCGGGCGGTGGTGGCGCACGCCTTTAATCCCAGCACTCGGGAGGCAGAGGCAGGCGGATCTCTATGAGTTCGAGGCCAGCCTGGGCTACCAAGTGAGTTCCAGGAAAGGCGCAAAGCTACACAGAGAAACCCTGTCTCAAAAAAAAAAAAGAAATAGATTGAAAAAATATTTCTTTCAGGCAGGCTTGCCTCCAACTCAGCATCCTCTTGCCTCAGCCTCCACCACACCTGGACAAATTAAAAACATTATTCTCCCATTTTCCTGCTGGAGCAGTGGTTCTCAACCTTCCTAACGCTGAGACCCTTTAGTACAGTTCCTTATGTTGTGGTGACTCCCAACCATAAAATTATATTCATTGCTACTTCATAGCTGTAATTTTGCTACTGCTATGAATCGGAAAGTAACTACCTGATATACAACCCCTATGAAAGAGTCATTGGACCCCAAAGGGGTTGCAACCCACAGTGCTAAAGCAAGCACTTTTGGCTTATAAGCATCTATAATAAACAGTGTTATGCCTTAAAAATAAAATATGCCTATTAAAAACATTAGCTTGGGGATTAATTAGAACAAAATATAATGACATATATGTACGAAATGCCAGGGTAAAACCTATTACTTAGTTATACTGATTTTAAAAGGAAAAAAATGAGCTCATCTTACTTGAAAGACAACTATTTTATAGCACTGAAGGCTCCCCAGATGCATACCCAACGTTATATATTATTAATATGACATTTTAGGGTGTTGTAATGTTAACATTTCCAAGTTATGCTACCAAATATATTTTTTTCTATAATAGCATTTTGGCTAGACACTAACCATTATTGAGAACAAGCAAAGAGGGAAAATAGAGGTGAAAAGCTTGCTTTAGCTGAGGCACATGGCAATAGGTATTCGCTTAAGCCACATGTTTTAAAAAAGGAAACACTGTCTTCAGAAAACTGACTGGAATCATACCTCTAGCATTTGGTAGTGATGTAATCGCCCCAATCCTTGAGTTTTCCTCAACAGGAAAATGAGGCAATACCACCTACCACACTAGATTTATTATTATTATAAAATTTAATTATTAAATGAAACAAAATCAGCAACAATTAATGGAACTTATGCTTACTATCTGACAGTCATGTGTATCAGCAAGAGAAATGAGAGTAAGCAGAAAATAAAAGGAAAAATAATTCTAAGTCCTAAGTCGTAAGAACTGAACATAATGTTAATTAATGGTACTTACTTATAACAAAAGCTCCAGCTAGAGCTTTGGCAGCCTAGAGTTAAAACGATGGCAGAGAAGGAGCTAAGATCTTGCTTCAGCCCTGAATCTGGACTTCTGGTTACAGAGCACTTTCACATGTACACAAACTGGTCTTCACAATAAGACTGAGTCAGGAGGAAACGGAAGTCACCGAATGTCAGGCAGCCAAACTGGAATCATGACTAAAACCTATGACACTTCCTCCTACATCCCTTAAAACAGCGACTGAAAGCCTTTCTTACACAAAACTTGAGTACACAAAGAAATATGCTTCAGCAAGTACTTCTTTATTCAGGCAATAATCTAGTCCCATTCAAGGATACAGTGTCTTGCTGTATTTAGCAGAATAAATCAGCTTCTTGATGTAAAAATGTTTATTATAAGAATAAATTTCCAAAGACAAGTTTTTAAAATGTATTTTCCTAACTGAAACTTTAATTAATATTAACTTAGAACAAGGTAGACAGAATTGTTTTTATTGTGGTTATTTTATTCATAGACTTCAACCACACATCTGGACACTGAGTTGCTGGGTATTCCATCATAAAAAAAAAGTTTACTGTTTCTATCATTAATGGCTCTACTATAAGTTCCCTAATCAAGCCTTTAAATTGCTCTTCTTTATTTCATGCTCAGAATTTAAGCTAATTCTTCTGCCAATAGGTCAATCAGTTCCTGTACTTAGTCAAGATGATTCACTGTCACACAATAGCCTGGACTTTTGGTGACAGGAGCAAACTTGATATAGCTAGTAGGCTGCAGCATCTGAAGGGAGTTGCAGGAAAGATGCCCCACCCCACCATCACATGTCCTACAGTTATCATACTTTGAAGCAGAGCTGCATCAGAGCTGCATTCCTAGATCAGGTGGCCTCATTCACAAGTCTCTTTATGGCTGGTCAGTTGAGGCCTTTCCTTAGGCCCTTTGAGATCCTCTCACCACAAGCTGGAGTATACGAAGACCTGGTTCTGCAGTCTCCCTCAGCACACTTCCACTCTTACCTCCTTTATCTGGTCTTCAGCCTGCCCTGGATCCAGAACACTTCAGGTCCTAAGCACTGAGAGGGAGGACCACCACCTCTGTGCTGAGCTGCCTAGCAGCAGGGGCTTCTACTTTCTTAGGTTCAGCCTCTTGTTTACCCTAATTTAGCCAAAATAGTAAAGAACTTAATTTTAACCCTTGAAAAACAAAAAACGAAAAACTGACTACTTAGAAACTCTTTCTCTAGCCCAGGGCCAAATGCAAATAGACTATCACTCTCCTACAAAAGGTAATGGGGTACTGATACATGCTACAACATGGGTGAACTGTGAACTTCATAGAATGTGAAAGAAATATCCAGAACAGCTCAGAAGCCAGCAAGCACATCAGCAGCCGACAGGGAGGAGATGACCACTGTCTGTGACTTGGTACTGTTAAGAGTGCCAAACTATTTCAAAATTAGATTGTGTTAATGATTGTACATCTCTGAAATATCACAAACATTATTACATTGTACACTTTAAGTGAGTCAATTTTATGATATGTAAATTATTTCTCAGTAAAGCTGTGACATGAACTAAACATTCATGCTTAGGATGCTAGTGAGTTGAGGGAAACATGGAGAAAGACTAGATTACAATGCTTTCTTCTGAAGAAGTCTAAAATATCATGGAATCCAAAGATACTGAAGGATTCTGAAAATCAGACTGACACACTGACATTTATCTTTGAGGGAAAGAATTACCATGCTGACAGTGACAAGAATGGCTTAAAGCAGCTGGACTCCCAGGAGGAGACTAGACTAGAGATGTAATGGTCCACTTCAAAATTTTTAAATAAAGGGGATTTTTTTTTTTTTTTTTTTTTTTTTTTTTGTGACTGGGTTTCATGTATTAATCTGTCTAGCCTCAAGCTCGCAAAGTAAGAAAGACCTTGAACTTCTGGTCCTCCTGTCTCTTCCTCCCAGGTGCTGATATTACAAGGCATGCACTACCAGGCCAGGTTAATGTTGAGCTGGGGAGTCAACCCTAGGTTTGGTGAGCATTAGATAAGTATTCTACCAACTGAGCTCCAGTTCCAGCCTACCCCCAGCAGATTTTTTTTTAAAATAGAAAATTTGGAAATGAAGAGGACTTGAGTCAAGAAAGGTAAGAAAATAGGAAAGACTTTAGTATTAGCTTTAGAGTAGACTGTTATCTTCAGAAGCTTTCTGTAAAAGGGAAACTTTGTATGGAAACCAATATAGCACATGAATAGATACACCTTATTACATAAGCCTATAAATAGAAGGAATTATAGAACATAATTGAGTGTTAGACAGTAGAGATGTATGAAACCCCTTCTAACTGGCCTTTTAAAATAGCAGTTGTTTTAATCTGACTTAACTAATATAGGATTTGTCTTTAAATATATCAGATTAGGGTGTGAACTCACAGAGATCCGCCTGGCTCTGCCTCCCGAGTGCTGGGATTAAAGGCATGAGCCACCACTGCCTGACATGCCTGTTCTTAACTGTAGCTTGTTATGCCATATTTGGTTGATGTCCTTGAGAGGCCTGCTTTTTTCTGAGGGGGGATGGAGGGAGTGGATCTGGGAGAAAGGGGAGGTAGGGAGGAGAGACTAGGGGGAGGGGAGATAGCGTCAGGATATAATATATAAGAGAAAAATAAAGAAAGAAAGGAAGGAAGGGAGAAAGGAAGGAAGGAAGGAAGGAAGGAAAGAAGGTCACTCCAAAGCATCTTAGCAATGGAATCAGTTTATGTCCCCAACAGCCCATAAACTAAAAATAAGCAGACTGCTACATAGAACTATAAACAAGTTTTGCTACCTATTAAAAGCACTTAGGAAAAGACATTACGTGTCACCTTAACTTTTTCAGAAGCAACTCATTCTCATTATAAAATGTATTTAAAGTGTCAAATGCATTCATAAATATCTTACCTTAGGTTTTCTTAGACAAGCCACCAAGAAACATCTAGAGCATAAATCCTGGAGACAGACACCTGAAATGAAGAAGGAAAAAAGGATATGGTCAATAAAACTAAATCTGAGCTGACACTCTAATTTTTCACATCAGGAAACCTTAACCTGATTATTTTACTCCCTAATTCTTTTGTAATAATTTGTTCTTGAGAATCCTGTTCCAAGTCAAGAATTAAAAACTCTTGGGTCTGGGAAGATAGTTCAATGAGTTAGAGCACGTGCTGGCTAGTTTTACGTCAACCTGACACAATCCAGAGTCATTTGGGAAGAGGGAACTTAGATTGAGAAAATGCCCAACCCGATTGGCCTGTGGGACATTTTCGTTATTGATAATCGATGTGGGAGTGCCCAGCTCACTAAGAGTGGTGCAACTCTGGGCTGGTAGTCCTGGGAGCTATAAAAAAGCAGGCGTGAGCAAGCCATGGGGAGTTAAGTCTGTAAGTCACTCTTCCATGGCTTCTGTTCCCGTTCCTGGCTCCAGGTTCCTGCCTGTAGGTTCCTGTCCTGGCTTCTTTCAGTAATGGGTTTATAAGCTATAAGGTGAAACAAACCTTTACTCCTCAAGTTGCTTTGGGTTGGTTGTGGTCATGGTGTTTTGTCACAGCAATAGAAAACACTAAGGCATGGTACTTGCTGTACAAGCACAAACTCCAGAGTGTGAATCCCTAGCATCCATACAAAAGAGCAGATTATGGCCACAGACACAGCGTAACCCCAGCATGGGGCAAGAAGAGATGGATCCCAGGAGCTCAGTGGCCAGCCAGCTGTGAGCTACAAGTTATGGGAGAGACCCTCTCTCAAAGGACTAAAGCAGAGAGCACCAGCGTACTTCTCTGGGGATGGACAGACACAGACAGACAGACAGACACACAGACAGACAAACAGATAGACAGACAGACACACACACACACACACACACACACACACACACACACACACACACAGATTGGCTTCTGTACTAGCACTACCATGACTATTATAGCCACAAACACACAAAAAAGACAAAACAGAATTTAAAAACTAGGAAATGTAAAAGCAAGCCAACAGCACATATTTATAAAAGCTAAGTAAAACAGAAACTTAAATTTTAAAGTCTTATAAATATGAAACAATCCTTTATACTGGCAAAAATAATCAAATTAAAATGAGGTATCATCATCTTTTGTCAATGAAATTATAGTTGTTTTAAAAAATGTTGGCCATTTGTGTTGCTCCAGATCTTAAAATTCAAGGCAAGATGACTTGATGGGTAAAGGTGAATGCTGCCAAGCCTGATGACCTGAGTTCAGCCCCTGGCACCTCCATAGCAGGAGAAACCTGAGTCCCACAAGTTGTCCCTGATTGCACACATTCACAGTGGCATGCTTGAGCTCCCTACCATAAATAAATATTTAAAAAGTTTTAATTCATGGTAAGACTGCACTTCATGGCCTTCCTTCAAGTTTGGTATTTCTATCTTAACTACTAAATGGATATAAACATGAGACATTTCTAGGAATAAACTTTAGGCCACTACTTAACTAGAAGACCAGCACAGAAATTACAGAAGCAACTGATGGGATAGATGAAACTTACAGAGATGAAGGCAATCTAAATGACTCACAAAGGGTAGGTTCTCTGGCTGAAATACACAGCAGGAGCACAAAAAAGAAAAAAGAAATTTTGTTGTTGTAATAAGCCACAAAGATTTAGGGGGTTGTTATTATAACATAATCTAGGCTGTTTGACTGCTACAGATTATATAATGTAATATACCACAACAAATATTAGAATATATATAATGGCTATCTTTGTATACTGTTCTTGATCATGTAAACTAGTAAAAAAATCTTTCTGGGAAGCAATTTTTCTAATAGTCAACAAGAGCCTTAAAAAGTTCAAGTCCTGGGGCAAGGAAGATGGCTCAGTGGGTAAAAGCACATGCTCTACAGGCATGAGGTCCTAAGTTAGAATCCCAGCACCCACATAAAAAACTGGCATGCCTCCATGTGCCCATGACCCCAGCATTTACAGACAGAAACAGGCAAATTCAGAGCTCATTATCTCAAGGTAATAAAGCCAACAGCAAGAAGAGGACACCTGATGTCCTGCTCTGGCATCCACATGTATGTGGACACACACCTACATACTCACATACATTTACCATAGACACAGACATAACACACAAATACTCAAAATTCAAGTCCTTTAAAACAGTAACTTTTCCAGCAATCATTTAAATGAGCAGGAGTAAGGTGGGAAATGAGGAAAGAAATGGGGAAGGGGAAGAGTTAACCAATATTGAAGATGTATTTTAAAAATCCTATAGAGACCTACTGCTTCACAGTTAATTTAAAAATATAATTAAAAAGAAAATGGAAGTATCCCACATGGACAAATAATGTTGCTCCCAGAAGCCAGAGGTTATTAGACAGAAATCCCAGTGCTGGGTATGGGAACCTTCCTGAATTGTTGGTCAGGGAGGCCCTAAAGGGTCCCCAAACAATGCAGGCTATTAGCATTGCTCTTGGTTGCCCTCCAGAAATAAATAGGAAGGCCCTACTGATCAAGAACCAAGACCCTACACATTACCATTGCAAGATATAGCAAAATTAATCTAGGACTGAGTTGGATGCCTCCTCCCTGCTGGCTAGGGAAGAAAAACCATCAAGTCTTACCCAGCGGAGAACCTTGTATGCTACAATATCAACCTATCAGGCAAGATGTACCCACTAGTACAACAGGTATAAATGTTACTAACTTTCTGATTGGGTTTGAGGCCTACTCTGTGGGAAAGAAATCCTATCTGACACCGGAAATGTGGTCAAAAGCCCATAGCTGGAAAGGTCATAGGCCCTAGAGGAACCAACTACAGATGTCTGGCTAAGTAACATTTGTCAAGCTGCCCTCTTTAAAAAAAAAAATAATAATTTATTTATTATGTATACAGTGTTGTGTCTGCATGTATGCCTACTCGCCAGAAGAGGGCACCGGATCTCATTATAGATGGTTGTGAGCCACCATGTGGTTGCTGGGAATTGAACACAAGGCCTCTGGAAGAGCTGCCAGCCAGCAGTCAGTGCTCTTAACTTCTGAGCCATCTTTCCACCCCTTCAAAGCTGCCTTCTTAAATATTTACTTTATACATACAGGTTAGTGCTGAGCTTAGCACTGGTCAGAAAAATTTCTTTTTGCACTGGGCAGTGGTGAATACAAAGACTCAAAGTGATGAGAATAAGTGACTGTTGAATGTTCAGCCCTAAACACCCAACAAAGGCAAAACTGGGTATCAGCACCTACAATCACCTTAATCATCATGACTCCAAATGCCTAGACATCAGCACAAAACCATAAACATGAACAGCCAAGACAATATGCTTCCAGCACAACCCAGTAACCTTACTACAGCAGCCCTGCAAAATGCAATACAGCTGAAGAACAAGACAAGGACTTCAAAATACCAATTATGAATATGTTCAAGGACCTTCAAGAGGACATGAATAAATCCCCTATTGAAGTCTGTGAGAACACAAAGAAACAATGGAATAAAATAATAAAAACAGTTGAAGTCATGAAAGTAGAAATTGAATCACTAAGGAAAATCCAAACTGAAATAAAACTGAAATTAAAAAGTTAAAGTCAAACAAAAACCTCAGAGGTAAGCCTCACCAACAGAGTACAAGATATGGAAGAGAGGATCTCAGGTATTAAAAACAAGGTAGAAGAAATGGATACCTCGGTCAAAAATATGTTAAAACTAAAAACTCAAGCCCAGTCAGTGGTAGTGGTGGTGGTGGTGGTGGTGGTGGTGGTGCATGTCTTTAATCCTAGCACTTTAGGAGGCAGAGGCAAGTAGATCTACAAGTTTGAGGCCAGCCTGACCTAGAGAGTTCAGGACAGCCAGGACTACACAGAGAAACCCTGTCTTAAAAAACAAAACAAAACAAAAATCTAAAAAGTCCAGGTACAAAACATCCAGGAATCTGGGACACTATGAAAAGACCAAGTCTATAAATAAAAAGAATAGAGGAAAGAGAAAAAAAACCCAGGTCAAAGGCACAGAAAGTATTTTTAACAAAATCACAGAAGAAATTTTCCTCAACCTAAAGAGGCAGGTGCTATTAAACTACATAAAAGCATACAGAACACCAGTTCCCTAGCTGGGCAGTGGTGGTGCACACTTTTAATCTCAGCACTCAGGAGGCAGAGGCAGGTGGATCTCAGAGTTTAAGGCCAGCCTGGTCTACATAGGGTGTTTCGGAACAGCCAGGGTTACATAGAGAAACCATGCCTGGGGGGCGGGGAGCGGTGGGGGGGGGGGGGAGACAAAGAAAGAAAGGAAGGAAGGGAGAGAGAAAGAGAGAAAGAAAGAAAGAAAGAAATTCCCCATGACAAATAATAATCAACACTATACATACAGAACAAAGAAAGACAGTACAAGCTGCAAGGAAAAAGATCAAGTAACATATAAAAGGAGACCCACAGAATAACACCTGACTTTTCAACAGAGACTCTAAACGCCAGAATGGAGCACCAGAAGTCTTCTTTCCCAGTCAATCCATAAACCTGCAAAAGCGTTGTGCAAATTGTGGGTGGGGTTGGCCACACCTCAAGCTTTGAGTGTATATTAAAAACAAAGGCACATTTTTTTAGACATTGATCTGTATGTAAACTAACCGAAGTAACCATTTGAAAATAATAGTAGGTAAGTGTGGTGGTTTGAATGAAAATGGTCCCCACAGGCTCACAGGGAGTGGCAATATTAGGTGTGGCCAATATGGGGGTGGGCTTAGAGGTCTCAGATGCTCAAACTAGGCTTAGTGTCATTCTTTCGTCCTGCTGCCTGCCAATTTGGATGTAGAACTCTCAGCTCCTTCCCCAGCACCACATCTGCTTGTGTGCCACCATCCTTCCTGCTGTGGATTTGACTAAACCTCTGAACTGTAAGCCAGCCCCAATTAAATGCTTTCCTTTAAAAGAGTTGCAGTGGTCATGGTGTCTGAAAAGCAATAGACACCCTAAGACAGTAAGCTTAATAACATAGTGGGTTGGAAGCTGAAAGTCTTGAAGACATTCCTGAACAGTGGGCTAAGGTTTTGCTGGTTCTTCCTCAAGAGACATATCACACGATGATGATGATGATGATGATGATGATGATGATGATGATATATGATGGTGATGATGATGCCAACAATGACAATGACAATCACCAGGATGCTGATCCCTATCATCCCATCTTGCAATTCTTTCACCAATACTTTTTCTCCAACTTGGCAGCACTTGTTTCAAAATGACAAGTACCAGCCTGAAGTGCATCTGCTCGGTCATTTAACTGAGAGCTCTAGTCTCTTTCTAACACCTTATCCACACTGACTCTCAAGATATCAGTCACCTCATCTACTTGCTTTTGCGTCTGCCAATTATTATCATCAACAACACTTGAACCTGCATACATACCTGTAGACATTTTGGCCATAGCAGCTGGCATGGATCGAAAATAAATACTATTTTAAGTTATCAAAACCCTTATATTTAATATGCTAATTATCAGGACTCAAAGTAGTTGAATTGCTTTTGCTTAAGTTCTGAGAGCTTTTATTAACATAAAAATGCAATGCAGCTGCAAAATCAAACAAACCCTGTGCATTTAAGGTTGAACTATTCTTTTCATAACATTAAGCACATTAAAAGAACTAAGACTTTTCACATGCTGATTACTGTTTTCTTATTACTGAGTAAATTTATTCTACAAATAGTGACAACTGATAGTCCATTCAATCTAATCTAATTCAGTGCTATCTAAATATGTGCTCAATAATATTAGAATATGATACACACTTCACTGAAAACAGTCTTTACTAATTAGAGTATTAGGAAATAAATAACATTGATGAACAAAAATGAAGCCATCAGAAAACCTAAAAACACTTCTATTCAAAATCATCTTTGAAACTATTAGCAACTCAAATCTTTACTGTCGCCTTTAACACTAGATATAAACATGCATCAAAAAAAATTTTTTACTACATAGTTTCAAGAGAAAATTCTTAACTAGATGCCTAGAAAAATAACACTTGCAGCTGGGCTTAGTGAGTAAGCCTTTAATCCCAGCACTCAGAGGGAGAGGCAGGTAGATCTCTGTGTGTTCAAGCCAGCCTAGTCTACATAGTGAGCTTCAGGACAGCCACAACCAGGATAGAGACCCTGTCTCAATAGCAAAGAAAAGAAAAGAAAAAGAAAAATATCACTTGCTTACCTTTGTATTTCACACAAATCCTAGGACATAAAAGATGCTTTCAGATGGCTCAGTAAGCTAAGTAGTCAATGTCTTAATTAGGATTATCACAGCCATGATGAAACACCATGACCAAAGCGTCTTGGGGAGGAAAGGGTTTATTTGGCCTAAGCTTCCACATCATTGTTCAATAATGAAGGAAGTCAGGACAGGAACTCAAACAGGGCAGGAATCTGGAGGCAGGAACTGATGCAGAGGCCATGGAGGGGTGCTGCTTACTAGCTTGCTCTTCATGGCTTGCTAAACTTGCTTACTTATAGAATTCAGGACCACCAGCCCAGAGGTGGCACCACCTACAATGGGCGGGGCCTTTCTACATCAATCACTAAGTTAAGAAAATACCCTATAGACTTGCCTATAGCCCAATCTTATGGAGGCCATTTCTCAGTTGAGGCTACCTCCTCTCCAGTGACTCTGGTTTGTGTCAAGTTGATATAAAAACTAGGTTGCACTATCATAGAGAAAACATTTTTCTCTATTTTCCATGATTTTACTGTATTTTAAGGATGTGTGACAATTCTTGCAATAAAACCAGAACCTGCACAACAGCAAATGTTTGAATGTTTTAAGAGTTCTCTGAAATAAAAGAGATGTGCAGAGATGTGTTCCCCAATCCCACACGTAGAAGATGATGCAGTGTTTTGCTGTTGCTGTCTGTTATATTTAGACGGCTTTGAATTAAATTATACAGCACATACAAATACAATCTTGAAGGGGTCCACGTAATTGCTTCTGACAATCTGGAAACAAAAGCTGCTATTCACAGAAAAGATGACAGGCAACTGGAATCTGACAAGCTAGTTATTTACTGCATTTTCTGCACATTTGAATTTGTAGGCCTCCATAGCCATTAAGCAAAATTAGTTTCATGATGTCAGCCAAAAAGTCTCACAGTCAACAGTTTGATGTCATTAAAAAAGCTAGCATCCTCAATCTGTTTGCTCATTAGAAGCCTCTTGGTGAACCGGAGAGGTTTTAACTGCACTCTTGCTCTATCAATGCTTAGGCCAGCCCTGAACACTAACAAAGTCCTACAGTCCCTCCTTTCCCTATGTCTAAGTGAATTCGGATATAGTTGAAGAAACTTCATATCAAACACTCCAGTAGTTCTCTAACCAAAGGAAGCAATTTCAAAAGTACAAATATGGTGTTATTTATCCAACTTAAAAAGTAAGTATCCGAAAAAGTATTTTGATCTTTCTGGTGGTCCGAATGAGAATGGCCCCCATAGGCTCATATATTTGAATGTTTGGTTCCCAGTTGGTGGACTGTATAGGAAAGATTAAGAGGTGTGGCCTGTAGGGAAAAGAGACCAGACAAAGAAACCCACTCTGGCCCTGAAACCAGAGCTAGTGAAAGAAACACACCCTGGCCTTGAGACTCAAGCCAGTGAAACACTTTAGCTGTAAACCCAGAACCTAAGAAACACACCCTGATCCTGAAACCTGAGCCAAAGAAACACACTTGGTCCCTAGAATCAGAGCCAGTGAAAGAACTAGTTTGGCCTCGAAACCAGAGCCAACTCTGCCCTTGACAAACTGACCAACGAAACCAACCAATCCCTGAGCAGAAAATCTTCTCCCTGGAGAAATTCCACCCCTAAGGACTCTAGAAAAGCCCCTCTGCCTATTCAGTTGTGGGCTGTCCTTTCCCACCCTGGCAGAGGCAGCCACTCTCCTGGACTCCTCCTTCCCAAATAAATCTCTTTCTTAAAAGAGTTTTGGGTGAAGATCTTCTTTCACTGGCACAGAACAGAAGAACCTTTGCTGAAATGTTCCCATGAGGGGGCTGAGCAGAGAAAACCTTCCCTGAGATGTTCCCTTAAGAGGACTGAGCAGAAAAAAACTGGCTGAGATGTTCTCTTGGGGTGGGGGAGCTGAGCAGAAAAAAGTAACAACTTTTCACCAGAGCTGGAGGAGATGGCTATGTTTCTGTAAGGGTTTCCACTTTAGCAGAATGAAGCAGAAGCAACATCTTGGGCCAGAGAAGAAGCAGAGCTCTGCTGGGAAGTCCCGTTAAGGAGGTGGGGGATGGGGGTGGGGGTTCCTCTCCCCCAGTAAAGCTCAGCTGTAATAGCTCTCTCTAGGAGGAGCAGGATTGTTATATCCTGTGGGGAGACCAACCCCATTGCACCCCAGCTTCAGGTATAGCCTGACTTCCCAACAGGTCAAGAATACCTTTCCCTCCATAGCTGTCCTGTTGCAGCTCCAAGTATGACCTGGATTCCCAACAAGTCAGAGTACCTTTCCCTTCGGAGCTGTAACACTCATGTTGTGTCACTGGAGTAGGCTTCAAGGCTTCAAAAGCCCACACCATTCCCAGTCTCTCTCTCCTGTCTAAGGCTTGTGGATCAGATGTAAGCTCTCCAGGACTATGCCTGCCTGCCTGCCTGCCTGCCACCATACTTCCCACCATGGTGATCAAGAACTAACCTTCTGAAATAGTAGCAAGTTCCCAATTAAATGCTTCCTTTTTATAAATCGCCTTGTTTGCTGGGCAGTGGTGGCGCACGCCTTTAATCCCAGGACTCAAGAGGCAGTGGCGGGTGGATCTCTGAGTTCAAGGCCAGCCTCGTCTACAGATCGAGTTTCAGGATAGGCTATACAGAGAAACCATCTTGAAAAACCAAAACCAAAAACAAAAGGTTGCCTTGTTCATGGTGTATTTTCAAAACACAACAGTTACTAAAACAATCTTCTGCTCCTGCCATCTCTGAACTCATTGCATTGTACATTCTCATGTTCTTAGGCCTTTGCCTTTCTATCTCAAACCCAATCCATTTAGAATCTCCTCAAACATATTTGGCAAAATTTTACTTGTAACAGAAGTCATACTGGTCACTACCCCACCCCAAAATTCTCGTAATTCTTGCCCTATACACTTTCTTGTAGCTATTTAACCCTTCTTTATCAATGTCGTTAATGTTTTCAAAAATCATGGGATCAATCTCAGCACTTTAGAGGCAGAGGCAGGTAGATCTCTGAGGTTGAGGCCAATCTCGTCTCCATTGCAAGTTCCAGGTCAGACAGGGGATACACAATGAGACCCTATGTACATAGGTAGGTAGATAGACAGACAGACAGACAGATGAATAGAGGCTTCTCCATATCACTTTCATACATGCATATAACATATCTTGATTACGTTCACATCCCTCCTTGCCTTTGTTTGCCCTGCCTGCACTCTCCCCTTGTTCATCTCCTCTTCCAAAATAGTCTACTTTCTACTTCCACGTTAAAAAGTGAATAAATGAACGAATAAATAAATAAATAAATAAATAAAAAGCTGGATTATTCATATGAGAAAAATGTCCAATACTTGTTGTTCTGAAACTGGCTTATTTCACATAAAATGATGATCAAGTTCCACTCATTTTAATACAAACAACATGATTTCAATCTTCATCTGCCCTGTGTACTTTTCATGAACTTCCATAAAGTACTTCACAAACTAGCTGTAATTGTCTCTGACACAGAAGGCAAGCTCTCTGCAGACAGTATTTGAACACATCCTGACGAAGCTAACATTAAGATGCTATACTATAGCATACCTTGAAGTGATGGACTGAAGTACCTAGATTCTTTGTAATGTAGCCTGGTCCTGTCACTGCCTCACACCCCACCAGCTGTAAGGTACCTACTGAAAGCATGATCTACCACCACAACAACCCAGCAACCAAACAGGAAAGCGTAACACAGAATAAAGGATGGAAGACTCCTTTAAGACCATGATCCAGTGCTAGGGTCATCTTGGCTGGGTGGTGTCTCTGTTTTACTGACTGACAAATACTCTACATTACTCTATTCTTTATATCCAAAGCAAAGGAGACTGTCCTTTATATAGTCTACTATGGTAGATTTTTAGTTCTTTGCCAAAATAAATGAAGACATCCTAGACCTACCAATGACTCAAGGACCACTGGAATCCTGTCAAAGTTAGATAGACATTAGTCAGATTTGCAAGAAAAATCCAGATCCTTAAGAACTACAGAAGAAAAATGGTCCTATCTACCTGTTTTCTATGCTGCCTTTAGCATCTGGTAAAATAAGTTCTTAATTTGATAACAAGGACAAAAATGTCCAATATGCTGCTTTATAGAGTATATAACTCTAATTGTTTTATGTTTTTAAGAAAAGTTTAAATATTAAGTTCCTATAACCATCCATAGTGATCACAGAAATCTCATCAGTGTCTTGTTCAGGAAGACAAGTATCACTAAAGAAGAACATAAGTGATTAATTCAAAGGAGAAGGAAAAGGTAATAATGAGAAGAGTCAATTAATTATAAACAGCATGTCTAATTACAGATTTTGCTAGGGGCCTCAAATACTTTTAATTAGTTTTACCTGGTATATTAATTATATAATAGAACGCCACAAGAGAATTTTCTAATCAAAGGGATTTACTGAGTATGTAAAATCAGAATTTAAGTTATCTTTATAATTTAATAATTAAATGTTCAATAATATATAATAATTACTTTGAAAGTCATCAATCGAATATGTATCACATTAAAATCGAGTTAGAACATTACTAAAGAAACAACGGAATCATTAAAAAAAAAAGCCATAAGGAAACAAGTGTGAAGCTGAAACACAAATAAATATGTAGCTTTAATAAGAATTTTGGCCAGGTAGTGGTGGTGGTGCACACATTTAATCCCAGCACTCAGGAGGCATTGAGCAGGAAGATCCTTGAGAGTTCGAGGCCAGCCTGGTTTACAAAGTGAGTTCCAGGACTGCCAGGACTCTTACCCAGAGAAACTGTGCCTCAAAAAACAAAACAAGCAAAAAAAAAAAAAAAAGAACTTTTGTTTTGTTCTGTTTGTTTTATTTTTTGAGACAGGGTCTCTCTATGTAGCCCTGGCTGTCCTGGTGCTCACTATGTAGACCAGGCTGGCCTCGAACTCACAGAGATCTGCCTGCCTCTGCCTCCAAGAGTGCTGGAATCAATGTATATGCTACCATGCCAAGCCAATAAGAATTCTGAATTTAAAAGTGGTAATATAGCAATATTTTTAAACTATTTACTTTCCAGGAGAGAAAGCATCTTTAAGTCATGCCTGTAGGGAGTTTCAGAGAGCCTTAAGACTGAAATGTTGTTCTCTTATTTTAAATTAATGTGTATGTGTGCCTATGTGAACGTATGTGCATCATATGCAGGTAGGTAGCTGTAGAGGCCAGAGGGTGTCATATTCCATGGAACTGAGTTACAGATAATTATGAGTCACTTAATGTGCATGCTGGCAACCAAACTTGTGTTCTCTGTCGGAGCAATAAGCATACTTAACTACTGAGCCACCTCTCCAGCCCCTCTAAAGACCTTTTTAAAAAGTAATATGAAAGTCTATTACTGCAGAAGGTTCCTAAAAATATATACATATTGAAAAAGAGTTTAAGTGGAGTTACATTCCATTTAAACAGGATGACAATGCCCCTACTAGACACCATAGGCTAACAAATAAAAAGCTCAATGCCAGGAATGGGTTACTTCTCCAGGTTGTTGGTCACTGAGATCCCATAGATAATCCCAAAACAGCACAGACTTTTGCCATTACTCTTGGTTATGCTCTAGAACTTAATGGTAAGACCCTACTGCTGAAAACACCATATACTTGAGTCACAGAACATGGAGCTATCAGGCTGGTACTGACCTGGAAGTTTCTTACTAGGTAGAATTTATAGTGTGTAAACTAAGCATGCTATAGAGGAAAAAATAATCATGATCTTATCCAACTATGACTGTGATAAACAACCGAGTTGGCAAGATAGGCCCACTGGTTCCCACATAGTGGCACTGATGTCAAAAGAGTAACCACTAAATTTCTAAATGGATTTCAGGCCCACTCCGTAAGATAGAACCAATACCTGACACCTGCATCAGAGCACTTAAACACACAAAGATTACTTTTTTCAATGCTGGAATGAACAGCAGCAACAAAAACCTACCTAATTTTAAGACTGTCCCATTGACCCAACATTAATCTTTGATAAAAAAAAATAATGCTGTTTTATACCCTACTATAAAGCATGATGTTGACAAAGTCTCAAGCAAGAAGAATTATGTATTTATTTAGGGCAAATTAAGGAAGATCATCCAGATTTGGAGGAAAGTAGAATGGTTGATTTTTGGTTGTTTTGTTTTAAGACAGGGTCTCTCTACATAGCCATGGCTGTCCTGGAACTCACTACGTAGACCAGGCTGGCCTCAAACTCCCAGAGATCCTCTGCCTCCCACGTGTTGTGGTTAAAGGCATGTGCCACTATGCCCAGCTTAAAATAGCTGTTAAATTGGAAATAGACTAGAGCTTAAATCACAGTGTATCTTAAATTCTTAAAATTCATGTTTTTAATTTGTATCAGTTTTTATTTTGTGTATGGGGGGCAGTGTCATGGTGCACATGTGGAGATCAGAGGACAACTTGCAGGAGTCAGTTGTTTCCTTCTACTATGTGGGTCCCAAGGATCAACTCAGGCTTGGCGACAAATGTCTGTACATCCTGAGCCATCCTGCCTGCCTGCCCGAAAGTCAAATTCTATTACAAAGCCCGTTCCAAGCCTCCACTTCCACCCTCTCCCTTTTCAGACCATCCCGGAGGTTCTCTGAAATTCAGACAGCAGAATGCTACTGTGGGTTTTGAAATAAGGAAGAAACTGTGAAGACCATTTCTTAAGATTAGTAACATTTGGAGCTGGAGATGGCTCAGTAGTCAAGAGAGCTTACTGCTCTCACAGAGGCCCTGGGTTCAATTTCCAGCACCAACATGGCAACTCACAACTGGCTGTAACACCAGTTACAGGGGATCCTGTACCAGGTTTTGTCTTTTGGGCCACCAACCAGCTCCCAAATTATGACACAGACTTTTTGTTAGTTTTGAAAGCTCAGCCTTAGCTTAGCTCTTTTCTGTCTAGCTCTTTTAACTTAAATCAACCTGTTTCTCTTTATCCACCTTTTGCCTTGGGGCTTATTACCTTTCTTACTTGTTTATATCCTACTTTCACTGCTTCTCTATGTCTGGCTGGCTGGCGCCTGCCTGGCTTCTTGTCCTGGGTATGTCCCTCGTTCTCTCCCCCTTCTCTTCTTTCTAGAACCTAGATTTCTCTTCCTATTTATCCTCACTGCCTGCCAGCCTCACCTATCCCTCTTCTACCTAGCTATTGGCTGTTCAGCTCTTTATTAGACCAATCAGGTGCCTTAGACAGGCAAGGTGAAACAGATGCAACACATCTTTATATAAGTAATCACACTTCCTTACATTGTTAAACAAATGCAGCATAAACAAATGTAACACATCTTTGCCCGGTTAAAGTGACATTCTACAACAGGATCCAACGCCCTCTTCTGACCACTGCAGGCACCTGCATGCATGTGATGCACATAAACTCACACAGGCATACACATATATACATGAGTAAAAAATAAAAGGATAAACCTTTTTAAAATAATTAAAACATCACAGAACCATCTAGGGACTATAGTTGAGAAACAATGGAAGTAAGAAAAGCAACTCAATAAGATGATGACAGATTCAAAAGGAACAAAGTGGTTGCTTTAAGGATAGTAAAGAAGAGCAGAATCTGATCTGGCCAATAAACTCCCTTTTTTATTACCAATTCAGTTTATACTGGAAATAGGTAGATACGGGTAGAGTAATTACTTTTCTAATTTGTCTGATAGAAGAAGGGGAACCTTAAGAGTTCACTTGTGAAGTATAGATCACCTTTTTTTCATCCAGGTTACAGGGTGTCTCAAATTCAATCACCAGGAAAATTATCTTTTTCAATTACACTAATTCTCCTGGCATTTTCTCCCAAAATCCTTTAAGAGCAAATTAGAGGTACTCATTTAGTCTTTATTGCTGTTTTGATGGCAATTAGCTTACCTCCTCACCTCTAGGTGTACTTACCTACACCCCTACATTCACTCACCTAACCCCCACCTTCACAGAGTCCAGGCAAAACACAATCAAAATGTCTAATTTCTTCTGACCTGGAAGTGGGACTAAAGGAGAGATTACACACTTTGCCAAAATTAATGATACTAGAATAAGAGCTAAAGTCGTTAAAATCTAATGTCAGATTTTATTTTATTTATTTCTTTATTTTTTTTCCCTTGAGACAGGGCCTCATGTATCCCAGGCTGGCCTCCACCTTATCTTCCTGCCTCCTGTTTATGCAATGCTAAGGATTAAATCTAGGGCTTCATGCATGGTAGGCAAGCACTCTACCAACTGAGTTACATCCCCAGGCCCCTAATGTTAGATCTTTAGGATAATCTTCATATATTCTTTACCTTAGATTCAATAAAACCCCCACCAAAAGAAAAGGAGGTGGCTGGCAGTGGGATCAGGATCCATCCCTAGTGCATGAGCAGGCTTTTGGGAACCCAGTGCCTATGGTGAGACACCTTATAAGCCTTGGTGCAGGGGAAGGGCTTGGCCCTGCCTCAGCTGAATGTACCAGGCTCTTCTGACTCCCCATGGGAGACTTTGCCTTGGAGGAGCTGGGAATGGGGGTGGGTTGGGGGGAAGGCTAGGGGGTGGGAGGAAGGAAGAGAGGGGGATCTGTGATTGGTATGTAAAATGAACAGAAAATGTCTTAATAATTAAAAAAAAGAAGAGGAGGAGGGAGGAAGAAGAGGAGGAGGAGGAGGAGAAAGAAGTAGTCTTAAATAAATAATGAAAGACAAAAAAAATCACTTGAAGTTTCAAACAAGGCTTCACTCTCCTGTTTTTATTTATTTTTATTTCAGTGGGGCCAAAGTAGCTAACAGACACACCTAATAAATGAGTGTGAGAAGCCTCCCTGCCACCATCCAAGGGGGTACCCAATAGCATTAGTATACAAGACTCTCAATATCTGAAGCCCAACAATCCTTTCCCACACCACTTCCCACTCCCTCGTCTGTCAGCTGCTCCCACTGATGTGCAAAGACACCGGTTTTAATGCTCTCTCATGCTCCAGTTCCAAAGCTCATTACACCTTTTCTTTATAAACCAGTCTTTTCCCCAGCTTAGGTGAGAAATTCCACTCAACTTCCTTCAGAAATCAGAGACCCTGAAACATACCCCCCTCTAACCACACAAGTAAAATGACTTTCCTTCCTCCACAAAAGCCTCTCTGGAATTTCTCGGAAGGTAGCTAAGGAGATGGATGGCTCAGCAGGTCAGAGTGCTTGCTATGCAGACTTGAGACACCGAGTCTGATCCCTCGACCCCACCAGAGGGAACTAACCTCTGACTTCGGTATAGTCATGTGGCACTCTTGCTTGCCTGCCCCCTAAAAACCCCTAATAATAAGTATTTTTTAAAATAATAAAAAGTTTTCAGTATTGTCAATTTGAAAACTCTCGAATGCTTGCTCTATTATAGGTACCAAAATGATTTAGATCTCAGTTCTGTGCACTGCTGTTTTGCTCTTCACTTGTTTTATCTGTTCTTCCTATTCACTAGACAATTTTAAGCACATCTGGAATATGGCAACTTTAGTTTCTTAAAAGAAAATCCAATGGAGATTAAACGATTGCACAGAAGACTTTTCATGTAAGGCTCAAAGGGCTCATCTGGCCCCTAAAATGAATTTTTATTAATATTCATAATACTGCTAAAACAAATGTTTAAAAATTTTTAATATTTATGTATCCATTTTGAAAATGTATTCATACACTGCCTTATAAGTGATCAAAATGCTGAAATATAAAGGAAGCTCACAACCAGATGTGGTGGTGTTCACAACCAAATTTGGTGGTGTTCACAACCAAATTTGGTGGTGCACACCTATAACTGCAGCACTGGGGAAGCTGAGGTGTGCTGTGGTCAGCCTAGGCTACAGTGAGGTCACACTGGTGTGCAATGGTCAGCCTAGGCTACAGTGAGGTCACACTGGTGTGCTGTGGTCAGCCTAGGCTACAGTGAGGTCACACTGGTGTGCTGTGGTCAGCCTAGGCTACAGTGAGGTCACACTGGTGTGCAATGGTCAGCCCAGGCTACAGTGAGGTCACACTGGTGTGCTGTGGTCAGCCTAGGCTACAGTGAGGTCACACTTGTGTGCAATGGTCAGCCTAGGCTACAGTGAGGTCACACTGGTGTGCAATGGTCAGCCTAGGCTACAGTGAGGTCACATTGGTGTGCAATGGTCAGCCTAGGCTACAGTGAGGTCACACTGGTGTGCAATGGTCAGCCTAGGCTACAGTGAGGTCACATTGGTGTGCAATGGTCAGCCTAGGCTACAGTGAGGTCACACTGGTGTGCAGTGGTCAGCCTAGGCTACAGTGAGGTCACACTGGTGTGCAATGGTCAGCCCAGGCTACAGTGAGGTCACACTGGTGTGCTGTGGTCAGCCTAGGCTACAGTGAGGTCACACTGGTGTGCTGTGGTCAGCCTAGGCTACAGTGAGGTCACACTGGTGTGCTGTGGTCAGCCTAGGCTACAGTGAGGTCACACTGGTGTGCAATGGTCAGCCTAGGCTACAGTGAGGTCACACTGGTGTGCTGTGGTCAGCCTAGGCTACAGTGAGGTCACATTGGTGTGCAATGGTCAGCCTAGGCTACAGTGAGGTCATACTGGTGTGCAATGGTCAGCCTAGGCTACAGTGAGGTCACATTGGTGTGCAATGGTCAGCCTAGGCTACAGTGAGGTCACACTGGTGTGCAATGGTCAGCCTAGGCTACAGTGAGGTCACATTGGGAACACCAATTACTTTTTTGTTGGGTGAAATCTTTTTACACAGTATCTCTGTGCCATTAGTGTAAAAAGAAAAGGAAGCTTCAAGAAAAATAGTATCTAAAGACTACAGCCTCAAACCCACAGCAATTCCACCATGATGGTTAATCTTGGATGTCAATTTGACAGATCTAGAATCACCTAGGGGGGAAGGAAGGAAGGAAGGAAGGAAGGAAGGAAGGAAGGAAGGAAGGAAGGAAGGAAGGAAGGGGAGAGAGAGAGAGAGAGAGAGAGAGAGAGAGAGAGAGAGAAAGAAAGAGAAAGAAAGAAAGAAAGAAAGAAAGAAAGAAAGAAAGAAAGAAAGAAAGAAAGAAAGAAAGAAAGAAAGAAAAGAAAGCCAGCCAGCCAGCCAGCCTCTGGGCACACGTGTCAGGGATTGTCTAGATTAGGTTAACCAAAGTGAAAAGACCCACTTTAACTGGGCAGCACCATTTTATGAACCAGGATTGAACTGAATAAAAGGAAACAGCAAACTGAGCAGCAGCATTCATCCCTCTCTGCCTCCTAACTGCGAACAGTGTGACCAGCTGCCTCAAGCTCCTGCTGCTGGGACTTCACTGCCATGAATGATAAACTGAACCCTCGAACTGTGAGCTAATGAAACCCCCTCCAGTTGCTTCAGCAGGTATTTTATCAGAGTAACAAGAAACTAATATACTATATACAATATAGCTTTTGTCATACGTATTTGAGGAAGTTGGTTTCAATAAAAACACAGAAGTGTGGTTTCAGACTCTGATGTAGGCCTTCCTTTGCTTTTCAAAATGACTGATCAATCTAATCCTTTCTATTTCTTAAGCTCTAAGATCTGGTGGTTGCAAACCCACTATTGAAAAAGCATTTTCTAAAGCTACTTGGTATACTTTAATTTAGTGGCTCCAGCTCTAAAATCTACCAGTCATTTTACTTAGAATAAAACTGTAACAGGGTGTGAAGATGCATACCTAGAATGCCAGCACTACAGAGAGGCTGGGGCAGGAGAATCACAAGTTCAAAGCCAGTTTGGACTATATTAGTGATAGTAAGCTCAACCTGGGCTGAACACACACACACACACACACACACACACACACACACACACACACACAGAGACATACACAGACAGACAACACACACACACACACACACACACACACAATGTAAAAAAAAAGTTTTTAAGCAAGACAAACAAAACGATTCACCCTTATATCATATAGATTGCAAATAAAAATAGTAGTCAGCTTGAATCAGGTAAAATTCTAAAATTGTTTACCTCAATAATAAAAATATATTGGAAAATTCAGTACTAATTGAATTAGGTATTCTACAGATTAGAATAAACAAAACCTAAGTAGATTGAAATTTAGTGCAGAAACTGCAAATCACAGACTATTGTATTTTGTCCTTTATCTTCCCTTCCCTGGTGCCAGCCACCTGTTTTAGATGTTCTCACGCAGCGGAAATAGCAACAATGCCATTCTTCTTCCAAGTCCAATCAGGTTCTGGCAAACGTAAGTCAGGATGTCAGTTAAAAATAGAAACTCAACCCAAAATTTAATTTGGCAAATATCTACTGAAGTACTGAGCATACCTCTCTTGAATGGTACTGGATTTTCAATTTATCATTTAAAAACATAAAAAAATACTAAAAATCTATACATAGAGCCAAATAAATAATAGTTCTCAAATGAATAATACATGAATTTTAAATTCTGTACTGCTGTGTATGAAATCTCACATCTTCCCACTCCTGCTCTTTCTCCACAGTATCCTCACTGTATATGCTACTCACTCATTAACCATGTAATAAACGTCTTGACAGTGTTCTGTAATCCTTACTTTGCTTTCATAATGGCCCTGAAGTATAAAAGAAGTGATGCTAACAATTTGGATATGCTACAGGGAAGCTTTAGGGTGCTTCCTTTAGATGAAAAAAAGAAAGAAAAAGAAAAATCTCTAATAAGGAAAGACCAGTACACATAGGGTCTTGGACTACCCACGGCTTGGGACATCCACCAAGGGTTTTGGAACTATTACCCAAGAGATGAGGGGGTCCATCATATAAACTGCCTGTTCCAGCTAGTTTTTATGTCAACTTGACACAAGCTAGAGTCATCTGAAAGGAGGGAACTTCAATTGAGAAAATGCCTTGTAAGATCAGGCTGCTGCAGGCAAGCCTATAGGCATTTCTTATTTTGTTATTGATGGAAAGGGCCTAGCCCATTGTGGGTGGGGACATCCCCGGGCTGGTGGTTCTGGGTTCTACTAAGACATGTTGAGCAAGTCATCAGGAGCAAGCTAGTAAACAACACTCCTCTATGGCCTCTGCATCAGCTCCTGCCTCCAGGTTCCTGCCCTGACTGCCTTTGATGATGAACTGTAAACTGGAAGAGTAAGCAAAATGAATCCTTTCCTCCCCTAACTGCTTTTGGTCAAGGTGTTTCATGACATCAACAGCAACCCTAACTAAGATACTGCCTATGGCTGCCTTTGTTCGACATTAGCAGTTGAGTAATCACAGCACACCACCTGGCTTTTTATCAAGATATTTGCCAACTTTTAAAAAAAAAATTGGATAAAATTTCCTTACCTATTCATTTGTAAATGAAGATGACAGAACTTACAGAATTTCTTACAGACTGTTGTATACAATTAACTTTTGAATATTTACAATATATGAAACCAGTGTAGATATTTCCTGAACTACTAAACACAGCACAGTTGACTCAACAACTCAGGTGAAGTAAACTGTGGGACTTAAAATGTAGTAATGTCTAACTCAGCAGCACTCTAATTAATTTACTATTACTCAGCATGGTATTGTCATAGGAGGTTGAATAATGACAGAAGCCCATTTGTGTACCATTGTTTGGACTACAGGATTTTCAAGTAAGAAAAAATGACTAGAGGTGATTAAAACAAATGTAGTTTGAAGTTTTATAATAGAAAACAATTGGTTTTTATTCTCAAGCAATAAATCAAAGGACTAAGTTCAAAATTAAAATGTCAATGTACCTAGTCAATAAATATCCAATGAATTAAATAGAACTATGTGGATGGCCATGCCATTCATAGCAATTATTTGGTTAAAATTTTCACACTCCAAAGTTAAGAAAAGTAGATCTGTCAAATCTTCCTCTTCAACCCCACCACCCCTGTTATCCCAGCATAGTCCAACACTTCCCATGGCCAATGCCAAGAGAAAACCACATTTGAACTGGATGCCAAGGCTACTTCATTCTGTAGAGGAAATGGACAAAAAAGTTACATTGTATAAATATAAGCCATAGAAAACCCTGAGGCCTAAAAGGCACCGCTATAAAAGGGTGGTGGCTGGTCAGATCATTTTATCCTGATAATGGTAGAAATGTTTACTTAGATGTTATCTGAGACTTCAAATTTCTCACACTAACAGCCTCATGACTGGTTAACAGCATTTCAGATTTCCAAAGGACCAGGCTTAGAGTAGCAGAAATGTAGAAGCAAGAGGTTCTGGAGTAAGTCAGAAACATCTAATTTGAGCCATAATTTTAGCACTCCTTTTCTATGTGATGGGCCAATTCATTTACCTCTCTAAACCTCAGTCTATTCAATAAGGACTATGACAGAGTTATGTTCATAGACCATGGCAACTAAAGCACACATCATAGGAGCATCTGACCCTTAGAATATCAAACATCAGCTAAACATACATAGAACCCTAAGCCAAGAATATATTCCTCAGACTTTACTCCTCAAAAACACTTATCAGGTAGGAACTGTCCTTCTAACTTGCCTAAAATCACAAAAATAACACTCAGCGGAGCCAGATGTGGACCCAGGTAATAGGGATTCAGCATTTAATCTCCTAATTACCACACTGTATATTAGAAGGAGCATCCCAGGTATTCCTAAAAACTGAAAAGTCTATTAGAATTCACATTGATAAAGAAGGCTTTAAATGCTTTTTTACCTGGAGCCATTCTTAGGATAAAGCCGCCTTCATCAATGTGAATTCTAATAGATATTTTCAGTTCAGAAAAATGCTATTGGCAGCAAAAGGTTAATAAGATTATGGTTTTAAGTTAAATATCTGGTTAGGACACTTAATTTCAATCATAGAAGAAAAGAGAATTCAAGTTCAAGAATATTTAGCCTGGCTTTACTCATACCCATCAGAAGTGGAACTAAACAAGGAAAGTAAAATGCTATGGAACAAACATCTATCCAAGAAAATAACAAAGAACTCTGGTGGCATCACAACACTGAGTCTCTAAGCCAGAAGGGTCACTGGTCAAACTTGATAGGCATTCCAACCACACCCCCATGGTCGTGCATGTGGGACACTTAGTCATTTCCACCTAGTCATTTCCGGGCCATACATCCTATTGACCCATGGCTATGTGGTCACGTAATCGCACGGACGTGACCACATGATCTATGTGCATGTGTGGAATAGCCACATGGGCCTGTGTGCACAGGTGCGACCTGGCCTTTATAAGATGGGACCCATGTTCCCCCGCCCTCTTTCTCAAACTTGTCCTTCCACAGGCCTGACCACATCTACCCCTTTCTCTTTGTCTTGATAAAACTCTTGTTAGTGGATCCTGTCGTGTTTCCGGGGGGGGGGGGGGGGTAAGAGCACCACTAAAATGAACCATCAAAACTCTCTTATTCTACGGAGGAGAAACTGGAGCCAAGAGATAAATAGAGCATCTAGAGCTAGTCATCCAACATGTCATACCAGGTGAAAGAGGACGTTCCCCCACACCATTCTGCTAGACTCCTCGGAACTGTAGAACTCAGTACCTCATTAAGGTCACATCTCAGTTTTTTTGCTTTTGATTTTTGATTTTTTTTTTTTTTTTTTTTTTGAGACAGGGTTTTTCTGTGTAGTTTTGGAGCCTGTCCTGTATCTCGCTCTGTAGACCAGGCTGGCCTCAAACTCACAGAGATCTGCCTGGCTCTGCCTCCCCAGTGCTGGGATTAAAGGCATGCGCCACAACCTCCTGGCCACATCTCAGTTTAAAAAAAAAAAAAAAAAAAAGAAGTAAAAGGTCTAGTTATTACACAGTAGAAACACACAGGAAAGTAGCAGGTGGGAAGGGAGTTCTACCAAAGTTTTGCTTTAGTTTGTGCTTCAGTTTTTTGAGACAGGCAGACCTCCAACTCATAGCAATTTTCCTGTCTCAGCCTCCCAAGTGTTGGAATTACAGATATATATTACCACGCCTGGCTTACCAAAGATTTTTAAAGAATCTATTTGAAGAAGACTAGTAAACATATTAACACTGAACAAAATGCAGACAATAAATCTGTAAATACTACTAATGCTCTTCTCAACTCTTTCTCTGATTTCTTTTTTAAAACTTTATTGTTATTATTTTATGTGTATGGGTGTTTTGCTTGCATGGAGGTCTATACTTTGCAAGCATTGGGTCCTCTGGAACTGGAGTTATAGCAGGCAGTGAGCTACCATGTGGGTGCTGGGAATCAAATCTGGGTCCTCTGCAACAGAAACAAGTATTGCTAACCACGAAGCCATCTCTCTAGTCCCTTCTGTGATTTCAACATAAAATAATCCTGTAAGAGAAATTAACCCCCTCGTCTATATATTCCACAGGAAAACTGCCTGTAAGACTTAGGATATTTTTGATGATTTTTTTTTCTACAAAATATCTGTCCTGTTCCTATAAGTTATATTAATAAATTAAAAAACTCTCTCCCTGGGGGGGGGGGGACAAAAAGTCAATAAACAACACTTTCAAAATGTTGAATTACCACTCATGTGGTAATTTGTGTGTTCCCAACTCCATTCTAAAAAAATAGGAATTCCTTACACTAGGTTACAAATATTTGTATTCAAATATACCTTTTGTTTAAGGCAAAACAGATGGGTTTATTGTTCAAATTCAAAATGATCACATATGGAATGTGATTTTATCTCTGTGTAACAGCTAATGTTTTTGACTCTTCTGCCAACCCTACTTAGTATGCACAATTTCTTAGAAATGAACTGTGAGGCAGGTGTGGCGGTTTGTGCCTGTAATCCTACCATTTAGGTGGCAGAAGCAGGAGGATCAGGAATTTAGAGACATCCTGGGTTATAATGCAAGTTATAGGCTAGCCTGAGCCACACAAAACCCTATCTAGGAAAAAACAAGAAGAACAGAGCTGTATTATGGTTATAATAGAAACTGAATTCGCTGGTGCTGTACCTACCAGCAAAATTAAGTTAAAGAACTAAATTAGGTAGAAATGAAGGAAGGGTTGGGAAGAGCTCAGCTAATAAAATGCTTGCCATACACACATGAAGACCTGAGTTCAGATCCCCAGCACCCACATAAAAGCAAACTAGGGCTAGGGAGGTTGTGATAGGCAGATCTACGGAGCTCACTGGCCAGCCAGTCTGGCTAATCAGTGAACTCCAGATTCTCAAAGAATAAAGTGGAAAGTGGCTGAGGAATATATTCAACCAATATTGATTTGTGGCCTGTCCCCACACATGCACATACCCACAGAATCATATCCACCACACAAATACATATACAAAAAAAAAAAAAAAAAAGATTGAGGAGACATGAGAATTCTCCCCTCAATTCTTTTCTCTGAAACAAAACCTCTTTTCTCTGTAACAAAAAATAAGTAAAAATAAATTAGTAGTACTGAAGAGAAAGGAACAATTATTCCAGAGAACTACCAGATTTGGCTAGACATAAATATGGAGGAATCAATGAGTCAAAACGACCTCAGCATTTGAAGTGAGGGTAACTGTGTAGATGATAACTTCCTTGACAAGCCAGTAAGTCAGAGGAGAGCAGCAGAACAGGAAAGAGGGAAAACATTTTTGTTCTGCTCAAATGGGTGTGAGCAAGTGGGCATAGTTAGTATGTATTAAGTATATGCAACTGGATCCTAGGTAAAGCAAAGGTATGAAATTTCAGCCTCTGGTAGGGGGTCCAAACATAAAATGTTAAAACACCAAGTAGATTTCTTAGGAAAAAAGTGAAAGCCTTGGGGTAATATATATGACACAGCTAAATATAACTAAGGAAATTCCTATCTGAAGACATCTTCAGATAGCTGCACTGTCTGCCTCCTTGCCACCCCTTTAAACATTCCAAATAAAGGTGGACGCTTCACACTGGGACCCTATTTCTAGAAAGACTTAATTTAATACTATGGCAACAACTCCAGACATCTTTTCTTCCTGGATCAAAGAACACTTGCAATTAACCCTCTCTCTACATCTATACAAACCCACTTAGCAATAACCTTTAACACTCCATCTTGATCACTATTTTCTATTAAATATCATAACAATTCTATTTGTATACTTTGCCCACTGCTAATATCCTTCCTCCTATCTTTTAAGTTTAATTTTAGTATGAATTTTCTGAGTTGGCAAGTGTGATCTTTATTGTTATATGGCTTGATTTACAATCACCTAGGACCCACTTATGGCTGTAACTATGAGGTTATTCTGAGAAAAGTCTGGGGGTTTTTTGTTGTTTCTTCTTTGATTTTTGTTTGGTTTTGGTTTTTGAGACAGAGCATCACTATGTAGCTCTGGCTGGCTTGACACTCCTATATAGACCAGGATGGACTTGAACTCAGAGATGATACTCTTGCCTCTGCCTCAGAAGTGCTGGGATTAAAGGCACACCACCATGCCTGGCCCATTCTAGAAAAGTTTAAGAAAGGAAGATCCACCCTGAATATGGATGACACCATCCCACAGGCTAGGGCTGTGGACTGAACAAAAAGGAAAAAGCAAGCTGGTCACCAGCATTCCTCTCAGTGGTGATTTGAAAGAAAATGCCCCCATAGGGAATGGCACTATTAGGAGGTGTGGCTTTGTTGGAGTAAGTTTGTCACTGTAGGGGTGGGCTTTGAGATCTCTTATGCTCAAGCTACACCCAGTGTGGCACACAGTTCACTTCCTGTTGCTTGTGGATCAACATACAGAACTTTTAGCTCCTCCAGCACTATGTCTGCATGCATGCTACCATGTCTCATCATAATAATGGACTAAACCTCTGAAACTGTAAGCCACCCCAATTACATGTTTTCCTTTATAAGAGTTGCCTTGGTTACTGGGCAGAGGTGGCACACACCTTTAATCCCAGCACTTGGGAGGCAGAGGCAGGTGGATCTGTATGAGTTTGAGGCCAGCCTGGTCTACAGATTCTGGCAAGTTCCAGGACAGCCAAGTCTACACAAAGAAATCCTGTCTTTAAAAAAAAAAAAAAAAAAAAAAAAAAAAAAAAAAGGTTGCCGTGGTCATGGTGTCTCTTCACAGCAACAGAAACCCTAACTAAGGCTCTCTCTGCTTCCTCACTGTGGATGCAATGTATCTGCCTCACATTCCTGTTGCCATGACTCCCCTAAATGATAGACTGAACCTTTAAATTTTGAGCCAAAAATAAACCTTTCCCTTAAGTTGCTTTTGTTAGGTATTTTGACATCGCAGTGAAAAAAATAGTTAATATTCCAAATTAAACCCTACACACTACCAAAAAATAATCATTCATCAGACTACTCAAATCTTCTATGAATTGTTTCAATACCCAAGGTACCCAAATGATATTTTCTGCTGTTTCAATTCTTTTTTTTTTTTTTTGAAGATTTACTTATCTTATGTGTATTAGTGTTATATCTGCATGTATGTAAGTGTAGCACAAGTGTGCAGTGCCCAGAGGCCAGAAGAGGGCATCCAATCCCCTGGAACTAGAGTTATAGAGGGTGCATGCTGTCATGTGAGTGCTAGGAACAGAAACCAGGTCCTCTGCCAAGCTCTTAACCACTGAGCCATCTCTCCAGCCCCATATTTCCATTCTTTTATAGTTAATCTAAATTTACCAATTTTCCCCTTTTCACAACTTCTTTCTACTTATGTGACTTCTTTCACCTATTCTATTTTAGTCATACCACATATGGTATTTTTTAGAGAAAATTTTGACCTAATTATGCAATTCAAATTTTTGTCCTTTTGTAGAGCTGGGGATCAAACCAGAGCCACATGCATGCTAGACAAGTACTCTACCACTAAGCCACACCTCCATTCTGCAATTTAACTTCTTAATTTTAAGTGAAAAGTGAAAGAAAATAGTTCATTTTTATATTACAACATGTGTGTGTGTGTGCATTTATGGAGGTTAATGGACAACTTTTAGGAGTTAGTTCTCTCCTTCCCCCACGTAAATCCCAGGGATTGAACTCAGGTTTTAGCCTTGGCAGCAAGCACTTACTTACTGAGACATCTTATCAGCCTGAGTAAATCCCTACTGTGTCACTAAATATGTGTGTGATTTCAGGTAAATTATTTAACCATCTGAGCCCCAGTTCCTTCATTTAAATAGAATATAATATGATATAATATAATATAATCTTACCATGTACTCTATCACCCTTTCAAATTAAAAGGAAAGAAATATAATAAATCCAGGGAAATGGTAAACAGTATTTTATAACCAATGATTACATATAAAATTTTCTGTTTAAACACCTAGACATTTCCTACAAAAAATTTTTTATTGTTAGGCCGAGTGTGGTGACCCACACCTTTAATTCCAGCACAGGGAGGCAAAGGCAGATGAAGCACTGCCAGTTCTAGGCCAACCTAGTCTATCTATATAGAGAGTTCCAGGCCAGCCTAGTCTATCTATATAGAGAGTTCCAGGCCAGCCTAGTCTATCTATATAGAGAGTTCCAGGACAGCCTAGTCTATCTATATAGAGAGTTCCAGGACAGCCTAGTCTATGTATATAGAGAGTTCCAGGACAGCCTAGTCTATCAATATAGAGAGTTCCAGGCCAGCCTAGTCTATCAATATAGAGAGTTCCAGGCCAGCCTAGTCTATCAATATAGAGAGTTCCAGGCCAGCCTAGTCTATCAATATAGAGAGTTCCAGGCCAGCCTAGTCTATCAATATAGAGTCCCAGGCCAGCAAGGGTAACATGGTGAGACTCTTGCCTCAAAAAACAAAACCAACTAACCACTAAATGTACTTCCCAATTCTGTCTTCAATTAAAGAGTGCTTAAGTCACATGTTTCCAGTTTTATCATAGGAGGAATTAAGGGGAATATATAATGGATATCTGGTCTACAACATCTGGGCAGAGACCTGCTAGGAAATCAAATCTCAAATCATACCGCATTAGAGCATCCTTGTATGCCCTAAAAGATAGAAGGGTTGGAAATGGCTCAGTCAGCAAAGTCCTTAGCACACAAGCATGAGGAACCAAGCTCAGATTCCCAGCACAGCACAGATCTTTAATCAAGGTGCTGGTGAGGCAGAGAGAAGAGGGTCCCTGAGCCTGCTAGCCAACTGGTTTAGCTGAATCACTGAGCTCCAGGTTCAATGAATGACTGTCTCAAAATAAGGTGGAGAACAATTATGGGAGGTACCCAACATAGACCTCTGGCCTCCTTACACATGTGTACACTAGTATATGTATCCGCCACACACATACACACTCTTGATCATGAAAGAAAAGCTCCTGTGTATTATACACAAGTAGTTATGGCACTTTATTTAGATCCACAGTTTCACAAAAAAGTAAGTTAGTGTTGTCTGCCTTTTTTCTTTTCTTCTTTTTTTTAAGGTAGTAGGATAGAGGTGTTAAAACAGGAACCTACACTATACCTCAGGCTAGCTAGAACTCAGTATATATCCCAGATTGGTTCAAATTCATGCACAGCAATCCTCCTGGCTCAACTCCTAGCTATTGCTGGGACTGAGGGTGTGTACCACCACTCCTGGTTCATGCTCTATTTCATCACCGATTTGAAACCTAGACTGAACTCATGATGATGATAGGTATATTACCTTCACAATACCTGCAACTTATTAGATGGAGGCACTATGCTGACAGTTTTGTATTCATTATTAATCCTTACAATAATCCTATGAAGTTGATGCTTTTATTCCATTTGGACAAACAAAACAAAACAAAACAATTCTTGCCCCATAAATGAAACCAGGAGCTTAGCAAAGGGGGAATTCAAACCCAGATAATAATGAAGATTGTCTAATATGGAATAACACAGCAACAAGTTATGTGCTGACATAAGATACCTAATATTTCAGCAGTCAGAGTTATTTGGGTATCTGTGTGGGAAGTAGAGCATCATATCTCCTCAACTGCACAAGCCAAAGTAGGAAAGGGGCAAGGGGAAAAAAAGTTATATTTCATAGTAGAAAATTCTAGAATTTTTGAATATTAAAAATTATGACACCATCAAATTTAGCATGACTTGCCTTGGGGACAATTGGAGTTATCCAGTGTAAAGCTTCTTCACATTTTTCTACTACTATACAGTGATAGATGAAGAACATCAGAAGCTGATGCCATGTACTATTATATACACAACTTACTTCATGGACACAGGCAGGTCTAGATAGGAGTCCCATACCATCAACCATACCTCTAAACCTCCTCAGCTTGCTTAGGGTAGCAGATCAGAATGAAAATTAAAAATAAAAGTATAAGGTAGGGATACAGGCTAACACTAGAGCACATACCTAATATGTGGAGGCCCTGGGTTCAATCCACAGTATCACAACAAAGAAAAAAGTATGACTTTATCTGCATCAGGTAAATATTAATATTTATTGAGTATCACACATGTTCTAAGCCCTTTGCCTACACTAGTCCAGAAATGATTCTATTAATTAGGTACTGAGTTATTTCCATTTTATAGATCAGGTAGCTAAGACAAATAAGCAACTTGCTCAAGACCACACATGAGGAATCAGCAGTGCCAAGATTCCAACAAAGAGGTTTCACTGCAGATCCAAAACTCTTAAACAGGCAACAAACTGTCTCTCCACTTTTCCTGAGACATGATAGGTAAATTCCGGCTATTTTTTCCAAGATGCTACAACCAAAAAGAATTTTGCCTCTGTAAGGATAAGCTCAAATGTTTGCTAGGACTGAACATGGTAGCACAGACCTTTCATCCCAGCATTCCAGAAGCAGAGATGAATGGATCTCTGTGAATTTGAGGCCAGCCTGGTCTACATACATACCAAGTTCCAGACCAGCCAGAGCTGTATCATGAGACCCTGTCCCAAGTGAAAAGAGGAGGAGGAGGAGGAGGAGGAGGAGGAGGAGGAGGAGGAGGAGGAAAAAGAGAAAGAGGAGGAGGAGGAAGAGGAGGAGGAAAAGGAGGAGGAGGAGGAAGAAGAGGAGTGGGCTAGGACTGTGATGGTTCCCTGCTGTGAGATGGTCTGTATGTCAAATTGCTCTGATTGGTCAATAAATAAAACACTGATTGGCCAGTGGCCAGGCAGGAAGTATAGGCGAGACTAACAGAGAGGAGAATTGAGATAACAGGAAGGCGGAGGGAGACACTGCCAGCCGCCGCCATGACAAACAGCATGTGAAGATGCTGGTAAGCCACAAGCAACGTGGCAAGGTATAGATTTATAGAATGGATTAATTTAAGATATAAGAACAGTTAGCAAGAAGCCTGCCACGGCCATACAGTTTGTAAGCAATATAATTATCTGTGTTTACTTGGTTGGGTCTGAGCAGCTGTGGGACTGGCGGGTGATAGAGATTTGTCCTGACTGTGGGCCAGGCAAGAAAACTCTAGCTACAGTTCCCAGAACATACCCACTTCAGTTTAATGTCACAAGGATCTTAGATCCTCAACCCCATGGGCTCAGGAGACTCATTTATGACCTCTCTCCTTATCCTTGGGTAAGCTGAGTAACAAGGATTCTCTCGGTAACCCTAGCAGCAAGTGACACAGCTTATGAGGTAGCCCAGTCCTGGGTTGTTGGCATGGGACTACATAAAATCAATATATCAACACACAAAAATGGGAATACAATCTCTTGGTCACAAACAAGATCTGTGCATTAAAAAATCCAACCCTCACATATCATTCATTTAACAATATTTACTGAAAAACGTGACTATATACTAGGCACAATTTTCTTTTTAAAGACAGTTTCAAGTATCTTAGGTTGGCCCTGAACATGCTATGTAGTCAAGGATAACCTTGAACTTCTGTATGCCACTCCACTTGATTTATGCAGTGCCAGGGACTAAATCCAGCACTCCCTGCATGACAGGTAAGCACTCTACCAGTTTAGCTATGCAATCCACCCTCCTACTCAAATGATGAAAAACAAACATCTTTGAAGAAGAGGTATGAACTTAGTAACACTAACAGTTTCTAAATTGTAACAGGTCAGGGAAAAAAATCCTTATGTTTTGAAAATGCAGTGGTCATTGGAAGTAAGTTGAACACTATAAAAAAAACACACTCTATAACTCATATATAATGTGTTTTATTGATTAACAATTTACAGTAATATTCTTAAACAACAAACCACTATTAATTCACTGTCAACTTGAAGGGGCTTAGAATCATCATGTGTGATGGCTATTCTTAGTTGTCAACTTGATTACATCTGGAATTAACTAAAACCCAAGCTGTTGGGTACACCTGTGAGGGGTTTTTCTTGATTGGATCATTAGAAGTGGAAAGGCCCACCTTAAGTCTGGGCCACAACTTCTGGTAGCCTCTACCAAGGAATTCTTGCTCTTTGTCTGCTTGCCCTTACTCACACTGGCAAGTTCATTCCCTTGCCAGCATTTGACTCTATTTCTTCAGGATTCTGAGGGATACTGATGAACAGCTGAGACATCTAGCCTTGTGGCCTGAATAACTATTGGATTACTGGATTTGAGAGAAAGCCATTGTTGGAATAGTTAGACTACAGCCTGGAAGCCACTCTAACAAATCCTATTTAGATGGTGAGTGGGTGCATGGATGGGTGGGTCGGTGGGTGGGTGGATGGGTGGATGGGTAGATGGATGGATGGATAGATGGACAGATAGATAGCGATAGATAGATAGATAGATAGATAGATAGATAGATAGATAGAAGGATGGGATGGGATGGGATGGGATGGGATGGGATGGGATGGGATGGGATGGGATAGGATAGGATAGCATAGGACAGGATAGCATAGGACAGGATAGCATAGGATAGCATAGGATAGGATAGCATAAGATAGAATAGGATAGGATAGGATAGGATAGGATGGCATAGGATAACATAGGATAGCATAGAATAGGATAGCATAGGATAGGATAGCATAGGATAGGATAGGATAGGATAGGATAGGATAGCATAAGATAGGATAGAATAGCATAAGATAGGATAGGATGGCATAGGATAGGATAGGATAGGATAGGATAGGATAGGATAGCATAGCATAGCATAGCATAGCATAGCATAGCATAGCATAGCATAGCATAGGATAGACACTCATTCTAGCAGTTCTGTTTCTTAGAGAACCCTGATTAATATATCATGGAAACAAACCTCTGGTCATGCCTGTAGAGCTTCTAGATTGGATTAATTGGAGTGGGATGTTCATGCTAAATGTGGGGGGGCCTAGACTGAAAAAAAAAAGAAAGAAAAGAAAACAAGCTCTGCACCAGCATCCATCTCTCTCTGCTTTCTGAATTGGACATAATGACACTATTTTATAAGGCTTACTTCATTCAAGACAGGTAAAAGCAAGCCACTTTATTAGAAGAAGAAGGAGGAGGAGGAGGAGGAGGAGGAGGAGGAAGAGGAGGAGAAGGAGGAGGAGAAGGAGGAGGAGGAGGAGGAGGAGGAGGAGGAGGAGGAGGAGGAGGAGAAGAAGAAGAAGAAGAAGAAGAAGAAGAAGAAGAAGAAGAAGAAGAAGAAGAAGAAGCACTAACATATGAGAAGTATCCGAATTTTCAATTGCTGCAGATGACTCAGTGAGTAGGCAGTTATAAACTCTTCTAGCCGATGCTAGAAAAAGCTAATGTTTTCATGAACATTTTCAAATGCTGGCCTGGGTGGATATTATTATTGGCTCTGCATTAGGCTGTTGTTTGACTTTAAAGTATTTCTGAAGTGCTGCATACCTCACAAAGGAAGAAGACCGTGCTTCTCTTATTATTATAGAAATAAGAAAACCAATTCATATTTGTGGCCTTTTCTGAAGACTAGAATTATACTCTGGGTACTTAAAATATTGTTACTCCAATGCCACTATTTTGGCCTCCAATGAGTTTGTATGTCCCTATAATAGAACAAAATGCAGTTTATCAGTGTTAAAGGATTTTTTATGCAACAAATTAAAAATTAAATTAAAAGCAAGATTGTTTAATATTCCTCTCTTGCCAGAAATGATAATGCATGCCTGTGATTCCAGTACTTGCAAAACCAAGGGCAGTTTGCAAAAATTCAAGTGCAGCCTGGGCTACACAACAGGACTGTATCTAAGTAAGAAAAAAGATAAAAATAAAACAACCTACAACAACAAAACACCTGTACTTTTCCATTATAAAATACAATAGACAACCAATTTCTTATAATGACCAATTCATTTTTAAATTTTTTTTAGATTTATTTATGTTTATGGGTATTTTGCCTGGTGCCTTCAGAGGCCAGAAGACGGGGTGAGATCCCCACAACTATAGTTATAGATAGCTATGAACCACCATGTGGGTGCTGGGAATTGAACCTGGATCCTCTGGAAGAGCAGCCAGTGCTCTTAACTGCTGAGCCATGTCTCCAGGCCCATTCTATTTCTTTAAGAGAGAGAATTACTTTAATTTTTGCTTTTTGAGGCATGGTTTCAATACAGCAGAGCATGATCCTGAACTTCTAGGCTGGCCTCCACCCTGTGAGTGCTGAGATCATAGGCATGTGCAACACAGGAGGTCACGCTTGGCAAGAACTCTACCATCTGACCTACATTCCTAGCCCTAGTTGTTATTCTTATGATTAATAAGACTATGATGTGCGTACATGTAAAACTATAAAGCAAGTGTAATATGTGTATGTACAGTGTATTTACTACTTACTCCATGAAGGAATCCCCTCCAAGGAAGGAGCCACGGCATTTATTTTCCTCAGGTATCAAGCTACAGGTGTACTTCTAAACTTAGTTATGTGAATTCCTTGAAGATGGAATTCTTCTTAGAGAGAATATTCTGAAAATTGTAAGCAGAATTTCCAATTGGCTTTTATACAGCTGCAACTTTAACACAGATGTGTGACATGAAGGTCTACAAATATGCAAATATAAAATTTTATTGAGGCAAAGCTTTAAAAAACACTCTCACGAGGCACAAAAATGAGCATTTAGCATCCACAGGGCAACTTGGCTTTGCTGTTTTACTCTTATATAATCCTCCAGAGTACCTGTGAAGTGATGGTTTATTGCATATTATGGGGAAAATTATATGTTATAGAACTGTGCTAGCAGTACCCAAATGTGGCTACTGAGCACTTAAAATGCAATTAGCCTCAACTAAGATGGGCTGTATTTGAAAAATATACAACAGATTTTGAAGACAAAGATTAAAATCAAAATGTGGAAAAATTTTTATTCAATTAAGGTGCATCATAAGCCAGTCAGTGGTGGTGCATGCCTTTAATCCTAGCATTTGGGAGGTAGAGGCTGTCAGATCTCAGTGAGTTCGAGGCCAGCCTGGTCTACGGAAGGAGTTCCAAGATAGCCCAGATGACACAGAAAAACCCTGTCTCAAAAAAAAAAAAAAAAATACATCATAAAGATTTGCTTCATCTATTTGTACTATTTAAAATGTGAGCTCTAGCAACTAGAAATTACCTATGTGGCAGATATCAGTTCTAATAGATGGCACTGGCAAGAGATTTGAGACATATATTTTGATCTATTAAACTACCAAAGATCTTCACTAATATATCCTTGTCAGTTCTTATGATTGTCAGCTCTTAGCATCAGAGAGGTGAGTTTTTTTTATATGATAAATCATCAGGAAAAAAAGGTTTATCAGATTACTAAAAGGATGAGCTACTTCAAACATTCACTTAACTTATAAAGTATAGTTTAGCAGTGTGAAAAAATAAAAGAGAAATACCATTTTTCTAAATGAAAAGAATCCCCTACACTAAGCATGAATTTGCATCTCCTAAACCATTCCAGCTCCCACATGCCCGTCGCTGGGGGGCTAGCTCTACTGATTATAATTGACACTTAAACCATATTTCTACTTTATTTAGTATAATATCAATTAGATATTTTGGAATGTATACACACTAAAAAAACTGGATGAATGAAAGCATCAAATTATTAGCACTATTTATCTCTAGAAGGAAGGACAGACTTTCCCCTTTTACTCTATGTTCCATTTTAGTCTCTATTGTTTCCTACAGCAATAATTTTTCTTATCTTAAAAGTTATTAATTGGGGTAAGGGGTGCTGAAGAATGGCTCAACAGCTAAGAGCACATACTGCTCTTGCAGAAGCCCTAAGTTCAATTCCCAACAACAATACTCTGAAGCTCACAACCCCTTATACCTCTAGCTCTAGGGAATCACCCTCTTCTGACCTCCATGAGCAAATACATTCATGTGCACATACCATACTCTCCCCCACTACACACGCTCATAATTAAAAATAGAAACAAATTTTTGAAAAAGCTTTTGCTTTTTTTTTTTTTTGAGACAGGGTCCCATTCACTTTGTACACTAGGCTGGCCTTGAAGTCTTAAGAGATCCACCTGCCTCTGCCTCTTGAAAGCTGAGACACATCTCATTCAGCTTTTAAAAAACTATTAATATGCTTGGCACTGGTGGTAGTACATACCTTTAATCCCAGCACTCCAAAGGCAAAGGCAGGTGGATCTCTGAGTTCAAGGCCAGCCTGGTCTGCAGAGTCAGTTCCAGGACAGCCAGGGTTACACAGAGAAACCATGCCTTAAAAAAATAAAAAAAATTTTTTAAAAATTTTTAAATTAATTAATTATAATAATTTTAAAAGGCTATTTTTTTTTAAATGTGTGGTATAATACATGTCAAGCTACACTTCAGATCTTCAGGTAAAAAGGATGGAGAGAATCAGAGGGAAGTCTTCGTGTACAGCAGGACTCAGTCTGGCCTAGTCAGATAGCAAGTCCATAAACACAGGCCATGCAGACCCAGAAGAGAGAAAAGAGGATTAGCATTCAGTCCTTTGTACAGCCCTGTAGCTGCCTTTTGCAAAAGAATATAAAACACAGTGTTTCCGATGACAATTTTCCTCTGCGAGACATTTGGAACGCAGAACTGGGAGAAGAACTTCAACCTGCATTTATAATAGGAATCAAATTCTGCTTACAAGTTCATTAAAAAATACACAAAATAAAATTAAAGAATTCAAAAGCTCAACTCCCTAAATTAGACATTACTATATTTAGAGACTATTGCTGTGCTGCTGCCGGTGTGGTTAACAGACTCACAGACGCCACCATTCTACAAGCTTAATTTGTATGGAAAGAAGCATAAAGAAGCATTTTAAATATGTTCTTACCAGCATAGATCAGAAAAGGTTATCAGGTTCCTCCTCTCTCTCACTCTCATCGCTTAGCATGCTAACTTCCTTGTGCAGTCTGGAAACTCACAAGCTCTTTTAACTTTGAGATGAACAGTTCAATTACAATCCAGGAGTTCTCTTGAAATGTTTGGTTGTAACGTTTACCATTGTGGTTACTACTGTCCCCAAAAGGTAGAGATAAGAAATGGGTAGCATTAGTAAAATACTTTCTACTGCCTCACCAATACTTTAAGTTTTCCTTCACACAAACTCCCACAATTCCACCTACTGCCCACTCAAATAAAGCCCCAAGTACTGCCCCACACCTGTGAGGAAGGCAGGTTTTCATCCTTTCAGATGTCCATTATTCCACCATTTAAGAGTGGTTTCATCACTCTTCCCTTGTTACAAGGTAACCAAATCTACTTTGAAAATTAAAGTGGAAGCCCTAACTTTAAACAATGAAAAGTTCTACAGCCAACCAGATGTGGATGAAAATGTAAATACACTGGAAAACTACCAAGTATTATTTATTTCTAAATATAATACTTATACCATGTTTTATATTCTTTAACAAATATATGATACTAACTATACTTCCACTGTTAGCTCATTAAAAACACTCTTGGCCCTGGAGTGGCTGCAGAAAAAGGGTCAGGACACAGAAGAAAACTGAGAAAACCATTTTCCTAAGGGCACATCTTACAAATGGCAAACATGAGAATCAACTCCTGGCAATCTGGGCCCAGAATTCATCCAGCTATAACCACAATGCTATGCTTCCAGAGGACTCAGAAAGCAGTATGTTCACCAGAGCCCAGGTAAGCACCTAGTAACAATCTGCTAAGCAAATGAGAGGAGGAAAATGGCAAAAACAAAAAGAAGTAAAAGAGCCATCACCCATAAATCTAGCACATCACAGTAACAGTATTGCGGTAGTTCCTATCAGTGTTTTCTTGGGGTACACAAATAGGGTTTATTTTCCTTTAACTAACACCCACCACATGATTTTCTAGAAAACTAAAAACTTCTAAAATACTAGTACCAGTATTTTGGAATAACAGTTTAAGTAACTTACATTTCAAGTATCTGTTTCTATGCATGACACACATGTTAATTTAATTCACAACCCCATGAACAAAGATATAAACATTGCCACCATCTTACAAATGCGGAGAGTGAAGCATTGTCAGGAAACTAAGTTAAAGTCACACAGTTAGCAAATAGCTAAGCCAAGGGTTCAAATCCAGGCAGGCTGACCTCTGAAATTAGAATCCTTTACTACTCCTGGAGGGTAGGTTTATGAACTACTTGAAAGATAGTAATTGTGTGTTTACAGGGCTTAAAATAATGGAGTTACCATGTAGATTTATTTTATTTTGACCTAAGTCTAACTATCCTGTATTTTCTCAAACAAGCTAAATCTTCATGTCTGAGCCCATAAGGGTCAAGAATCTTATGAGATCCCTTCATTCAACAAGTGGTTATCCACTGAGTGCTAGGGACTGAGCTAACAGTCTGCACTCCACCGACAGGGTCATTGCCGTCAGCACAGAAGTATGCTGAGGTTTCTCACAACTAATAAATCCAACAAAGTGGGATATAAAAATGAGCAACAGCTTTGCCAACCGTTCAGTGGCAGAACTAAGAATGCAGTCCTGTGACTACCTGCCTTATCCTACAAAGTACTTACATCTCTCTTTTTTCTTAGTTCCTCAAGAGTGACACACCTAAGTAATTACTAGGTAGGTACTATTACCCTGCTTCAGGTGATGCCTTCTTTTAACAGCTGTCAATGAAGCCTACCCATTTTTACTAGGAAGGAACTGAAATTAAGATGTTTTACTAAAACTTCAGTTTACTAGGCTGCACGCTTGAATACTTTTACATTTATAAATCTGTATTTTACATTTGACTTTAATAATCCAATGATAAATGTGAATATCTATAACCACCTTTAAAAGAAACTGAAAAATTTTAAATAAATAAGCATATCCACAAAAGATGGTTGATTTTTATGTGGAAATATTTGGCTGCATCCTGTCTTAAGTCAAATTCTATTGATCGCAAAAAGGTGGCAGTGATCCAAAAGTTAAAGTCAAGTTCAGGGCTGGAGAGATGGCTCAAAAGTCAAGAGCACTTTGCTCTTCCAGAGGACTCAGGTTCAATTTCCAGAGCCCATATGGCAGCTCACAACTGTCTGTAACTTCTGTTCCAGAGAATTCAAAATCTTCTTCTAGCCTCCTCCAACACCAAACACACATAAGATGCACAAAGATAAATGCAAGCAAGATACTCATACACATAAAATTCAAATAAAACAAAAGTCAAATGCAACAGAATCACTCCTAACCAACACAGCGCAATGAGTTTTAATTGAAAACCTCTGATTATAGGTACAGTTATCAAGCCAAAGGCCTTATAATGGAAATGGAGAAATGACAAGGACCTCATAAGATATGAGCATTTGCTGGCTCATAATTGCTAGTGTGTACATGAAATCTTGACATATTTCTAAACTAACACATGTTTACACCAATGTTCAAATGAAATTTGAGTTCATCCATCCAACCATTCATCCTTTCTCCTTTCCTTCCTTCCTTCCTTTTGGAGACAGGGCCTCACTGTGTAGCCCTGGCTGGCCTGGGACTCACTATGTAAACCAGAATGGCCTCAAACTCACAAATACCCATCTGCCTCTGTCTCCTGAGTACTGGGATTAAAGGAGTTCATTGTTTCTTCTGTGCCTGTTCTCTACCCAAGCTCCAGCAGTACTTAATGTCTACACCATTATCTGTATTTCCCTCCTACTGTTATTCTCTTTGTAATTCTGCAGTCTATCTTATCCTAGATTGTAAATTATAAGGAAGGAAGCAATGTTAACCCCAAACATATCTCAGTATCTTGAAGATATTAAGTACTGGATAAGTATTTATTAATGGTGGGTATGACATTCGTCCTATTATGATTACATACAGCCAAATGGCTCCTCCTCATCTCTCTGACTGAAACAATTCATGGGTAAGTCTTTGACCTTCTTGTCTTCTTTAGCTACACATATCTTGGGTAATCTAATTTATACTGAGAACTCCCAAGTATACCTGGCTTGGAATAGCCTACTGTGAACTCTGGATTGATAAGTTCAACTGCTGAATTGCCATCTCTATTAGGATATCTATTAAGCATTCCAAACACTTATGCAATGCAAGCCTTTTATCCCACCACTCAGAAGGCAGAGACAGGCAGATCTCTATGAGTTGGAACGCGTCCTGGTCTACGCAGTAGTTCCAGGCAGCCAAGGAGAAACAAAACAACAAAACTCTTAGCTAATCTACAACAGAATTCCTGGGTTCTCCACAGAAACTTCCTCTGTTCTGCTCTGTCCCATTTTCAGTATGAACACATGCAAGTTCTTATATACAGAAATAAAAACAGACTTGTGAGATTTTATGTATCTGTATTTCCTAACTCTAGAGTTAGGAAAACAGAGAAAGCCTAGAAGCAGTGACAGAACAGTAGCAATAAGCATACCTACCATTCAGAGCTTGACCTCAAAATACCATTCTCCAATAAAAAGAACCAGGGCTCATTGAACAAATGACTGATTCTAAGGCTAGGGAAGAAAAAGCAAGATGAGTCTGAACCATCCAGTAGTGCCATATCATACAGAAGGGCACATACATTCACAAAAGATAGGAGCATCAAAGGACACAGAAGTAAACCTAAAAGAGCTTCCAATGGCCAAAGCCAGAGTAATTTGAATAATGATGGTATTAAATTATAACTGTAAGTATAACGTACTCATGAATTTAAACTGATATACATAGTAAGAGACAGATGGACAAACCTTCCTTACAGAATCCAAGTTAATAAATGTAGGAAGAATGATGGGCTGGAGAGCTGGTTCAGCAGTTAAGAGCACTGGCTGATCTTCCAGAGACCTGGGATTTAATTCCCAGCATCCACATGGCAGTTCATAACTGTCTATACTCCAGTCCCAAGGATCCAATTCCCAATTCTGGCCTCTGCAGGCACCACGCACACACATGATGCACAGACATACATGTAAGCAAAGTACCCATACACATAAAATATTTAAAAGTAATAAATACTTGTAGAAAAATTATCACAGAAAATTTTACAAAATTATCTTTAAAATACCACAAAAATAACTATCATAAGCAAGATCTATTGAAGAATGTTAGAATCAGTGGGCAGAAATAAAACAGTGGCAGAGTTTCCAATTTAATCATGTGCCTGAGCATAGAGGCACACACCTCTAATCCCAGCACTTGGGAGGCAGAAGCAGATCTCTATGAGTTTGAGGCTAGCCTGGTCTACATAGTGAGTTTCAGGCCACCCAGGGAGCCACAGTGAGTCCCTGTCATAAGTTAATTAATTAATAATTACCAGTCTAAGTGTGGTAGGGAATATCACAATTCAGGGTCAGCTGCCTCATCAGGTAAAGGCACTTGAGGCCAAGCCTTATAACCTCAGTTCAATACCAGGATCCCACATGGTAGAAGAAAAGAACTAACTGTCAGAAGTTGTCTTCTGGGGCTGGAGAGATGAATGGCTCAGTGGTTTGGAGCACTTGTTGCTCTAGTAGAGCACCCAGGTTCAATCCCCAGTACCCACATGGTGGCTAACAATCATCCACAACTCCAGTTCCGAATGACTTCTTCTGGCCTCTGTAGGCACCAGACACGTACATGGTACACATACATATGTAAGCAAATAAATCTAAAAAATAAAAATAAAAAGTTGACCTCCACATACATGTTGTGGCATACGTCATTACACACACAAAAATAAATAAATAAATAAATAAATAAATAAATAAATAATAAATAGATAAATAAAACAAAATAAATTAAAATATAAAAAGAAAAACACAAAGCAAATCTAAATTGCAGAAAATCTTTTAAAATACCTGACCAATATTCTCCGTGTGTGTGTGTGTGTGTGTGTGTGTGTGTGTGTGTGTGTAGGTGCACATGTGTGTAAAACCAAGAATTCACATCAGGTTGTCTTCCTCCATTGCTTCTCTACTTTATGGTTTTTAATAATAATAAATGTCTGATTTCATACAAAATATAGTAAAAGTACAGTCAATGAAAGGAATAACTGAGGAGTTAAACATCACTGAAATTAAATTTACTGCTATGTAAAATCCAATATCAAGATAAGACAAGAAATAATCCAAGAAAAAATATTAATAAGACATACTTTCTGATAAAGAACTTTTATCCAGAGTAGACAACAAAAACTTAAAATTCAACTAGAAAAGGAGTAATCCAACTGAAAATGGGCAAAATAATCTGCACAGACAATTCATCGAAGGTGATACCTTGTTTTTGAGACAAAGTCTCTCTCTCACTGGACCTAGAGTTCATCAGTTGAAGCAGGCTGGCTCACCAATGAGCTCCAGGAGTCTGTCCACCTTTGCCCCCGACCCTCTTTGCCAGAGTCACAGAGCCACATGCAAACCAGATATGCCTGCCTTTTATTTTGTGTGGGTTCTGGAGATCCACACTCACGCTTGCGCAACAAGCATTTTACCAACCATGCCAACCCTCTAGCCCCCTGACCGGTATCCTTTAAAAGTAACAAGGTCATAAAAGACCAAGGAACTGCCACACAATAAGAGAGAAAGAACTGACAGCCACACAAGATAGTAACGTGGTGTGGAAAACAAAGTCAAGGCATCACACCAACGTTAATTTCTTGGCTTGATAAGCTACTCTAAGTGTTTAAGATGTTAACTTTAGAGGAAACTAGGTGATACTTATTTGTCAATGGTTCATAATGGGAACAATTTTGCTCACTGTCTGGAGATATTTCTGACTGTCACAAGTTGGAAAGATGATACTAACATTTAGGGGAAGAAATCTAGGATGCTGCTTAACTCCTGGAATATACGAGACAACACCCAAAACAAAGAATTACACAGCTCAAAATATCAGTAGTGCTAAAGTTGGCAAAAACTAATATAAAGGAACAAGCCCAGTTCTAATCACCTTTCATTAATTCCCTGGTTGGTGCAAGACACCACCAACTTTTAATTAGATTCCTTTTTCAGCAGTGCGGAGATCAAACCCAGGGCCTTGCATATGCTAGGCAAGCATGCTACTACTAAGCTATACCCCAAGCCCCAGTTTAATTAAAAATTGTGTTTATTTTTAAAACAGGTGTCACTATGTTGCTCTGACTGGCCTGAAACTCACAAGAGATCCTCCTGCCTCAGTCTTACTAGTGTGCTGAGATTGAAGGTACGTGCCACCAAATCCAGCTCACTAACTACACTTTTTAAGAAAGTTTCGTAGCTGGTCTTGCTTTCTATTCTCTCTTCTTTAGATGACTATCACCACAGTAGTCCAAAACAAATATTTAAACACAGTAAGTCTAGTACATCAATCCTCTGCTCGAACTATGTAAGAATCCTAATTCATCTCCCAAAGTAAAACCGGTCCTTGCAACGGCCTATGGGCTCTACCTGCTCAGATCCAGGTTCTCTGACTGTATGTAGCTATACTCTTCTATTCACATTGCTCTCCTAGAATCCTAGGACACAGCCAGCATACTTCCTCTTCAGGAAATCTACATGTTTCTTTTACTCTTTTAAATATTCATTCACTCTCACCATTTATTCATTTTCCAAGACTTCTTTTTTTTTTTTTTTTTTTGGTTTTTCAAGACAGGGTTTCTCTGTGTAACAGTCCTGGCTGTCCTAGAACTTGATTTGTAAATCAGGCTGGCCTCAAACTCACTGCAATCCTCCTGCCTCTGCCCCCAGGTGCTGGGATTAAAGGTGTGTGCCACCACTGCCCAGCTGCCCAGACATTATTTTTTAAAATGTACTCTCAGGCAGGTGAGCTGGCTCAGTGGGTAAAGGTGCTTGTCACCAAGCCTGACAACCCAAGTTCAGTCCCTAAGACCCACATTAATTAATTTTAATTAACTAATTAACTAACTACAAGTTTTAAAAAATTTTAAATGTACTTTCAAGCCAGGCATGAAGGCTGAAGCAGGAGAATTGCCATGAGTTCAAAGACAGCCACAGCTACCTATAAATACATTTTCTCAAAGAAAAAAGTATAAAGCCTGCTCTCTTTCGCATCCCTGTATCACTTTCCTGCTTTATTTTTCTCTCAAACATAACCATCTTCTAATGTAACTATTTCTGTCTAGTTCACTCTTATAATCTTTGTATCTAGAACTGTACCTGGCACACACTTGATGCTCCACAAACATTGTATAATGATATACCTCAAAAGTTCCAAATTAAGTACCTCAATGTGTTTCTTCTACTTTCTATGCATTGTTACACTTCCCATCTTACCCCTTTACTCCAGAAGAATATGGTCTGAAGAATAATGAGGGAGTCTCTGAATACTGGTTCCATTACTTGACAGTTTGCATTGGACATGCTATTCAACCTCTCTAATCCTCAGTTTCTTCATCTAAGGCAGCAGTTCTCAACCTGTGGGTCATGACCCCTACGGGGGTCATGACCCCTACGGGGGTCGAACAACCCTTTCACAAGGGTCGCATATCAGATGTCCTGCATTTCAGATATTTACATTACAATTCATAACAGAAGCAAAATTAGAGTTATGAAGTAGCAATGAAAATAATTTTATGGTTGAAGGGGTCACCATAACATGAGGAACTGTACTAAAGGGTCACAGCATTAGGAAGACTGGGGATGACAAAGGCAAGCATATAAGGATGCTAATACACTGTGCAGTTAGATTTAGGATTAGAATAGAGTACTAAGGTATACAGCAGATAGCAGGTACTCCTACTAAGCCTCATTACTAGCTCTTCAGCATTACACTCATTCTATGCTTTCTGAGATTGGATTTATAGTGGTACCTATATCCTTTCATGCCCTTCATTTTTCTCCAATCAGATAACCCCTCTAGGTTATCTGCTCATGATCCACCTTGGACTCCACAATGCTTCACATAACTCCAATTCTGAGTATTCCTATCTATCCTAACTACCTTCAGGTACCTCTACCAAACTGTTACTATAAAGCAGTTGGTAATAACCTGGGCTCTGAAGTTTACCAGTAAGGTTTGAACTCTTATTGTTCATCTTACAAACAAGGAATACAATGGTAAGGTCTCATGAAGATTGAATAGATTCTCCAGATATAATCAGAAACCCAACAGCCATGTCAATAAACCCAAGGTCTATAACCTCAGCTCCTCAACATTCTTCAGTTTCCTGGTCATGTGTCTATCTGCCTCTCCGCTCTCCAGTCTCTCCTGTAAGTTGTTTGAAACTCACATACTCTTTTCAAGCTGTCTACCAACTCCCTTTAATTCTTAATGGCTAATCAAAATCACATAAGACATGCTATCCATTCTTTCCCTTCCCTCTATCAGTTTCAAACTTACTTACCCTGCCATCCATCCATCTTCTCCTCCTCTTCTGCTCGCTGAAAAGTAATACTTGCCATTTGTGATAGCTATTCTTGGTTGTCAACTTCACTACATCTGAAATAAACTAAAACCCAAACAGGCTGAACAAGCCATGGAGAGCAAGCCAATAAGCAGCACTCTTCCATGGCCTCTGCATCAGCTTCCCACCTCCAGGTTCTGCCCTCTGAGTTCCTGTCCTGACTTCCTTCAATAATGAGCAGTGATGTGGAAGTGTAAGCCAAATAAACCCTTTCCTCCCCCAAGTTCCTGGTCATGGTGTTTAGCACAATAATAGATACCCTAACTAAGACACCCAAGGCCAAATTTTCTGCCTATGCCCAGGATGTTCACACTCATGCTCATTTCCTTCCTCCCTCACTCCCTCCTCATCTCTTCCTCCTATTTCTCCTGCTCAGCTCTCCTCCCTCCCCCACTCTTCTCTCTCCATTGACTCTTTCCAGTTCCACATAAGCATGCTCAAGATAATTTATAAAAACATTTTAAGGCAAACATCTTAAAATTCTCAGCATCCGGCTTCCTTATACTTTCTTTCAGAGTTCTTGATTACAAACACTGTACTTGCTTGAGCATGGTGACAAATACTGGTGGTAATCCAAGTCCTGGACAAGGCCTTATCCTTTCGGAGGAGGGGATGGGGGAGAAGATGGGAAGGAACGGGAGGAGGGATGAAAGGGGATCTGTGGTTGGTATGTAAAATGAATTTAAAAATTACTTAAATAAATAAACAAACAAATCAAATTTTTTAAAAACTCAGCAGTTCAAGGTCAGCTTTGCCACCATAGCTAGTAAAAAGCCAGCCTGGGCTCCATGATAACTGCAACACGGAAAGCGCAATCATTGCAATTAGCTACACTCCTAGCTGTCCTGTACTCTTCAACTTCCTCGGTGCATTACAATGTAGCTAACTGCTCTAAACTACTTTCAAACAACTTAATCTCCAAGTCTCAGAGACTTCATTCAAACTTTATCTTACCTGCCCTTTTCATGGTAGGACACAGTTTGACAACTCCTAGTCCTTGAAATATTGTCCTCTCTCAGCTTCCTGACAAACCCTCTCAGCTTTTCCATCTTTTGTTTTTTTGTGTGATTTTTTTTTTCTTGTTTTGTTTCATTCTTGGTCTACGTGGTATAGAAGGTTGACTTTTCCCCTTAGCTTTGGCCCTATCTACCTCACAGTTCCTAACACAACATGGGAATCATCCTAATCTTCAGTCTTTCTCTATGTATTCATTCATTCGTTTGTTTATGGGAGACACTGTCACTGCATACATTTGGAGAATAGAGGATAATTTGTAGCAGAGGGTTCACTCCTACCATCCCAGAGATGAAAAAAGGTTGGCAGCAAGTACCTTTACCCACTAAGCCATCTCATGGGACCCAGTCTTTTTCTATTCTATAACCTGTTTGTCTTATTCTAGGGATAATGCTTCCCAAATCTCTCCTACATCCACTCCTCCTCTACACTCCATGTCATTTCTCACCAGGAATAGCTTTTTAACTGGCTTTGCTTCTAGTTGTGCTCCTTTCTAATGCAGCTTTCATTTGCTGTCAAAATGATAGGTCTAAGCCAGCTCGGGTTGTACTGCAGGATGGTTTACTGGTGTGTGTGTGTGTGTGTGTGTGTGTGTGTGTGTGTGTGCCCACTGTATTCTGTTTTTGTTGTTTGTTTATTTTATGTGTGTGAGTGTTTTGCCTTAGGTGTCCTCTGACACCAGAAGAAGGTGTCAGATCCCCTGGAACTAGAGCCATAGATGTTTGTGAGCCACCATGTAAGTGGCCAGAATTGAACCCAGATCCCCTGGAAGAGCCATCTCTCTCCAGCCCAGTTTCATTTTTCAACTAAAATTTCACAGCCTTCAAGGTGAAGTTAAAATTCCTGAGCTTGGTTTACAATCAGTGATTTTACTTCATTTGCCTCTGTTCTAAAGCTGTGCTGCTGATGTACAGAAACAGAGTATGTGGACATAGCTAGTCTTAATTGAAATGTGCTAAGGTGTAAAAAATACCACCAGATTCTGAAAACTTTGCATGAAAAGGAAAATGTTAAATATCTTAGTATTACTGCTTTAAACTGATCACATGTTGAAATTATATTACTTTAAAATGCTGGGTTAACTTATATTATGAATCTTAATTTTTACATTTTAAAACACAGCTATTAGAAATTTCAAATTACATAAATGACTCATGTTTGCAGGTTTTTTTTTTAAAACAACAGCACTAGGATAAAGTATGTTTCTTCTTCCTGAACTTAGTTGATTCGTATATTATTCAAGATTAGCTTGAGTAAGTCACTAAGATTCCAGAACATCCTCCACAGCCAAACGAATCCAAGTCTGAGTCAACAAGCCTTCCTCCGTGTTTTCTTCATTCACAGGCACCTGTGCACACACCTGTGCTATATCACACCATATGATAATTACCAGTTACCAGCTAGCTCTCCTCCTAAAGTATAAGCGCCTGGCAAAAAGAGAACCATTTTACATATATTCAGGTCCTACTACCATGCCTAACACCTTAAAATTAGACACTCAAATACTTGTCTTTTGTCCAAATGTGAATTTGGCCTGAAAGTTACTAGAATATTTAAATTCTCCAAGGAAAAAATCAGCCAGCAGGGACGAAGCCTATACCAGAAGCTCTAATAATGGAAAGCCTGGGGCATAGGAATCACAGTAATAGACAAAGGAGAAAATAAAGTATATATCCACACTTGCCTCTTCCAGTGAAAATGAGGATTTGCAAAAGTGATCCGGAGCCTCAAACTTACACTTGGCGTGCCAGGGGCCACAGTTGGATTCCTAAATTGCTTTAAGAACCCATCCAACAAAAGAGTATGACTTGGCAGGTTACAATGCAAACAGCTAGAGCTCAGCACCTGTTCCCCTTAAACAGCACATCATTACGGTTAACAACAACAACAAATCTCTCTCATGAAGCAAATGCTAATCTCATGATGCTTCACCATGGAGCAATTTAGAAGAGTTATTATATGAAATGTGCCAAAGCCTGAATTTATGGTTGATGCTTATTTGGCAAATATGGTTGGCACTGTTGGCTGTTAAAAGGCATGTATGCAAATAAGCAAATAAAAGTTTTTAAGCTCTCAGACTTAAATATTTACATTACCATAAATGTACAAAGATAAATGTTTATATGCATACACATATAATGCATTTCAGGAACACACTTTTTAATGTGACTATCAGAAAACAGTTACAAAGTGGCATTATTTCTTTATGGGCCTCAGGACAGACTCTTAAAAATGAATTCTGACATAATGTTAATGGGGTACAAACACTACTGTGGAAGTTTCTCTGCCCTATTGCTAGACAAAATGAACAGTCAGCACCCTAACAATTCAGAGCAAGCTTATCTTTCCCTCTCACCAAAACACTTCTCACAACACTGGAAACCAGCCAAGCATAAATGTCGGTCCCTACATAGACGCTGGGAGAAAGGAGGACCGCACATCAAAAAGCTTGAAAGAAAATAATTTGACATTTCCCCCACATAACATAGTCATGTTACTCTCTCCAAAAAGAGACATGATAAAATATTTTCTCTTCTTCCCCTCTGACATCTATGGGAAGGGGATGTTTGTTTTTTCACATAGTTTGTGAGCTGGTCATTGCCAAAACTCACTGGCAGTGGTATGAACTCTGCTTCCTTTGTTAACTGTTAATCTCTCTGATAAAGCTACTCACTCCTATCCTGGAAACCAAGAAAATGTACCGCACCTGCAATTATAGTTTACTGAAAAAGTCACCAAAGAAGTGCCAGGCACTTTGGAAAGTAATTAGGGTAGCCAGTGAATTGAAAGATCTAAAATGCTCTTGAGATTACAAAAGAAGCCATCATGAAGTGGGTATCCAAGATTGCTCATGGAAAGTTTTACCCTTGTGGATAATTCAAGTTTGGGCTTTCTGCCCCCCCCCACACACTTTGCAGAGAGAAATATGTGTTCTCTTGACTACACACTTCATTTATCAGGGGAGGAAAAGGAGGGACACTGTGGCTGAACAACAACAACAACAAAAAAAAACCAGACTGCCAAACAGAACACTCAAAGCATTTCCAATTCAGGTGAAAAGGCTGTTCATGTACATCATCCACTGACCTAAAAATAGTCTTTTATGTAAGTTGCCAAGTATTTAATTGAAAGTGTAATCTTACCACATTCAACGGAGGCAAAGAAAAATGCACTTGGTTTTCTATAGTAAGGCCAATAAAGATGAAATCATACTTTTCCTCTAACTCATCTCTATCCTTCAACGCCAGCCTTCCAATAACTCCATTCCATAGCTCTGATTCCTAAATTTGGGTCCTTTAAAAGGCGGACTGCAGAAATGAGACCTGAGGGAAGGGGGGGGGGGGGGGGAGACTCCTCTTTTCTATTGCTCTCAGCAGTCATTAACGTCGTCCAAGAACGAAATCAAGCTCTCCAACGGATAGTGCATAAGATGGGGAAAAAACGAGAAGGGGAGCCAGTTCAGATGGCAAGTCCTCTTCGAAGGAGGAAAGGAAAGACACAAGAACCCGTAAGTCAAAGGCAAAGAAAAAACAAAAACAAAAAACAACAAAAAAAAAAAACCTGTCTAACCCGACCTCTCCAAATCCCAAAGCCCTAAGCAACCCAGTAAGTCCACGCGCGTTCGGGGCTCAACAGCCCGAGCGTGAAGTGAGCAGGCACAGAGCCCCCGGTTCCGTCCTGACTGAGGCTGCAAGGCTGAGCCCGATCTTCCCAGGTCTGGGAGCGGGATGACCGTACAGACTTGGCAGAAACCCTTTCTGCCCCAGCCTCCCGCGTCCAGCTCCCCTAAGGCTTCACTTTCCCCTGGAGCCTCGCAGCCCAGCCCCGGGAAGTCCCTAGCCTCCGGGTTCCAACTTTCCCTCCTCTGGGGGGCGCCGCGCTACCGGGACCATCTCAGCCAGGGTAGCGAGGCCTGGGCCGACGGGGGGCACGAGAGGGCTCGCGGCGCCCGCGGGGCGCGTGGGTGGCCGGGACGCTGCAGCCCGCGCCCTGCAGGACGCACCGGCTGCCGAGCCCCTGCGGCGCCGCCCAGTCCAGATTCCCCTGGGTCCGCGTCCTCACCTCGAGGCGACCCTGGCCCCCATAAGCCTGCGCGCGTGGGAAAAGGGACCGGAGGGTACGTGGGCAACCCTGCCCCCGTTACCTGAGGGGAGCACACGCCGTTGCAATGATCCCCAGTGCCGCCCGTCCCGTCCCCTTTCTGGTGATCGCGGCCGCCGCCACCGAGCAACTGACACAACTAACTAACTACTCGCGGCCGCGGAGTCCACAGCGCGCTCCCGGCCGCTCGCCGTCCGCCCAGCCTACCAGTCAGCTCGCTCCTCCCAACCCCGCACGCCGCCCCGCCGCGCGCACCCTCGACCGCTTCACTTCTTGAGATATCGCGCGCGTGCGCGCGCACCAAACCTCGGCCTTCCCCCAGCTCTCCACTCAGCCCCATGGGAGGAGCTGCCAAGAAGCCACGCCTCTCTGCATGCCAATATCCGGAGAACAAGACCTAGAGAAGGTTTGATTGGCTGAGGGGCGGGGCCAAAACCAGAGGGCGGGGCGACCGGGACCTTGAGCCCACGTGACGGGGAATTTGGGTTCAATTAAACGCCAGTGGAAACTAACAGCGCAGTTTTGGACCTTTTCGGGGCCTAATCATCTATGCCAGCCAGTCGTCAAGTACAGAATAAGTGTTCTCAAAGATTCCAGTATATAATAATTACCAATGTAAGTCCCACTGTTTTTGAGAGCCTGAGCTACGAAAAAGAAAACTACATTTCCCAAGAACCTTCGCGAAAGTGAGTCTCACCTTGCGTAGTCACGTAGCCCTTCGCCGCATTGGGCAAAATAATCCCTTCATTTCTCTGAAAGTATCGGGTATAGTATTTCACGTCTCTCCTCACCGGAACAATTCTAAATACTACCACGATAAGAGAAGTTACCTATCTGGAGGTGGCTAAGTGATTAGGTAAAGTAAGAAAAGACACCAAAATAAAGTACTGCGGAGGAATTTCTGTCAAGCTGTGAGACGACGGAGTGAAGAGTGAAGGCGATTGAGAGGGGCTGAGGGAATTGTCCTCTGTGCAAGGGACTTTCACTAGTCCCCAGGCCCCTGCCTGCCCCTGTCGTCAGCAGGTTAGTAAGCAAGACGAGCATGGGGGTGGCCACAATCGAAATGGCCTTCCCCTTTTGAAGATCATCCCTCTTTTGCTGCTGCTGCTGTTATTGGTTTGTCTTGGTTTGAGGCCCACTGAATGGGGGCGCCTCACTTCCGGTTGGGGGAAGGGAGACATGCTGTCATGGGGAGGGGGAAATATAACTCACTTCCTGTGGGGTAGGATGGTGTTTTGGGGGGTGTCCAAGCCACTTCCCGTGCTGAGAGACAGAGAAGGTGTTGGTTTGGGCCATTCTCAGCCTTGGGGGTTGTTTTCAAGTCACAAGTTCGGCTCTTCCCCCAAGCTGTGATAATCACCAGGCCACGATTAGAATTTATGTATTTCGTCTCTACGTGTAATATGGAAAATTTCTCCCCAGCAAGATTTTCTTAATGCTTTCTCCACAGAATTCAAAACAGCTCGTTAAAATTCTCTGCAAGACTACATACCTTGTAGTGTGACTCGTGAGGTGCCCGCTCTTGTACCCTTGTCAGGTGTGTCCTTAACTGAGTGAAGTAGTGTGGTCTGCCTAGACATGGAAGCAGGAACTCTTTACCCACTCTTTTTAAGGAGATAAGTTATTAGTTATTAGTTATTAGTTTGAGGACCAAATGGTTCACAGAAATTACGAGGCATTTCCATTTTTGCAAAGGGAGAGAGTATCATAGTGCGGTACTCAAATTTGATGTTCCATTAATAGATGTAATTGGTATGTTACATACTGAGACCTGTTACTTTAGGACTGAGGATTTGCCCCATGCCTGAGAACAACATCATCAACCTAAATATTGTTTTCATGTAGCTTATGTATGGCATTTATGGAAAATGCATTTTATTGCATCCCCCCCCCCCGTTGTAATTTAATTGAATTTGTTGCTGATTTAAAACTGAGGTCTATTTATGGTTTTAAATCATGGCACAAGGATGATGGGTTCAGCCTCCATGTTGAGTAGGGGAAAGAACAAATGGTGAATTAAGACAGAATTTTGTCTTCCTGTATTCTGCTTTTTTTTTTTTTCTTTTCTACAAAAAGCGGTATCTGAAGTGGTAATAAACCAATTTTGATTCCGTGGCTTCTCTTGTCAAGCAACACAGCATATGAGTGTATTTTTGCTGGCAGAAGCAGTCTATTTGGACCTTATTTTGTGAAGTCTCAACCTTTTTACACTTGGGATAAATTGAACCTAAAATTGCATTGTCTTCCAATATTAATATGCATGTATTTCTAATTTCGTAGTTTGCACTTACAGTAGAAAATATTTTAAACTAAACGTGAAAATAAATTTTTTACCTTAATGTAGACTTTTTTTTTTAATCACTCTTAGTCCTAGAAACATATATATGGCACACATAGAAACTCACAGAGACTGTGGCAGCATGAACAAGGCCTGCACAGGTCTGCACTAGATGGGGTCCCAGAGCTAAAAAAAGAAGTGGACACATGCCCCCAGTCCTAACCCACAAGCTGTCTCCAATTGATAGCCACTTGCAATGAAAAATTAGTTTTCTCTAAAGCAGTCTCACTGCGGAAACAAACCACTCTTAAGGACAGGCCCCACACCCAGCAGTAGATGAGCAATACAAAATGAATTCAATGCATCTTTGGAGATTCGGTGCTTTTTTTTTTTTTTAAACCGTGCAGGTCCTTTGAATACATGTTATGGCTTCTGGTTTGGGGTTTTATGGGATTCCTGTGTCTGTGAACATGCGTGTCTCTGCATCTATGAGTTTCTTGTGCTCCCCCCCCCCTTGGCTCTTTTTCTTGTTTGTTTTGTCCTATTCTGATACGTTTTTGTATTTTATTATTCCTTAGATGCCTGTTTGTTTTCTAATAAAGACAGAAAGGGGTAGATTCAGAGGGAGGAACTTGGAGTACTGGGGGAGGGGCAGGGAACTAATCAAAACATATTTTTTGAAAAAAATCTATTTTCAATAAAAGAAAAAACAAATTATTCTTAGACTGGAAGTGTAGCTAAATAATAGACCACTTCCCTACTATATATAATATGAGCCCCTGAATTTGGGGTCTAATACCAGTATTGACAGGGGAAAAATTAATAAAATAAAATCAGCCTGGCCAGGTATGTTGGTGCACCCCTTTAATCTTAGCACTCAGGAGACAGAGGCAGGTAGATCTCAGTGAGTTCCAGGCCAGCCAGACATACACAGTGAGACCCTATCTCAAAAATAAATAATAAACAAATCAGTCTGATGGGCTGGGGATGTAGCTGAGTGATAGAGCACTTATCTCATATGAAAGGACTTCCGTTTCATCCCCAGAACCAACAACAAAAAGTCTGAGATGCTAAAATTAGTATTTGAAAGACTACAAAATTGCTGCAGTAATTTTAAAAGATAAGGTGAAATATTGTCTATGGTTATTGATAGAAAGTTAGAGACATGTACACTGAACCAACTGGGTATTAATAGACTAGAGAGAAAGCATTCATACTCTTCTACATTAACGTAATATACTAGATGTAATCACCCTGAAAAATTAACCGTATTAGGAATTGAAGTATAGAAGGATGGTAGAACTAAGTGAGAAAGGGAGAAAATAATGTCATAATATTGGTTGAGGTACAATATTGGTATTGCCTTTTGGCAACAGTTTTGGAAAGCAAAGGGGTTTATTAAATTGATCCTGAATTCGTGGAAGACATGCAGTGTAATAGAAATAAGACAAATTGCAGTGGAAAGACTTGTGCGGCTTGAAGAACTGTCTGTTGAGAAGAAAGCAATATAGAAAGTACATATCAGGAAGATGTTTTGTGATAAGTGACAGTTATTCATTGGTCCCATCAAAGAAGAATTATTAGATACGCTGGTGAAAAATAGAGAAGGAAGCCTGTGGAGCCCGTTCCTCCTCCTTTTAAGAATCCTTTCTGTGGGAAGGCTTATCTTCTTCCAAGGGATTTCCCCGCTTAAATGCCTAGTGTTGCTTTTTTTTTTTAAACATGTTCCTAGTGTCAAAATTGGGAAAAGGAAAACCATTTGCAAACATACTGTTGCTTCTTTCAGTTAATAAATTTTAGATTTTTATTTCACTACCTGCCCTCTATGATAAAGAAGTTGTTGATTCTTTTTAGAGTATTTGGAGTAAGTAACCATTTTCTTTTCCTTAAAGCAGTCATTGCATGAGCTGCTGGGAGCAGTTTGAAACATTATAAGAGTAGGCCAAAATTCTCAAGACCATCAGCACTGAAATTTGATCATCCGCAGAGATGCTACATAATGCAAAGCCTCTTCTCATCCTTTTGTTTACCCGGTCCTGTAAAACTGATACTAATGTTTTATAACAGGCAGCTTTACTTGGTACCTTGGTAATGGTAAGTTTTTTGGTTTCTGCTTTGTAGTTGAGGGCTAAAGGAAACAGTCTAGCAATTTAAATGGTTTTACATTTATTGCTTTGCTGTCTTTTATTTCTGAACTTCTGTATGTATTCAAATGAGAATTCCTTTTACATGGTTTTTCATGATTTCAACAAAAACTGAATACTGCTGTGTATCTATCAGTCATGTTCTAGCTTCAAGTACAGGAAATACAAATAACCATATTCTCTTGGAGCTTTCTTCCTACTTGATGGACCAAAGCGAGAATTTTGCTTATTTGGTGTTCTTAAGTGAAATATGTGTTATAATCACTGTTCAAGCTGTATTAAGATGCATTCCTAACTTTGGTATCTTTTAATCTTGATTTCTAAGCCATTCTAAAATTTGTTTTTAATATTTCCTTTATTGTTGCATGTATCATGGTTTTTCTGTTTTAACTTGCTTTGTACTCTGTAATTATAAGTGAACAGGAGGGAGAATTGGAGATGGCACTGGCCTAGATTCAGAGCTAGTCTTTGTATTTTATTAGCTTCATCACCTTGAGCAGTTAGCTTCCATGAGCTTCAGTTTCCCTAAATGGGAATCGCTGGGAATCACTTGGTGTAGTCCTGGTAATAGGAATTTGAGGAATGGTATTATTTACCTCAGTGGTTCTCAGTCTTCCTAATACTGTGACCCTTTAATATAGTCCCTCATGTTGTAGATGACCCCCCCCCCACACACCATAAAATTATTCCGTTGCTACTTCCTAACTGTAATGTTGCTACTGTCGTGAATCATAATGTAAAGATCTGATATGCAGGATATCTGATAAGTGGCCCCAAAGGGTTCGAGACCCGTAGGTTGAGAACCACTGCTCTAACCCTTAGTCTTGATTCAGCTGTGGTAGCTGCTGGGATTCACCCATTTCTTCTTTAAGCTCACACACAGAATACAGCGGTAGGTTCATTGACATTCTGCTTTCTGTCAGCATGCTCGCTAAGTAGTCAGTTTCTTATGAGAAGGAAAAAAATCACCAATCAGTTGTTTTACAAAATATGTTTAATAGAAAAGATTCAAGAAAAAAAATAAGAAATCACTGAAGTACTTTAAATTGTTTTAGGAAGACTTTCAACTCATTTTCCCAAATATTAAGGCCCCTCACATTATGTCTTTCTTTAGGTTTGAAACTGGATGATGTCTGAGGGGAAAATTCTGTACTGTACCCAGCTTTTCTCTGACTGACATACTTCTACTTTTCCTGGGAGTCCCTATCTGTTATAAAGTTCTGCCCTGTGTACTCTCTAAGTATTCCCTTCAAGAAATATTTCCTGATGTCTGTCCTTGTCTCCCTCTACTCCAAATCTTCCATGTTCTGTCTGTTGATCCTCCAGAGTATTCTGTGCCTTTATTGTTGCACTTAATATCCAGTGTTCCTGATGTTTATTTTAGTTGCTATTATTATATATAGAAAATGTCCTCCCAGAGAAGGCTATATAGACTGTTCATCTCTGGATTTGCTGACATACCTGGAACAATGTCATATAGACATTGATTTAATATTTATGAAATATATAATTTAACTGGCACTAGGGTTGTAATGAAATTAACATATAACTTTTATCTACTATTTATGCTCAGCATGAAGGATTACGGCCAGTACGCAGTAGATACTCATACATCTGTAGAATGTGTGATTAAATCATTATACTCCCATTTTTAAGCATTCTGTGGTGTTACTGTCATGTATTAAACACCTGATATATGTTCACAACTATGAGAGCTGATCTCTGCAGTCTATGTAATTGGTAAAAAGTAATTTGTAACTTACATGTGGACTCATCTAAGTGAATGATGGGAAGGTCAGCACACATAGTATTGGGAGAGATTTCCCTGCTGTCCAAACACAGAAATTAAGTAAATTTTTAAGCATTTTACATGCATGAAAACATTTTGATCATACTCCCATTACGTTACCCTCTCCTCCTGATCCCCTTCTTTCACAATAGATAGTCCCCCTTTTATTGACATGTGTTCTCCCTCTCCTAAAATCCACATCTGAGAAAAAATATGTGATACTTGCCTTTCTATTTTGCTTAACTTAATGATCTCCAGTGGGAACATGATTCTGTTCTTCCTTATTAATAAGTAATATTATAGATACATAGGTAGGTAGACAGATAGATGGAAAGACAGACAGACAGACAGACAGATAATACCCAAGAATAGTATAGCTAAATCATGTGGTAGTTCTGTTTGTAGGTGTTGGGGGGGTGTTTATTTGTTTTATTGTTGTTTTTGAGCCAAGGTCTCATTATGTAGCCCTGGCTGGCCTTGAACTCACAGAAATCTACCTGCCTCTGCTTTCCAAGTACTAGGATTCTTCATGTTTCTGGAGTTTCCTTTGCTATTGAAGATTTTAAGTTTTACTTCTCTATGATGTGGTATGATAGAAGAGATTATTTTGATACTATGTTTGATAAAATATGATCTACTTTGGAGAAAGATCCATGAGCTGCTGAAAAGAATGTGTTCTGCAGTTGTTAGATGGAAAATTTTATAGATGTCTGTAAGTCTGTTGACCTATAACGTGGTTTCTGTGTTCTAAAGTTTCTGTATTTATTTTTTTCCTCTGAATCATCCAGTAATATTGAATTGGGACCTAACCAGTCCCTCTTTGTCTTGTAGTGTTTGTATTATAAAATTGGATGGCTGCCATCTTGCGTATTTACAATTAAATCTTTTGTTTATTTGTTTTATGAGACAGCATGTTTCTGTGTATCCCTGACTGGCCTGGAACTCACAGAGACCTATCTGCCTCTGCTACTGGGTTCTGGGATTAAAGGTATGCACCATCACACTCAGCTCAAGTTATAATAACTTCTTGGTATGTTCTTTCCTTTACCAATATAAAATGACCTCCTCTATCTCTTCTGATTTAGACTTGGTCTGCTTTATCATAGCTGCTCCTTGCTTCTGAATTCCATTGCTTAGGATATCATTTTCTATTTTTTCACTTTCAGTTTGTCTATCTTTGCCAGTGAGGAGTGCTCCTTATACATAGTGAATAGATCTTTTTTAAAAAATACATTTGCCGGGCGATGGTGGGGCACGCCTTTAATCCTAGCACTGGGGAAACAGAGCCAGGCGGATCTCTGTGTGTTTGAGGCCTGCCTGGTCTACAGAACAAGTTCCAGGACAGCCAGAGCTGTTACACAGAGAAACTATGTCTCAAATAAATAAATGAATGAATGAATGAATGAATGAATGAATGAATAAATAAATAATTCATCAAACCTGTGTATTTTTTTTTTTAAAGATTTATTTATTTATTTTGTATACATGTATGACCAGAAGAGGGCACCAGATCTCATTACAGGTGGTTGTGAGCCACCATGTGGTTGCTAGGAGTTGAACTCAGGACCTCTGGAAGAGCAGTCAGTGCTCTTAACCTCTGAGCCATCTCTCCAGCCCAAACCTGTGTATTTTAATTGGAGAAATAAAAATGTTTACATTCAGAATTATGATGAAAAGACATGTACTAATTCCTGTCATCTCATTTTTCTAAAATGTAATTCCTTCCTGGTTTTTATTTGTGTATCCACTCTTCTAGTGGGAATAATTCTTTTCTATGCTTTCACATTATGTTTATTTTTCTTTTCTGTGCATAAGATATCTTTGTCTTCTGCAATGCTGGTTTAGTGCTCATGAATTTCTAGGTCTATTTCTCCTTTGTTTCTGAATGGTAACATTGCAGGATGTAGCAGCAATGTTTTCTTTGAAGGCTTGAAATATTTCATTCCGAGAATTCTTGGCCTTTAGCATTTTGTTGAGAAATCTCTTACTCTGAGAAGTTTTCCTTTATAAGTGAGATGTTGTTTTTCTCTACAGTTTTCAGTATTCTTTCTTTTGTGCTCTTTGCATCTTCACTATAAAATGGGAGGCCTGAATGCCTCCTGTGCCTGGAACTGCCTATCTTCCTGAAGAGTTGGGGAGTTTCTGCTGTTGTTTCACTGAATAGGCCTCTGTGCCTTCAGGCTTCACGTCAGCACCTTCTACACCAATAAATAGAACTTTTGATCTTTTAATCGTGTCACAGAGATTGTCCGTTTTTTGTCACCAAGATTTTTGTTTCCAAAATCACTTTTTATAATGAGTTTCACACCTATATCCTGTATTGATTTCTTTAATTTGTTCTATTGTTTCTCTGTATTTTCTTGAAATTTGTTGATCTTTCAAAAAACCTATTCTTTGAATTCTTTATGTAGCATTTCATCTATCTCTGGAGGAAGGTAGGGGTGACCTATGTGCAGTCCCTCCCTCACAGATGTTGCCCACTGTCCTTTGTTGTCTCTTTGCTGTAGGAGTGGATGGCCAGGAGTGGGTTTTCAGGCCCCTGCCATAAACACTCTGGTCTATTGGAGGCTGGTTGTCAGTTTGGCTTTTATCGTCCAAATTCTTGGAGTTAAAGTATTTGCTGAAGTTTAAATGGCAGGTGGCTGTGTATAGAAGAGCGTGTGCTTAGGTGGGCTGAGAGTGTAGTTCAGTGGCAGAGCATCTAAATAACATGCTCAAAATGTCATCTGAAATCACCTGTATTGTGTAGAATGGAGAAAACGAGTAACAGAAACACAGACAAGTAGAGGCAAACTAAATACAGAAATAGAGTAAAGGTAGATGCCAACCACAACATCCACAACTCTCCACAATAACAACAGAAGTGGGGGCAGAAACATGAAGATGAGAAATGCAGAGCAAAAGGACAGTTAAAAATTCTAAAAAGTGAAAAGACAGCAGGAATAAGGTAGAAAATGAGGGCCAGAGAGAAAGAATAAAAAGAATTTTGCTATTGGAAGGAGAAGAAAGAATAATAAAAGGGAGAAAGAAATAACAAAAAAATAATATTTGAAAAGAAATAACTTATATCCATGAACCAGGCAGCAAATAGGAAACTTAGGAGCATGTTTGCATTGGAGCAGCAGTGTAGCAGTATATTCATTACCACTGCTGACCTGCACTTTTCTTTTATTGGTGGGAGCCAGAGGGACATACTCTCGGAGGTGATAGGACAGCTGGTGAGAGTCAGTTCTCTCCTACAATGTGGGTTCTAGAGACCTAGCTCAGGTCATCAGCCTTGGTGGCAAGTGCCCTTACCCACTAAGCAATCTTGCTAACACCACCACCCCTAGTGTTCAGAAGATAATTTCTCTGTGTACCTTAAAACAATAATAAAGATCCACAAAACATATTACTAAATGTTTGGCAATAGGTTTATTTATTTATTTATTTTGGTTTTTCGAGACAGGGTTTCTCTGTGTAGCTTTGCACCTTCCCTGGAATTCACTCTGTAACCCGGGCTGGCCTTGAACTCACAGAGATCTGCCTGCCTCTGCCTCTCGAGTACTGGGATTAAAGGCATACGCCACCACCGCCCAGCGACAATAGGTTTTTAATGTCAAGTGGTAACTGAAAATTAGGTTGAACCTAATTTATATATCAAATAGGTTTATGTTACCTACACATAAATTTTGTGTGCAAGATTTTATTGTTGGGGATGGGGAATGGAGATCTTTGAAACTATTTTTGAAACATTTCTTGATGACAATGGTATATATTTGTGTTTGATTTAAACATTTAAATTTTTAATAAAACCACGCCCCTTCTTGCATCTCTTCCTCTTTAATTGCAATATCCTACTTCAAAAAAAAAAAAATGATTTCCAACCAGGTGGCACACTTTTAATCCCAGCACTTGGGAGGCAGAGGCAGGCAAATCTCTGAGTTTGAGGCCAGCCTGGTCTATAGAGCAGAGTTCCAGGACAGCCACAGCTACACAAAGAAACCCTGTCTCAAAAAAAAAAAAAAAAGATACCTAACATTCAACTACTTCATTTTTGTCTTTCCCAGCCTCAAAATTTCTCCTACTTCTTTCCCATCTCTACATGTTGTTTATTTTTCTACTTTATAGCTTTAATTTCTGTTCTCTTGACATAGACCTTAACATTTTGTTGTGGGTGATATCACAATTACTACAGCTTTTTTGGGAAGCATTGTATCAGCATTAATAAAATGTTCATATATTGAGCCAATAATTCCATTCTTTATTCTGAGAAAATATTGCAACTAAAAATATGTGAGGCACAAAATAAAATGTTAATATCACTAATGCTTATATTATCTTTAAAAAAAACTGAGAGGCTCTGAAGATAACTGTCAGTAAAGTAGATCTTTAACACCTACGTAAAAGCTGGGTGTGGCGATATACAGCAATGTACACCTGCAGTCCCAAATCCCAGCCCTGGGGAGGCAGATAGGAGAATTCCTGGGACTTCTTAACCAGCCAGTCTGGAATGAGCAAGCTTTAGGTTGCAAGAGAGACCCTGTCTCAGAAAATTATGTGGAACATAATTGAGGAAAGCTATTGTCAACCTCTGGCCTCCACATGTATACAAATGTACATTAATTTCTTTTGAAATACATTGAAGGTGTTATAAGACATTTTTACAAAAGTAAAAAGAAGAAAATTAAATATAGAAGAACTGGTGTGATTAGCATATATTTCTGAAAGTTATGTATTCTATATTATAATAAGACAGTTACTGGAGAGTTACTGGTATCAGGGACAGTATTAAAATAGTATTACAGGTGTGGAGCCCCCATGGGACTGGACTAAGCCCTCTGGATATGGAAGACGGTTGTTTGGCCCAAACTGTTTGGGGAGCACACAGGCAGGGGGATAGGGATCTATCCCTGGTGCATGGGCAGGCTTCTGGGAATCCGGTGCCTGTGGTGTGATGCCTTGCACAGCCTTGGTGCAGTGGGAAGGGGCTTGGACCTGCCTAGGCTCAGTGTGCTGGGCTCTGTTTACTCCCCATGGGAGACCTTGATTTGGGGGATGTGGGGATGCGGGGTGGCTTGGGAGAGAGGGCTGTGGGGAGGGAGGAGGGAGGAGGAGGGATCTGTGGGTGTTATGTGAAGTGAGTAGAAAATTTCTTAATAAAGAAAAATGAAAAAAAAATAGTATTACAGGGGCTGAAGAGATGGCTCAGCAGTTAAGAGCACTGACTGCTCTTCCAGAGAACCCAGGTTCAATGCCCAGCACCCACATAGCAGGTTACAACTGTCTGTAACTTAGGGTATCCAACATCCCCACACAGCTATACATGCAGGCAAAACACCAATGTACATAACATAAAAATAAAGACAAATTTTTAAAAAACAGTATTATAGGAAGCACTGTTACTGAGAAATACTGTTCTAGAGTCAAATCCTAGCTGTACTCTTACTAGTATGTGATCTTATAAAGGAAAAAGGTGGGAGTGGGGAGATGCCTCAGTGGTAAAGGCACTTATCTCTAAGCCTAATGACCAGGATTCAATTCCCTGGATCCATCTGGTGGAGAGAGAGAACTGACTCCCAGAGTTGTTCTCTGACCTCTACACATATGCATAACATAGAGAGAGAGAATAGAACAAGTAAATAATGAAATTTTAAGAAAAGTAAGGCAGTAATACTATGTCTACATTAAATTAATCTGAAGTGTCTATGCATAGTAAGCACTCCATAGTTCTCACAAGAACCTTATGAGGCTGTTATTTTTCATCACTCATAAGAGAAAATTTGAAAGAATGTTCAAATATCTTGATTAAACATTTTGTCAGATCAGCAGAGGGTTTCTGCTAGAAGCAGAGAAGCCCTAGGTCTCGTGGAGATGGTATATTAGTTATTTTTCTTGTTGCAACAAAACTGACCAAAGCAGCTTAAGGAAGGGAGGCTTTGTCTGTGCTCACAGCTCCAGGATAGAGCCCATCATTTCAGGGAAGTCCTGGTGGCCAGAGCCTGAGGCTTCCTTCAGATTGCATCCACATTGGGAAGCCCAGAGAGAGACTAAAAAAACAAACCTTTTTAGTCAGTCTAGGACCCCCACCCCATGGAATATGCCTCCAGTATTAGGGTAAGTCTTCCCAGCTCAGTTAACCTAACCCAGGAACTCCTTCAGGGGCATGCTAGAGATTTGTCTCATGTGATTCCATAGCCTGTCAACTTTCAACCTTTCCCATCATAGATGGGTGGACATATGGTGTTGTGGAATGTTACTATAACTAGACAAAGATGTGTTACATTTGTTTATGCTGCATTTGTTTAACAATGTAAAGATGTGTTGCATGTGTTTATGCTGTATTTGTTTAATGATGTAAAGATGTGTTGCTGTTTCCCTTGCCTACCTAAGGCACCTGATCAGTCTAATAAAAAGCTGAACGGCCAATAGCTAGGCAGTAGAGGGATAGCAAGCCGGCAGGCAGAGAGAATAAATAGGAAGGGGAATCTAGGAATGATAGAGAAGAGAGAACGAGGGGGAAAAAAAGAGAGATGCCCTGGGCCAGAAGTCAGGCAATCACCAGACAGACAGACAGACACAGAGGAAACAGGAAAGTAAGATACACAGAATGAAAGAAAGGTAAAAGGCCCAAAGGCAAAACGTAGATAAAGAGAAACATTAAAACAAGAACTACGGTAAGGTTGAGCATTCATAACTAATAACAAGTTTCCATGTCATGATTTGGGAGCTGGCTGGTGGCCCAAAAGAAAGCCTGCTACAATATGGAGTTTGGAGAAGGAACCCAGATAACAAGGACATAAGAGGTTGAGCTCCCACAGAGAAGCATAAGTAAATCAATAGTCTAAATTTATTTTCTCCTCAAAGTACTTGCTGCACAGGGTCCAGAACTGTAAGAAAATTACTGTATGTTACTTTAAGCTAATAGTTTTAACTGATTCGTTAAAGCAGCAACACAACTATTGCAGGCATGGAGAAATGATGGGAAAGTCTAGAATAAATGTAAGTGGAGGGAGGAGAAAATTAGAACACACTTGTAACCAAATGGTAATGAGATCCAACACCTCAAGCTACATGTAAATTAGTTAGAGCTATTAGTAGGGATTTACAGCCTTGAATATATGTATTAGAGAAGAAAAGTGTCAAAAATTGGTGATTTTAATTATGTCATCAGGGGGGAAAAATAGCAAACCAAACCCAAAGAAGTTGAAGAAAGGAAATAGTAAAATGTAGAAATAAATTAAATAGAAGACAGTGTACAGTATGTTCTATACAAACCAGAAGCTGGTTCTTTGAAAAGATTCAGAAAATGTATAGGCCTCTAGCAATGCCAATCAAGGGGGATTAAATTATCATTATCAGGAACGAAAAGGAGACATATCTTTGTCTTCAGTTGTTGAGACAAGCATCGCTGTACCTCTAGCCATGAGCCTCAGAATTATAGACTTGAGCCATGAGCTACAACATCTGGCTGAAAAGGGATATTCTTTTACAGATACTATAGATGTTCAAAAGAGTAAAGAGATAGGAACAACCTCATGTGAATAGATTTTAAATTTTAGGTGAAATGAACAATTTGTTAAACACATGTCACCCAAATTAATTAGCCCATGAAAAAAATAGAATATCTGAATGCTTATTTTTATCTGTTAAATTTAATCCATTTTAATTTTTCCTGAAGAAATTCCAGGCGAGATGACTTTATCAGTGATCCTTTTTTCTTTTCCCAGAGGCAGTTAGCACACTGTGGTGATGGCTGTATCAGTGAATTCTTAAAAAATGTTTAGGCCAAGCATGGCTGCACATGCCTTTAATCCCAGCACTTGGGAGGGCAGGGGCAGACAGATCTCTGAGTTTGAGGCCAGCAAGGACTATATAATAAGAATTTGTCTCAAAAAGCAAACAAAAAATGATTTAAAGAGAAATGAGCCCAGCTTTATTCTTCTATGGAATATAACTTGTTTTATTGATTGACAAAGCCTTGATGCCAAAACTGGACAGTGATTTTTTTTTTAAGAAAACATATTATAGGCAAGTCTATTTGTGTATTATTTGGGGGTGCAAGTATCTAAAAGACTCTCCAGACAACTAAGCCAATAAAGGATTTATAAGAATCTCACAAATAGATATAAAAGACAGTCAGGTTTCAAATGACAAATATTTGAATAAGCACTCCACCAAAGAAACTATTCAAAGGTTTATAATGATCATATTTGTGTCAGATAAATGCAGATATAAACCACAATGAGAAACCATTGCATACCCATTATTATAATGGCTAAAATTAAAAAGCCTGGAAATAGCTCAGGGTGTTGGTGCATACCTATAATTCTGCCACTTGGGAGGCTGGGGCAGGAGGATCCTTTCAAATTTAGGACTATCCTGGTCTACATAGTGACAGACATGTTATGGCTACATAGTGAGACCTTGTCTCAAAAATCCAAAAATCACCAATATAAATAAGACTGACAATTTCAAGAACTAGTGATGTGTAACAAATGCAACTCATCCTTCTGGTAGGTTCATGAACTGTTCCAACTATTTTTAGACTATACAGTTTGGCTGTATAGTCTAAAAGTTACAGCTATCTAGCTCTAGCCTCACTGTCTCTCAGTATACTAGTCAACAGAAACCTATGTATACAGTCACCAAAAGACAGGAATGGACAAGAATGTTCATAGCAGCAGCCTAAATGCCCATCAAGGTAGAATGGATTAGCACATGTCTTCTATAACAAAACAGGTGATCATCATGTATATATGTGAAAAAAAGGAACCCAGCCAAAAAAGAACTACAAACTGCATAATTTCAATTGAAAAACAACCAAAACAAATCAGTAATATTAGGCATCATAATGTTTACTTTTGCAAGGATAATGCTCAGGAAGATCATATGGTGGGGAGTTTCTGCCTTGTAATATTCTCTTTATCCTGGTGTGGCTGTGAGTTATACTGCGTACACTCAGTGAAAAACCATCAGACTAAATATTTATTATTTCAATTGTTTAAATTTATATTGGTTTACTTAAACTTTATGACTTTAAAGATTATTTTTCTATGCATCCCCTACACATGAACAAGATAGGTGATATGCTTCTGCTCCCTTTGTTCCATCAACAGACTTTGCTCCTAGATTGCTAGTAACTTCTGTGTTGTCCACTAACACAGAAATCTTGCACAGTCTCATTTACTTAATCCAAAACATGTGGGTGTCTCTTTTTGTTTTTCTCCATTGAAGTTGTGTAACACCATCTACTGCTCGTCTGCCTACCTCTGTTCATGTCATCTAAGTCACCTTTATACTCTCCTTGTTTATCTAACTGTTGAGTTCCTCAAAACACAATCCTCCTCTTTTTCTTAATCTGCCTATCGTAGGTCATGCCTCACATTCACAATTTAAAGTTTTACCTGTCACTCTTTTTTGTTTTGTTTTGTTTTTGTTTTTTGAGACAGGGTTTCTCTGTGTAGTTTTGGTGCCTGTCCTGGATCTCACTCTGTAGACCAGGCTGGCCTTGAACTCACAAGAGATCCACCTGGCTCTGCCTCCCAAGTGCTGGGATTAAAGGCATGTGCCACCACCACCTGGCAGTTTACCTGTCACTCTTAATGAAAATGCCTAAATGTCTTTTATCTCAAACATTTCTCTGAGCCCCTATATATGACCTCCAACTTGAAATTTTGTCTCAAAATCATCTTAATATAAATAAATCAGATCTCCTGGTTTTTCCTCCTATTTCTAACAGCTCAAACAACTACTTTCCCAGTCAGAAATCTTGGGATCAGAGCTGCTGAGATAGTCCATCAGGCAAAGGGGTTTTCTGCCAAGCCTGACAACCCAAGTTCACTCCCTAGGATCCATATTGTGGAAGAAGAGAACCAACTCCCCCAAGTTGTCCTCTGACCTCCACATGCTTGCTATCACAAACCTCATGACATACGTACACATAAACTAAATCAATGCAACTTTGACTTTCTTAATTTTGATTTTTGTGTTATTTTATGTGTATGGGTGTTTTGCCTGCGTGCATGTCTGTTCACCACTTGGGTGCCTGGTGCTCATGAAGGACAGAAGAGAGCATTGAATCCTCTGGGCCTGCAGTCACAGACAGTTGTGAACTGCTGTGAGGATGCCAGGTCATCTGGGAGAGTTACCAGAGCTCTTAACCGATGGCCTATCTCTCCAACCCCAAATGTATTTAAAAAAGAAAAAAAAAAAAAAAGAAATTATGGGATCATCATTCCTAAGACTTTCCAAGTGCACGCATATACCCCACCCAGACTGCTGCAGAGTTCTGTTGCTTCTGCTTCCTGTCTGAGCTCTATCCTCTGCTCCATAGTCACTGCCGTTGTCCTATTCTAAGGCACTAGTGTACTGTTGTAGGCTGTTGCTGCAGCTTCCTGATAGTCTGTCTACCTTCATTCTTACTCATCCATTATTATACAGAAATCAGAATGATCCTTTTAAAAGCATAACTATCATGGAGCCCTTGAGATGGCTCCATGGGCAGAGGTGCCTGCCACCAAGCATGACGACTTGAGCTTGATCCCCAGGACCAACATGGTCGAAGAAGAGAACCAATAAGATCTTTACATAGCTCCATATGTACAGGACTTGGTTCCTGACTTTCTGTCTTTGCTACTTGCCTCTCCTGCTCATTTTTCTCCAGCTTTTCTCTGGAGCACCAAATTCCTCCCACTTCAGGTCTTTTGAGGTATGTGTGTGTTTGTTAACATCAGGTCTAATAAGCTTGTTCCTCAGTATGGAAAAAGACCTGATTAAGCATTTGGCTCTGAGTGTGTGTTACTTCTTCAAATGGGCCTCATCTAAATGATATCTACTGTTACTCTATAACTTTCTATTCTTTTCTTCATGGGGTTTTCACAATTTTAAAATTGTTTATTGACATATGCATTCAGTATCTTATACCTCAAGTTGAAATTTTTCATGAAGGCAGATACTGTTACTATTGTATTCCTGGCATCTTACTCATGATCTGGTATAAATTATGTGTTAGAAAACATGGTAAACAAGAAAATGTATCACGGCACATTAAACTGCACTTTGGGGAGCATTTTACAGTTGTGTCCTGTGCCCTGATCATAAAGAGATTATTTCCTCTGGTTCAATCCTTTTCAGAAGTGCTCTCTGAAAAAGGCACTGAGTAATCATTGTGATGCCTGGAGACAGTTTTTGATGATCAGCCAATCTTAGCAGTGCAGAGCTAAATTGGCAGTGTGGGCAGGTTTTATTTAAGCCTCCACAAAGGAATATACACTTGCCTGCATTTCTTAGGCTGGAGCGCTTTAAGCACTAAGGGCAGAGTTGATTCTCAGTAGAGTGCTGGCTCACGGCTTTGTCTTCTTTTTCTGGAATGCAGTTCTTCAGAAAACATCACAGCCCCAAAAGCAAAGCTAATCTGATGTATTTGTTTGCTACTAATATTGACAGTATTGTTTGTGTTAAGATTATTATAAATATACATGATGCTGCCATTATAAGTGCATGGCATATCTATTCATGAGAAGAAAGCAAAATGACCACATTTCACAATGCTAATGTCTTCATATATTTGTGAGATACACAGATTTTAAAAAATAATCTGCATTTTCTTAGATGCTTTGTGTTTACATTCATCCTTTTAATCTTAGAGTTTTTTCTTTATCATCTTAATTAATTTTTTAACATACAAAGTAATGAATCTCATTGACATTCTCATGTATTGTATCATTATTATTCACATACACACAGCCCACCTTCCCCTATCTACTCTTCTCTCTTTGTTGATGCCCCTTTTTTCCCCAAATAAGTTTCTCTTTCTGCTTTCCTGTTACATACATTCTGTTTCCCTCTCTCATAGTCCCCTCCTTTCATGTACTACATATATATGTGTATACAGGTGTTTATAAATTTTAATCTGCGTTCTTATGAGAGAAAGCATGCAATATTTCTGAGTCTGACTTATTTGCTTAATAACCTCGGACTGATCTGCAAATATCATGATTTCACTCTTCTTAACAGCTGAATAAAATCCTATTGTATATACACCACATTTTCTTTATCCATCCACCTGCTGGTGGGCATCTAAGCTGGTTCCATTTCTTAGCTGTTGTGAATAGTGCAGAAATAAACATGGGTGTGCAAGTGTCTCTCTGGTGTGCTGACTTAGAGTTCTTTCAGCATATTCCAAGCAATGATAGAGCCCCATCATATGGTTAGTTCTATTTTTAGTTGTTTTGAGTTGGGTGTGGGGCTCGGAGGAGCTCCATACTGATTTCCATAGTAGCTGCACCAGAGTACGTCCTCCAGCAGTATATAAGGATTCTTTCTCCATATGCTCAGCAGCACTTGTTATTGTTTTCTTGATGATACCCCTGACTGGGGTGAGATAGAATCTCAAAGCAGCTTTAATTTGCAATCCCCTGGTGGCTAAGGTTGTTGAACACTTTCAAATATTTAATGACCATTTGTATTTCTTCCTTTGAGAACCATTAGACCTAGTTTTTAATTAAATTACTATTTTTAAAGCTGGTTTCAGTAAAACAGAATGTTTAATTGTACATGTGATAGGAAATTATAAATATAACAGTTTGAAATAGCTTTATGACTACCAGCATTTCTCAAACCCTTGGGGGGAAAAGGCCAGTTTACTACCAGGGTGGTTTATTATTGTTGTTGTTATTATTAATTTTTTGTGTGCATATTTTGCATGCATATCTGAATGTTCACCACATGCTTACTTGGTGCCTACAGAGGTCAGAAGAGGGCATTGGATCCCTTGAAACTGGAGTTACAGATAATTGTGAACCATCAAGTGGGTTCTTCAAATCAAATTTGGGTCCTCTGCAAGACAACAAGTGCTCTTAACCACTGAGCCATCTCTCTAAACCCTACTTAGTTTTAAATGAAGTAAATTTCATTTCAAGAGGAAATGTTTGTTTTTTGCTATATGTTTACTGTTTATCATATATCTTAATAAACACTAAATAGAATATTCTTATTTATTCCTAGAGTCTAGTACTATGCTTAGAAGCTTTCTGTAAAGGAGAAAACATGATCAATATTTCTATGACTCTGAGCAGGGTTAGGGCTCAGGTAGAATAACAAGAAAAACAATTTTGAGTGCCTAGAAAAAACTCTAAGTTTCTAACTTTAATATTATTCATCCTACCTTTAACAAAATTATTCTTCTCCCTGAATAATATACTTTTTTAAACTTCATGTATTTATTGATATTTTAAAATTTACAAGAGATTTATAACTATTCTCAGGTAAGTAAAATTGGAAGCCCCTGAGTTTATAAATACCTGCTGCTAGGTATGACTAAACGAATTTCTGAAACTCATAATCCTCTGGTTGCTATGGCAGGCTCTTTCTTTGGGTTTTTAAAATGCAAAATATTGACTCTGGAGTTGGTGAAGCTATGTCTCTAATATTGTAGTATTATACAAATATGATACATTTGGATTCCAGAGGGAGTGGGGGCTTAAGTAGAAAGTACTCTGTCATATTTTCAAAGTCTTCTTAAGTCAGTTGCCAATTTAAGTAATGTAATAGAGTGCTTTTGTGTCCATTTCTAAAAGGAAGAAAAAGCAATTTTATTTTGTCAGAAAAACAATGTAAACTGCTGATCATTTATTTACTAGCAGAACAAACTACTTGCATAAGTCTCATTTGCAGATTTCTTCTCCCTAGTGTTTAATTAATATCTTTCTCTAGCAACACATGATGCTGAGGATAGTGTATAGATTTACTTATTGTACAAAGGAAGAGTTGGGTCAATTATTTCTTTCTAGTTTTCAGCCTTTGCTAATTACATGTCTTCTCATATTTTTTAACAACTTTGTCTAACAGCACTCTTATTGACAAAGAATAGTGGGTTTTATAATCTTTCTATAATTATGTCCACATCTTTAGAGTTGCTTTCTTCCTATCAAGAGTTTAATGTTTAGCCAGGAGTGGTGGTACATGCCTTTAATCCCAGCACTTGGGAGGCAGAAGCAGGTGTATCCCTGAGTTCAAGGCCAGCCTGGTCTACATAGTGAATTCCAGGACAGCCAGGGATATGTAGAGAGATCTTGCCTCCAAAACAAAAAACAAAAAGAGAGAGAGAGAGAGAGAGAGAGAGAGAGAGAGAGAGAGAGAGAGAGAGAGAGAGAGAGTGAGAGAGAGAGAGAGAGAGAGATTGATTTACTTAGGTAAGTAAAACCTTATTACAGCAGAAATTACCATTCAGTTTTTTTAATTAACTAATTTTTTTTGGTACTGGGAATTGAGCCTGCCTCTTCACACATGCTAGGCAAGTGCTTTACCAACAAACATATCACCAGCCTTTGTAATTTTGAGACAGCATCTCACTAAATTGTTCAAGCTGGCCTTGAACTTGTGATAGTTCAGCCTCAGCCTCTGAGTAGCTCAATTATAGGCCTGTACCACCAGACCCAGATACAATTCAGTTTTTGGTTCTAGCTTAGTGTCTGTCCTGTAATGAAATCATACTGATGTGAGTGTCCTCTATTTACACCTTGCTATGCAGGGCTGACCTCTAGATGACTGTTGGTATTCCAGAGTGAAAGACTAGGAACCTACTAGTATAATTGCATCCTTGTCATTAAAACTTAGAAAATTGTGAGCTGGTGAGATGGCTCAGGGGATTAAGGCATTTGTCATCATACCTGCTGACCAGAGTTCAGTCCCCCAAACTCCCATGATAGAAGTAAATATCCAACTCCCACAAGTTGTCCTCTGACTTCCATGTATATGCTGTGTCATGTGTGTGCATGTTCACACACAAATACGCAGTCAATCAATCAGTGTAAAAACTTTTTAATAAAAATTAGAAAATGCCTAACTAGTTGGCAAAAATGAATGATGATCATTTCATATATCAAAGATAATACTAATACTTGCTAATAGTTGACCATCATTCAAAAGGATACTTGATTCAAAGATTTGAAATTCAGTCCAGCCTAGCATTGTGACACTGCCTTTAATCCCAGCACTGGGGAGGCAGAGGCAGCAGACCTCTTTAGTTTGAGGCCAGTATGCTTTACATAGTAAGTTTCAGGACAGTCAGAGCTATGTAGAGAGACCCTGTCGGGGGGGTGGTGGGTGGTGGTGTTAAATTCAAGCTAGGGATGTGTCTCAGTTCTGAAGTGTTTGCTGCACACGTATGAGGACCTGAGCTTGGATCTCAGCACCCACGTGAAAACCAGGCATACTAGTGCACATCGTAAGTCAGCATTGGAGGACAGAAAGAGGTGGCTCCATAGAACTCATTGGCCAGCCAGCCTAACCGTGTCAGTTTGCCCAGGCCCAATAAGAGGCCCTGTTTCAGAGGATAAGGTAGAGTAGTGATTGAGGAAGACATCTCTATTGGTTCTGACCTGCACATACCTGTGCACACACCTATACAAATGTGCACATACATACACACACAAAAATTATATGAAATTCAAAACATGTTCCAAATCAAGTAAGTCTATATGGGAAGCATTGTTTTAGTGCATTTAGTATAAAGATTGTGAGAGCTTTTTCCTCTGCTATACCTAAATTGTTTATTAATTTGATTTGGGTTTTGTTTTTTCAAACTCAGCTCCTGTAGAGAAAAGAGGCTTGTGTTCCAGCTGGTATATGAACTCTTAGCAATATTCCTATTTGTTGTCTAGTACTTCATATTTCTAGTAAAGATAAATCATGGGTGCTGCTCTGAAGCTACTCAGCTAAGACCTATCACTGTCTTTTGTGCACTATTCTCTTTGTCTTCTAAGCAGAGCACAGCTCCCAAAACTTAGAACCCACTTTACCTCCATAGTGCTAAAGTATCTGGGAAGTCAGTGGAAGGAAGATTGAAGCGTTACTGGCACTGTGGTCTCAGGGGGCTTTACAGCTTTCTCACCTTACTTGGTAATGCACGTGTAATTGTTCTGAGTGGCATTTGCTCTCCAGAGCTTTAGAGCTGATTGCAACTGAAATGTGTTATAGGAAAGAAGATAGATGATATAATTAAGAGGTTGCAAGGGAGATCAGAAATAACTTGTATCTGATAACCTGCTAATTTGAAGGCCTGAAACGTATTTAAATATGATTCTTTGAAAGTAATATTCCTGGTATGAAAATGTAGAGTGGTTATATAAATTAAACCTTAAACCTTACATGTGTCTCTTCTTAATAATTGGGTTATTTTTTGGACATAAGATATTTGATATGCTTTATTCTTTAGTTAAAGAGGGGTGGGGATCAGGGTTGCAAGTTTTTTTAAGAGGATTTTTAAATTACATTAATTTATGTGCATGTCTGTGTGTGTGTGCGTGTATGTGTGTGTGTGTGCATAAACACATGTGACAGTGTTTATGTAGAGGTCAGAGGACAGCTTTCAGGAGTCATTTCTCTCCTTCATCATGTTTTTAAGAACAAGCCCTGACTATCAGGCTTGGCAGCAGGCATCTTTACTGACCATCTCACCTGCCTGGGGCTGCATTTTGGTTTTATTCTCTTTTTTTCCTCTTATTATATTTTTTATTATTTAAAACAATTTTTAAATTTAAATATATTTTGATTATATTTTTCCACTCCCCCAAGTCCTTCCAGATCCTCTCCCCTCCCTACATACCCAACTTTAAATTCTTTCTCAAAAAACCAATATAACTCCCCCAAAAAAACAATAAAACAACACCTAAAAAGAAAAGAAAAACAAACAGCAACAAGAAAAAAATGCCACCTGTAACCAAATAAAAACACACAGAAAACTATGGAGTCCATTACATCAACTGCTGAACATAAGACCTGTCTTGGAGTGGTTGATATACCAGTATCACTCCATTGGAGAAAACTGGTTTTCCCTCTCCCAACAGGTATAAGTGACAGTGCAGTTGTTAATCTTTACCCTAGTAGCTAGGTTTTCATTTATTTGTTTATTAATCCATTCATTCATTTTTTAAAATAAAAGATAAAAATGATCACAAACAGAAGGAAAAGAGCACACGAGAAGACACAAGGATCAGAGACCCACTCACTCACACAGCCAGGAATCCTATAAAAACACTAAAATGGAAGCCATAATAGATATGCAGAGGACTTGGTACAGACCTGTGCAGACCCTGTGCATGCTGATTCAGTCTCTATGAGTTCGTATGACCTTTACTCATGTTGGTTTAGGGCTTTGTTTTCTCAATGTCCTCCGTCCCTTCTAGCTCTTACTCTCTTTCTACCTCCTGTTCAGTGGGGTTCCCTGAGCTCTGAGGAGAGGGATTTGGTGGAGACATCCCATTTAGAGCTGAGTGTTCCAAGGTCTCTCATACTCTTCATAATGTCTAGCTGTGGGTCTCTGTGTTCCCATCTGATACAGGAAGAAGCTTCTCTGATGATGGCTGAAAAAGGCACTGATCTATGAGTATAGCAGAATATCATTAGGAGTCATTTTATCACATTTTTTTTTTTTTTTTAGATCAGTAGTACTTGGTTTTCACCTAGGTCCCTAGGCTATTAAGTCTTAGGTTCTTCATCACCCAAGCAGTGTTGGGTATAGGCTCCATCTTATGGAATGGGCCTTAAGTCAAATCATTTGTTGGTCGGTTACTTCCACAAGCTTTGCCACCTTGCAGGCAGTACACTGTTGTAGATAAAGGGTTTGTAGCCGACTTGGTGTTTATGATTTTCTTTTGATAACATGAAGAATACCTTCCAGTACCAAAGACACTGGAGCATAAGGGTGAAAGCTCTATATGGGTACCAGCTCAACATCTCCATGTTTGGTGAGGTGTGGAGGTGTTGTCTTCAGCAAACGGAGCTTGTTGTCAATTTGTGGAGAGCAACCTATAGTCTTAGCAACAGCCTGGGTTGTTTTGGGATTCCTGTGGGACCCCTTTGGCCAACAACTCAATTAGATGTAACTAATCCCGGTACTGGAAGCTTTGTTTGGTGACAAGCTATGTTCCGTTGGGTTTCTGTCTCCCCCATTACTTGGCAATTTCGTTTAGATTGTCTTCATATATGTGTATATTGTACGAAGATTCTACTGTATTGTTTCCATACTACCCCTTATTGCCCCTTAATTTTATCTGTCTCTCCCCATATTTCCTCCCCCTCCCCACTTGATCCTCCCATTTCAACCTCCTCACATCCATCCATAATTATCTATTCTATTTCCCTTTCCTAACAAAATCTTTCTTTCCCCCCAGTCCGTTATTATATACCTATCCTCTGTGGTTCTATAGATTGTAGATTGGTTATTGTTGACTTAACAGCTCATATCCACACATAAGCAAATACATACCATATTTGTCTTTCTGGGTCTGGGATACCTCATTCAGGATGATTTTTTATTCTAGTTGTATCCATTTGCCTACAGATTTCATGATGTCATTTTTTTAACAGCTGAGTAATACTCCATTGTGGAAATATACCACACTTTCTTTATTCATCCTTCTGTTGAGGGACATCTAGATTGTCTCCAGTTTCTGGCTATTATGAATAGAGCAGCAGTGAACATAGTTCAGCAAGTGTCTCTGTAGTAGGATGAATCATCCTTTAGGTATATGCCCAAGAGTGGTATAGCTAGATCTTGAGGTAGATCAATTCCCATCTTCCTGAGGGACCACTACACTGATTTCCATAGTGGCTGTACAAGTTTATACTCCCACCAGCAATATGTGAATGTTCCTCTTACCCCCATGCATGCCAGTATGAGCTGTCACTTGTTTTGTTGATCTTAGCCATTCTGACAGATGTAAGATGAAATCCCAAAGTAGTTTTGTTTTGCATTTCCCTGATAGCTAAGGCTGTTGAACATTTCTTTGTTTCTCAGCCATTTGAGTTTCCTCATTTGAAAATTCTCTGTTTAAATCTATACCCCATTTTTTAATTAGGTTATTTGTTTTCTTGATATCTGATTTCTTGAGTTCTTTATATATTTTGGATCTTAGCCCTCCATCGGATATGTAGTTGGTGAAAATCTTTTCCCATTCTGCAGCCTGCTGCTTTGTCCTTATGACAGTGTCCCTTGCCTTACAGAAGCTTTTCAGTTTTATGAGGTCGGTCCTATTTATTAATTGTTGGTCTTCGTGTCTGTGCTAAGTGTTTGGTTCAGGAAGTCTTTCCCTGTGTCAATGAGTTCAAGGCTATTTCCCACTTTCTCTTCTATCAGGTTCAGTGTATCTGATTTTTTGTTGAGGTCTTGATCAATTTGGAGTTGTTTTGTGCAGAATGATAAATATTGACCTATTTGCTTTCTTGTACAGGCAGACATCCAATTTGACCAGCACCATTTGTTGAAGCTGCTGTCTTTTTTTCCAGTGTGTATTTCTCGTCTCTTTATAAAAAGTCAGGTGTCCATGGGTGTATGGATTTATGTCTGGGTCTTTAATTTGATTCTGTTGATCAATGTGTCTGGTTTTATGCCAATACCATGCTGTTTTTATTACTATAGCTTTGTAGTACAACTTAAAATCAGGTATGGTTATACCTCCAGCAGTTCTTTTACTATTCAAGATTGTTTTAGCTATCCTGGGATTTTTGTGTTTCCATATGAAGTTGAGAATTGTCTTTTCAAGGTCTGTAAAGAATTATATTGGAATTTTGATGAGGATTTCATTGAATCTTAGATTTCTTTTGATAGGATGGCCATTTTTACTATAATTATTAGTAAGCCAGCCAGCTTTTACTTCCTAAAGGGATAGATTTGTGAGATCTTTCACTCAAGAATAGATACAGGAGGCCGGGCAGTGGTGGCGCACGCCTTTAATGCCAGCACTCGGGAGGCAGAGCCAGGCGGATCTCTGTGAGTTCAAGGCCAGCCTGGTCTACCAAGTGAGTCCCAGGAAAGGTGCAAAACTACACAGAGAAACCCTGTCTCAAAAAAACGGAAAAAAAAAAAAAAAAAAGAACAGATACAGGATACCAAAGATGAATGAATACCAAAGAATGCAGCAAGAGAAGATTTAGTTGTTGTTAATATATTGCTTTAAACTTTTTATGTTATGTTTCATTTCAACATGCCCAGATTCCATTTCTTTTCTTCTTTTTTTTTTAAATTGTATTTCTTGGTTCCAAAACTAAAGGTTTATAGGACCAAGTTAATAAAGGACCAAGTTTGATTGATTATTCAAATGATAAAATAATATTTTAAAACATTTATGGTTTAAACATTTTTAAAAAGCATGACATTTATGCTTTTAAACATAGGAAGCTGGACCATAATCACAGTTACTCTGGAGGCAGAGACAGGAAGACAGCAAGTTCAGTGTCAGCCTAGGCTGGCTGCTGAGTGAGTGCAAGGCCAGCCTGAGCACTTAGTAAGACCCTTTCTCAAAAAAAATGGCAAACAAACAAACAAAAAAAACAGAAGGGCTAGGAATGAATATAACTCTGATATAGAGAATTTGCCTAGCACATAAAAGGCCCTCAATTCAATACCCAGTATCTTTAAAAAAAAAAAAAAAATCACATGATGACAGTGGATAGTGGAATGCTAGAATGATTTTAAACGAGGAATGGCATTTGTAATTACATTTGTATTTTAAAATGTTCACTGAATGCTCTGTGGAAACAGATTAGAGGCAGGTCGGACAGATAGCAAGCAGGCTGTCAGAGTAATCAGGGCAAGAAAAGGCTTTAAATGTGATAATGAGACCTAGAAGAGGTCAATCATGGGGGGCTTGGTGAGGGATTGTTTATGATGGAAAGGTGAGGCAGTGTTGAAAAGGACTTTTGGGGTTTTTACGCTGAATAAAAGAAAGTACCCTCTAGAAGACATGGGCACTGGAGCAGATTTTAACAGAAAGACTATGGATTCCATTTTTTCTGTGTTTGTTGTGAGTTTCTATAATACATCAAAGGGATATAGTCCATTTCAGATACAGGCTCAGAATTTAAAAGATATGGGTGTAGACATCAGCAATATAAGTTGCTGTTCAAACAGTGGAACAGAGAGAAGTCACTAGGAAAATATATAGAGAGAGGTCAGCAAAGGCTGAAATAATACTTAGAGATGGGAGGAAACAAGAATGTAGATAAGAAGTATATAGGAGCAGGCTGGAGAGACTACTCAGTGTTTAAGAGCACTGTCTGCTCTTGTCAGAGGACCAGGGTTCAATTCCCAGCACCCACATGGCAGCTCACAACTGTCTGTAGCTCCCAGTTCGAGGGGATCCAATACCTTCACACAGACATATACACAAGCAAAACACCAATGCACATTAAAAAGAAGTATATAGAAAATGTAAGTACACAAGAAATAGTGGAAAATGAATTTGCAGAGTCATTTGCAACATCAAATGCCATTTAGAGTGAAAATTAAGTGGTCATGGACTGGGGAGATAGTTCAGTTGGTACTGTACTTGCCTTGCAAGCATAAGGACCTGAGTTTGATACCCAGACTCCACAAAAGCACAGAAGGGGTAAGGGGAGGGACACAGTAGTGTAATCCTAGCTCTGGGGAGGCAAAGACAGGGGATTCCTGGGGCTCACTGGATATCCAGCCTAACTTAATTTCTTGGTGAGTTCCAGGCCAGTAAGTGACCCTGTCTGAAAAAGCAGGGGGAAAGAGAAAGTGCACTGGAGAGGTGACTCAGTCTCTAAGTGTGTGTCATCAAGAATAAAGACTTGGAAAATGGATCCCCAGAACTCACATAAATAAAGCTAGATGAGGTAGCATTCATCCATCATCCCATTGTACCTTCAGCAAGATGGGAGGCAGAAACAGAAAAATCTTGGAAGCTAATAGACCAGCTAGTTTGGTTTATGCAGTGGTGATCAAGATACAGTGATTCAAATGAGGTGGAAAGTGAAGACTGACACCCAAGGTTTTCCTCTGATCTCTACATGCATGCACCATACTCATATACACAAGTTCTCACACAAAGAGTATGCATATACACAAAACACAAATAAACATCAACACACATTAAAGGGGCATGCTGGAGAAATAGTTCCAGGATTAAGAACACTTAATACTCTTGCAAAGATCTAGTTCCTAGCACCCACTTAGCATCTCACAACCATCTATAACACCAGTTTCAGGGGGATCTGACTCTTCTGGCCACCCTGGGCAATGTAGGCACATGGTGCACATATGTACATACAGGCAAAACACTCACATGTAGGTGGACTTTTTCTGTCTGGACTGCCTGTTGCCACATAACCAGCAGCCACTTCCCAAATAACTGACTCGGAGACTTAATATAAATTATAAATGCTCAGTCAATAGCTCAGGCTTGTTACTACCTAACTCTTACATTTAAATTAACCCATATTTCTTATCTATGCTTTGCCATGTGGCTCATGGCTTGTTACCTCATTTTCTGCACGCCCTGCTTCCTTGGCGGCTGGCTGGTGTCTCTCCTGACTCTTCCCTCCTTCTTCCCATCATTCTCCAAGTTTGGTTGTCTATAATTCCTGGCTACCAGCCAATCAGCTTTTTATTAAATCTGAGTGACAAATCTTCACAGTGTACAAAAGAATTATTCCACAGCACTCATATACATAAAATAAAATAAATAATTGATTTCTAATTATGTATATGTTTGTGTCTATGTACATAAGTGCAGGTTCCTGTGGAGGCCAGAGGTATAGGATCCCCTACAGCTAGAGTTACAGTGTTCTAAGCTGCCTAACATGAGAGCCAAACTTGGTTTCTCTGGAAGAGCAGCAAGTGCTCTCAACCACTGAACCATCATTCCACCCCAAAATAAATAAATCTTTAAAAAAAAAAAAAAGTGGACAGCACCTAAGGAATGTCTACACCCAAGTTTGTCCTCTGGCATCCACAGACACAAGCGGAGACATGCATGCACACACAGGTGTCCATAGAAAGGAGCACTTCAGAGGATAACAGTACCTGAGACTGTTTCATAAAGGTAGAAATAGAAACCTGGTAACTGTAGGTTTCAGACTGAATAGAAGCAATGCCTAGAGTAGTCTTTCAAGTAAGTAAGTAAAAGGGCAGTGGTTAGAAGGAAGACAGAAATTAATGGAAGATTTTCTTACAAGCTTTGTTTGGTTTTGTTCTCATATAGAACTACAGTGTGTTTACATCTGAAAGAAAAATAATAACAGTAATCTTTATTGCCAGAGAGGTTAAGATGATAGTAAGAGAACCAAGATCCTCGAGGAAGCTAGTTCACTCCAAGCATGGTGCCTTCTATGGAAAAGACAATACCTGAGAAATCACAGCACAAAATGATGAGATTCCTGATACTAAAGTGAAAGTGTGAAGTGTCAGATGAATAAAAAAGCCAGTAGCTCAGGGAATCAAGAAGTCAGTTGGTAGACTCAGTAGTATATCCTCCCATGTTTAGCTTCGTTAAATCAGTTTATCATTGAACCACATTCACTGTAAGCCTTCAGTTTAGTGTTGCCGATGACACTACTTGTACTTTCCTTGGTTAGTCTGATGTATAATCTTCATTGTCTTCAAGCATGTTCTCTAGTCCGTATTTGCATGCCAACTCCACAGAACCATCAGTTTCATGGCACCTTGTCTTTCAGAATACAGTAAAGCACAGCCAAAAGCAAATTTTCCTTCTTCTCAGTTCATATGCTGCCTCAAAACTTCCCCAGAGTCATGAAATGAATACATTTTACATTTGGAGTCAAGATTTACTTTGTATAATTCATGTTGCCAGTAACCTTGAATTAATTCTGTCTCAATTATTGTTTCAGTCTGTGAAATAAAAAACAGAACACTGGGCATGTAGTTCAGTTGGTAGAGTGCTTGCTTACATGCACAAGCCCTGGGTTTGACCTCCAGCACAGTATAAATTGGACATGGTAGTGACATATACCTGATATCCCAGCACTGGGGACGTGGAAGCCAGAAAATAGCAAGTTCAAAGCCATCTTTGGCTATATAGTGAGTTTGAGACCAGCTTATGTTACATGGGTCTCTGCTTTAAAAAATAAAAACTCCGGCCAGGCGATGGTGGCACATGTCTTTAATCCCAGCACTTGGGAGGCAGAGGCAGGCATATCTTTGTGAGTTCAAAGCCAGCCTAGTCTACAGAGCGAGATCCAGGAAAGGCACAAAGCTACACAGAGAAACCCTGTCTTGAAAAAAACAATCAATCAATCAATAAATAAATAAATAAATAAATAAATAAATAAATAAATACTCATTCTTTACCATTACGCTTATCTCCTAAACTTTAATTTTGTAAAGACTTTTAAATTCCTTAAAATATACAGTTGTATTAAATCTTCAGTTGTCTCTTCGAGGTCAAGTAAATGCTTTTGTGTTTGCTCAAGAAGTCCATTACAATTCATTGCTTTAGGCATAATCACTTTCCCATTTATTCATCTTTATTCAAAATGTCTAGGTCAAAATAATTGCCACCAGCTTACCAACTTACCTTTTGTATAAGAAATGCCATTCTTATTCTCCCAGTCTAAGCATCTAATGGGGAGCTTGTCCAAACCCAGTACGACAAGCCTTGGCCCTCATCTTCTAATATGTTCAACAGTGACCCTCCTCCTTCCTGCTTTTACAAACACACAGATTTAGTATAGCCAGCTACAGATCTGAGGCACATTTTAAGATCCTATGTTGAATCAAATTTCTACAAGCTGATTATCTACTCAGATTGAAACAAAACTTTAAAATACTAAAGTTCATTGACTTAGAGAGAGAAACCCAGGGAAGCAGTTTCTTGGGGTCAGGTTTGGGGGTTCGTTACCAAAGAACAACACAGCTGGGCAGTAGTGGCACACACCTTTAATCCCAGCACCTGGGAGGCAGAAGCAGGCAGATCTCTGTGAGTTCAAGGCCAGCCTGGGCTACCGAGTGAGTTCCAGGACAGCCAGGGCTACACAGAGAAACCCTGTCTCAGTGGGATGGGGGAGAAGGGGAGTTGGGATAGACAGTAAACAGACTCAGGTTGGACTGAGCCTTGGGGTTGGGGGTAACTCCTGTCCTTGGTGAATCTTAGAATCCTAACCTGCTTAAACCAGTGCTTCTCTGATGTCTTCTAACTTTTTTGTGCAAAAATCTACATACTAACTATATAAGGTCGGTGAGTTTGTTCACAAATAAAGAGGTAGATACACAGCTATAAATATTTAAGCTCCCCAGGGCACTCCTCCAATCAGTAGCCCCTTTCTCTCCCTGTACCTGAAACACTGCTAACCTAATTTCTGTCATCATAGAGTTAAATGCTCTTGAAAATCATGCACATAAATATTTACTCTCCTGACTCTTGGATTTTTGTATTATGTGGCTCAAGCTAACCTGGAATTTGCAGTGTAGCTCAGACTTTCTTCAAATTCATAATCCTCCTGTCTCGGCTTCCCAAGTGCTGGCTGGTTTTCTTTTGCTCATCCTTAAATCTCTGAGATTCATCCATGTTGCATATGACAGGAGTTTAATCTTTATAATATTCTTGGTTTCATTGTAAGAATATAATGTATTCCTGATATTGTTAGCATTTGAGGTCATTATTAATAAGCTACCATAAACATTCTCATAGTTTTTGTTTTGTTTTTTTCAGACAGGCTTACTGTATGTGGCCCTGGCTGACCTGGAACCTACTGTGTAGACCAGGCTAGTCTCAAACTTGTAGAGATCTGCCTGTCTCTGCCTCTTGAGTGTTGGGTCTAAAGTTATGTGTTACCATATCTCGCATTCTCATACATTTTTTTGTTAGGCATATGCATTCGTTTCTTATATCTGTATTTCTGTAGGATATTGTTGGTAGTTGTGCTGGTTAGTGTTAACTCTCAACTTGGAAGACAGTCTTTTTTCTTGAGTCAGGGTCTCTCTACATAGCCCCGGCTGTCCTGGAACTTACAATGTAGACTAGACTGGTCTTGAACTCATAGTCACCTGCCTTTGCCTCCTTAGTGCTGGGATTAAAGGCATGTGGCACCATGCCTAGCAGGGAAGAGATTCTTTTTTTTATTTTATTTTATTTTTCTTTATTAAGAAATTTTCTACTCACTCCTCATGCTATCCACAGACCCCACCTCTTCCTCCCTCCTCCCACCCCCCAGCCCTCTTTCCCAAGCCACCCCGCATCCCCACATCCTCCAAATCAAGGTCTCCCATGGGGAGTCAGCAGAGCCCAGCTCACTGAGCCTAGGCAGGTCCAAGCCCCTTCCCACTGAACCAAGGCTGTGCAAGGTGTCACACCACAGGCACTGGATTCCCACAAGCCTGCCCATGCACCAGGGACAGATCCCGATCCCCCTGCCTGGGTGCCCTCAAACAGTTCAAGCCAAACAACCATCTTCTGTGTCCAGAGGGCCTAGTCCAGTCCCATGGGGGCTCCACAGCCTCCAGTCCACAGTTCATGGGTTTCCACTAGTGTGGCTAGTCATCTCTGCACATCCTCCCATCATGATCTTGACGTCCCTCACCTGCAGTATCTCTCCTCTCTCTCAACAATTGGATTCCTGGAACTCAGCCTGGTGCCTGGCCATGGATCTCTGTATCTGCCTCCATCTGTCACTGGACAAAGGCTCTATGATGACAGCTAGGTTATTTGCTAGGCTGGTCACCAGAGTAGACCAGTCCAGGCACCCTCTGGACCACTGCCAGCAGACCAAGGTGTGTTCAACCTTGTGGATTCCTGAGAGCCTCCCCAGCACCCTGCCTCTAGGGAAGAGAGTCTTAATGAGGAATTATCTACATCAGATTGGTCTTTGGGCAGGTCTGTAGGGAGTTCTCTTAATTGTTAACTGAGGTAGAAAGACCAACCATGAATGTGGGCACACCGTTTAATGGGCTAATCCTTGAAGTGTGCAAGAGTCAGGAACATTATCTGAGCATAGGAAGCAAGTAAGGATCCCTGTGTTTATTCTCTCTCTTCTTGACTGTGTATATTATGCTTTGGGTTCCTGCCTTTACTTCACCCCATGGTGGCAGACTGGGACCTGGAATTGTTAGGTCAGATGGATCCTTCCTCCCCTGTGTTGCTTTTAGTTAGATTATCTTATCAAAGCAACAGAAATTGTGGGGTGTGGAGGAACCCTGGGTGAATGAAGTCCTGAGTGAATGTATGTTGTTAAGATGGTCAGAGCCATGTCAAAGACCATAGCATCATATCCATGAGGAATATAGCAAAGCCAGCCACCCCCTCAGGTTAAAGCTCAAAGGGGTAGCAAAGCCTTCCTCTGGTCCATGCACTGATGTTGATAGTATGTGCAGAAAGTGTCCACCATAGCTTTCACCCCCACCCCCAATTCATAGCCTGAAGACTGCTCCCCTACAGAGGCTACTGCCAAGATTAGCTAAACCTGTCTCCTGGTTCAGCTGTATGCAATAAGTCTACCTCCATGTAAAATTTTATGTGTAATAAACATGCTGCTTCCTGGTGCTAGAGAGCCCACTCCACCTGATTCTAGCTTTACTGTGTATTGTGTCTGTCCTTTCTTCATTCCCTCATCTTCTCCAGTCAGGTCAGGTGCCCGGAGCCATGCAAGGACTCAGCAGTAAATGAAAATAGAACAATGGTTCACAGGAAAAGTATGGTTTAGAAGGTTTGTTAAATGATTCTCCAAGGAGATTGTGCCGTTTAAATTCATAGTGACAAGAAAGTCGGTCTGAAAACTCCTCAGAAAACTACTATGATCCAGCTTTACTACTACTAGGTAAACCTGAAGGAACCTGAGTTAGCATACCAGAGACACTTACAGGCCCATGTTTATTGTGGCTCTATTCACAATAGCAAAGACATGGAGTCAGCCTAGATGTCCATCAGTAGGTGAATAGATAAAGAAAATGTGATACACATACACACAAAGTGACATTTTACTTCACCTTAAAGAGTGAATTATGTCATTTTCAGGAAAATAGATGGAACTAGAGATCATAATGTAAAGCTATGTAAGTCAGACTCAGAAAGACATCACACTTTCTGTCATATACAGAATTTACATTTAAAAGGGAAATGATATATAAGACATGAAAATTGAAGGGGGACTGTACAAGGAGTGGATGGTGAGAGAAGGAAGAGGGAAACAACTGTCACATGATTTCATTCATGTGGGATCTAACTTGAAAAATAGACACAAAAGACATGAAAGCAAATGTGGGATTATTTGTTGGCAGTGGGAGCAGAGAGAGTAATGGAGAGGTAAATATAACCAATGTGTATGGAGATACGTGTTTACTAATATAATGAGACTCATTATTTTGTATACTAATTTTACATTTTTTTCCTATTGAGAAGAGAATTTTTCCCGTCCTTACCCAACACTGTAGTGTCATTCTGCTTTATTTTAGCTACTTTAGACATATGGTGGTATCTTTCTAGTTACTGGTCATTTGTGTAGTCTTTTTTATTAACATTTATTTTATTTATATGTCCTATTTTAGATTGAGTTACTTGTCTTTTGATTTGTAGGCATTCTCTATGTTCCAGATATGAATTTTTACTAAATGTGTTTATTACAAACATAACTTCAATCTATAATCTATCTAACCCTTCTTTTCATGAGGTCTTTTGAAGAATAGACATTTTTAACTTTAGTAAACTTCTGTCTATTTTTTTTTCCTTTTTGTGGCTTGTGCCTTCTTTTGAAAGGAATTTTTACCTATCCCAAGGTCATAAAGACATTTGGACAATAAACTAGTCTTAACTAATTAGATGATGTATATTTTCAGTAGTTCAAATACCCAAAAGGTGATAATACTTAGAATTGTACTATTTTCTCCTATAAATTCTTACATTTTTGGCATTAGCTATGAACAAGTAGATAATTCCACTAAGTTGGGAATGTATTAACAGTGTAATTATCAATTAGGATGGGCTAGATTATTACTAATCATAATAAACAATCACAAAATTTCACTCGCTTCCCTTCCTCTCTCTTTTTTGCTATTTGTCCAAAGTTGGTCAACAAGGGGTTGTACTGTTTTGATCATATAGGCCACCACTGAAATACACTTTCATGATCATTGTATATTAGGAGGGTGGCAGCATGACAAACTGCTTATGGATTCAGTTTCTGCCCACAAGCATCATATGTCATTCACATTCATCAGCTGTATGAGTTTTGTGGGCCTTTCCTTATCTCAGATGTAGTGAGGAAATGCAGTCCCACTATGTTCCTGAAAGGAGAGCTCAACATGTGAATAGCTGTGACCCTCACAGTAAACATAGATAAGTTACTTACCTCTCTGAGGCTCAGTTTGTCCATTACAAAATAGCTCTTTTCACTTGTAAGGATTAAATACTGAAATACTTCTTAAACTGCAGTAGAACTTTATACAACTTGAATAAGTGTTTGGGGCTGGAGAGTTGACTCAGTAGTTAAGAGCACCCATCATTCTTGCAGAGGGGTTTGTAGTTGGAATTTCAATATTTTTTTTTAATTTTAGTTTTAATCATGTATATTTGTGTATCAGTGTGAGTGTATGTCAGAGTGGGGGTTGCCTGCAGAGTGGAGAGGTGTCAGATATCCTGGAACTGGAGCCACTTGAAATGAGTGCTAGGAACCAAACTCAGTCTTCAGGAAGAGCAATACTCGTAACTGATGAGCCATCTTTCTAGCCCCTTTATATTAATATATTCCTATTTTCTGCTTGTTTGTAAAATGGCTTCTAGTTCATTCAGTCAATTTTATGGTGTTCTATATGTTCTGACACCTAAACAAATTTAGAATTTATGTAATCCTTCATTAACAGATAAGAAACTTGGTCTAGACTGGTTTAATGATCCCAGAAACCACAGCTACCTAGCCTTACCTAAGAATCAGATTTCCTGACTCAGTTCAGAGCTCTTGCTATGCCTGGGGTTGCATCCCTCTATAATGGCTGTTGCACATGATTACCGACAATTCAAGGTACTTCTTTTTCCCAAAAATTTTAAGTGAATCTGTTATTAAAAAACAGTTATACATCTTCTTTCAATGTTCACATTGCTACATCTTGATTATAATTATCAGTCTTGCCTTTCAAATATTCTAGTGTTATTATTCACAAAAAGCTAAATTAGATAGTTAGGGAGATGTTGTGGCAAAAATAAATGACTCCAGAAAGATATGACTGTGTAAAAAACAAAATGATGAAAGAATACCAACACCTCCTTTTTCAAGTAAGATAATTTGGAGTCAGATTTCTGAAGACAGTGAGATGATAATGGAACTAGAAATGAATCAAGTATATTACCTTCAATATTTATCTTAAGATACAGTAGCAAGGAGGAAAACAGCAGGTCAGGAAACTGCTAATGAGCCACACCTGCTGTGGACTGTGATTCAAAGCCATAATGTTTCCTAGATTAAATGTACTGACTGTAGTTTTTCTTTTATGAAACATTGTTTTCTGGTTTGTTTGGTTTTTTTTTTCATTGTTTGAGAATTTCATATTTGCATTTGGTCAAATCCATCCAGGTAGATTTTTTTTCCCCTCACAGGATAATTTCAGTATATTTTCACTAGGGAGGTGAAAGCAGGAAGCTCAGAAGTTCAAGATCTTATTGTCTACATAGTGAGTTGAAGACTAGTCTGCAGTATTACATGTGACCCTGTCTCAGTAAATAAACAGAGTCTCCAATTGTGATGGCAGTGTTGATCTTCAATTTGTTGTTGAGCCCAGGTTGGCCTTGAACTCACAGCACTTATTCTGCTGTAGCCTTCTGTGTGCTAGGATTACAGGCATGAACCTGACTTTCCACTTTCACTAAAATAACAACAGTATTTCTGAAAGTTAGAACATTAAAGACTGGAAAGTAATTATTCATAATTCTGCCACCTTCTAACTTGTTTGGAACGTTTTCTTATGTATCTTTATAATATACTTCCTCATAAATATTTCACTGAAGACACTGTAACAGTTAAAAAGTAGCTTTTGTGTTCTTGCATGCAGAACATAAGAACTATTTTGTTTCATTTTCACAACATCCCTTTGAGGAAAGTAGCCGATTTTACATTTAGGGGTGTGGGGTACAGATCTTCATCTGTAAATCCTCTCTGTGGTACCACAGTAGAAGTCAATTCATGACAAAAGGACATGCTAACACAGCAAATGGATGTGTTTACTGTGGAGGGAAGACCTAGTCCTCTGGGGTCTGGTTAGACAACTCTAAAAAATACATGTTCTGTCAAATTTTAGTAAATATGGAAATACGAAGAATCTTGGAGTGACCAAATTAGTCTTGTTATTCTTTTGTTAGAGTTAAAGCTAATGTGGTTTTAATCTTTTGCCTAAAATCCATAGCTTATAAACCAGAGACGTTCCATCTGTGCGGAAAGTGAGGCCTCGGGCAGGCAACCAAGTATTCTAGGGAGCTGGTCCCTAAGTGCTTTCAGTATATCGGATTGGAATTTTGTGGCCATTTAGTCACTTGTCTTCTTTAGAATTTAGAAGCAGAAAGTTGCGAAAAGAATTGAGGACATTTCTACCTGTTTAAGCTATTAAGCACATTGCACTGGGGCCTGCTTGTTTCCGAAGAAAACCTTTTTATTGTAGTGGCAGTGAACACAGTACTGTCGCCTCCTTGTTGCTGAGTTTGTTTCTTCATCTTTTGGTGGAGGAAATCTGTATTACCCAGTGTCCTCAGGAGTGTTTTTTAGGTTGTTGTTTTGTTTTATGACAGGGTTTCATGTATCCCAGGCTGGCCTCAAAGCTCACTATGTAGCCAAGAATGACCTTGAACTTCTGTTCCTCATGCAGCTATTCCTAAATGCTGGGATTACAGGCAGAAATCACCACGCCCTTTTTATGAAGTGCCTGAGATTGAACCAAGGGGTTCGTGCATGCTGGACAGTCACTCTCCAGCCGAGCTGTATCCCAGCCCCAAATTGGATTTGAAAGAGTAAAAAATTTAGAATTTCCTGCCTATCAGAGAACCATTTTCCCACGCTTTGTTTCCGTTGTTTCACGGCTGCAGAACCGAGCTGGCAAATGTGGGTGAGAGAGAGGACAGAGGAGCATGTTCCTTGCACTGCCAACACCTTGCCCTAGAGCTTTGGCTAATGTTTTTCCTGGGACCTGTGGTGCTTCTCCCTTCTTTTGTGTTGCCTTCCTAAGACCCCAGCCTTGAACCACACTATTTTGGTGCTGTCTACCTTAGCATGAGACTGGATTTCTCAATAGTCAAGTGTTGCAGGCTAACTGTTCCTTGTCAGATAGTTTGCTCAGCTGTACTTTGTATCCTTCAGCTCTCCAGTGCATCTGTAAATGCACAGTGATAATTAAAGGTCACCTTAGCTGTTACCTTCGTCATTGGATTCATCTCTGTCTCTATATCTTATCCCTATTATGCTCATATACTTAAATATATACCTTTCCACACATCAGCCACTACCACCTTTCTACATTCTTTTTAGCTGTTTGCCTGACTCTAAATTATGTAGTCTAACTATAAAAGGCTGTGAGTTTGTTGTTATTATTTTTATTATATTTACTTCTGCCATTTTGCAGTATATGTTAGTTTTCCATTGCTGTGGCCAAATATCTGAGCAAACCAATGTGAAGTAGAACAATTTTTTTCTTCGTGGTTTTGGAGGATCACGGTTGCTTTGGCTCCATCACTTGGGACTGAGATAAGCTGGGTTTAATGGTGGAGAACATGGGTAAAGCAAAGCTGCTCACCTCAGAGCAGCTAGGAGGAAAGGAAACAGGGGAGGAAGACAAGAATGAGGACCAGGAAGAGGAGGAAAGGGCCAGAAAAAAAAAATGCCATCTCAAGGTATGTCCTCGGTAACTAGGCCTCTCTTTCTAATGTTCCCATCATCTCCCAGTACTACCACCTGCTACAAACCAGTCCTTCAGCCCATGAATTTTTGATAGGATATTCCAGACCCAACCATGGTGCTAAACATAGTGAAGTATAATAAACTAAACACTTTTATAGCTTTTTAGAAATCTCATCATGTTCCCTGTTGATAATTATGAATGTCCCCTCCAGTTTAAATGGAGTTTCAGTATACAACCCAGGCTAGCCTGAAACTCACTATGTAACTTATCCTCCAACAATACATGTTCTGTCAGATTTTAGTAAATATGGAAATACGAAGAATCTTGGAGTGACCAAATTAGTCTTGTTATTCTTTTGTTAGAGTTAAAGCTAATGTGGTTTTAATCTTTTGCCTAAAATCCATAGCTTATAAACCAGAGACGTTCCATCTGTGCGGAAATTGAGGCCTCAGGCAGGCAACCAAATATTCTACCCTCTACCTCCTAAATGCTAGAGTTACAGATGTGTACAGATGTGTACCATGCTCAAATTTAAATTCCCTGATTCTGATAAACCTCCCTTAAGAACCACCAAGAAGAGGAGCTGGAGAGATGACTCAGAGGTGAGGAGCATGCACTGCTCTTCTAGAGGTCCCAGGTTTAATTCCCATCATCTACATGACAGCTCAAACATCTGTAACGCCAGTTCCAGGGGTCCTGTGCCCTTTGCTAGCCTCTGCTGGCACTGCGTACACATGGTACACATATACAATCAGGCACAGCATCCCATGCATATAAAATACAAATCTTTTTTTAAAAAGATGAAAAAATAGTTATCAAGAAGAGAGTGAAAAATACACATAGCTTCACAAAGTAAAAATGTTGAATTTTTGTGCTTTGTGTAATTAAAAGGAGGTTTGTTCTTTTTTTCTGACTATATAATCAAATGTCACTGAAAATGTTGTACATAGATGTTTAGTTACATGTGGCTCAATATTAGGATGCTGTGTTTGCCTAACATTGATGAGGTCCTGAGTTTAATCCCCACCTCTACTAGAGAGGCAGAAAGAGGTAGATGGGGGAGGGGGGGAGAGGGAGGAATCACATGATCTCCTATAGTGATTATGGCTATACCAACATGCCTTTTTCCTTTTCTCTTTCTTTCTTTTTTTCTTTCTCCCTCATTTTTCTGGGCTTGTTTGTTTAGTTCATTGATTTGGCAGCTCTTAACTTTTTTGTTCTGAAATAGTGTTTCTTGTAATCTTAGCTGACTTTGAACTTGCTTTGTGTACAGACAAGAGTGACCTTGAATTTCTCTAATTTACCTACCTCCACCTCCCAAGTGCTGAGATTACACTCCCGTGCCAGCATGGTCAGTTTATGTATGGTATATTCAAGACCAGGACTCCATGCATGCTAAGTAAGCAGTGTATCAACTGAGCTATCCTGCCCCCACATCGCCTTTTTACTGCTATAGTATACCAGGAAATGAGGAAGGTACTCTACACTAAGGAAGGGATGCCACGTTTTATGGGATTACTATGGGTCTGAGTTGGTCTTGGGAATTTACTTCCTTGTTTACTGCTAATAAAAGCAGTGTTTAGATAGGCTGTGTAGTTTGAGACCAACAGACCCCATAAAACAGCCAAACAAATGGACCATAACCTCCAAAGACAATACTGAGTTGTAAAATGACAAGTTTTGCTTTGGCAGAGGAAAGTGGTGTTTTTATTTTTCCTGTTATCACAATGCCTTACATAAAACTGATAGAAAACACTGCCTCTTTCTTTTTGTGGGGATTTTTTTCCTTCCAGTACATTTTGTGTTAATAGTAACAGGGTTCTACCAACCGGGCTTCATGTTCATGTAGAGGAATTCACCTGGTTAGAAAGAAACTGAAAATGTCGAGTTTCTTTTGATTATGTAGTACCTTCATAGTTTTTTAGAAGATACTTGAATCCTAAGTTGGCAGACAGTTACTTCATAAACATCCTAAACAAGATGGCAGCTTTATGTTTGTTTCTGACTCTGGCCTCTCATTTTCCTTTCTTGGTTTTGAGGAACATCTCTGACCTGAGAGAGACTGCAGACTGTAAAATGCTGTAAAGCAGAGCTGCCCACTACTGGCAGCAAACACAATCTTGATCCCATAGTGACTGGAAGCAACACAGGCTTCTTGTCGAAAATGCATGAGCTACAGGCATTGTAGTAGATGGCAACTGAGTTGTTTCTTTTGTAGCAAAATACCTGTCTGCCTTCAAAACAAATTACAAGTAGTATATTTTCAGTACAGCCCACTCTTCATTATTAATCAGATCAACAGACCATGGTTAATGTATATACAGGTCACAGTTTATAGATTTTATTCCCAATTGTTTTGGGTTTGTTTAAACATCCAAGTTGGTTGCACCTTCACAATATATCAAGAATCTAACTACTTCACACCTACTCTAGTGTTTCCTTTTAAGCCTTCATTACCCTTCTGGATCTTGTAGAAGCTTCCTACATGATCTCTAACCCTTTCCCTCTCCACCTGCCCACAGCCAGTATGATCCCATGAAAACATTAGCTCTCATGCCTTACTTACTTATAGTAGCTTCCTTTCTCAGAATCAAAGCCAAAACCCTTAATATACCTAATAACCTTCAGCGCTTGGTGCTGTGTTAGCTCTCAAACTGCTGCTTTTTGCTGCTGACTCAGTCCAGTCCCAGTTGCCGCCACCTTCAGCCACCTTCTAGGCATGGTCCTTTGCGCTGGTTGGTCATCTGTTTGGCCTGTTCTTTCTTCATGTACGTACACATAGTTTCTCCTTGTGTCTTTTTTAACTCTTTCCCCCAAAGAAAACTACACTGGAAGTTTCTTAGCTTCTGCATATAAAATACTTCCTTCCCTTAAGCCCCTAAGCTTTATCTCTGCTGTTTTTTTTATCACTATATAGCATCATTCATTTTACTCAGTAGTTTTGATCTGTCTTCCCCAGTATACTGTGAATTCCAAGAGAGTACGGATTTTTGCCTCTTACAATCATTATACCGTATCCCCAGTGTATAGAAAAGCCTAGAATGGTAGGTAGCCAGTGGATATTTGTTGAATGGATGAATAAATGAATGATTTGGTTTCCTGCCATCTTGTTCTTAGGCTAGACTTCCATCGCTTTTTTTTATATCAGTAATGGTCATAGGAGCCCGAGCTGAAATTCTAGAAATAAAGAACCCTATTTTCTACTGGTTATACCCAGCTTCTATTTTAGGGTTTGGTTTGGTTTTGGTTTTTCAAGACAGAGTTTCTCTATGTAACAGTCCTGGCTGTCCTGGAACTCACTCTGTAGACCAGGCTGGCCTCAAACTCACCAAGATCCACCTGCCTCTGCCTCCTTAGTGCTGGATTAAAATGTGCACTACTACGCATAGCTTAGTTTTTTAATTTTTTTGAGGCAAACTCTTACTGTGTAGCTCAAATTCACTATATAGCTAAGGTTGGCCTTGAACTATTGATCCTACAGCTGCCACCTCCCAATTTCTGGAATTAAAAGCATGTGCCACCACACCTGTATGTTTGGTGTTTTTTGTTTTGGTTTGTTTTAATGTTTGTGGGTGTTAAACTTGTTCATCATGTCTGTGTGCCTGGTGTCCACAGAGGCCAGAAGAGGGCATGAGATCCTCTGGGACTGAATTACAGATATTGTAAGCTGTAGTGTGGGTGCTAGGAATCGAACCTGGGTCCTCTGCAAACAAGTGCTCTTAACCACTGAGCCATCTCTCCAGTACACCCCCCACCCCAGTTTTTTGTTTGTTTGTTTTGTTCTGTTTTGTATCAAGACAAGGCCTCAAATTTGAGATCCTCTATAGAGGATCTCAAGCCTCTCAAGTGCTGGGATAGCAGCATGTCCACCACACCTAACTGTGCCATCTCACTCTTTTTCTATGCTTTTCTTTTCTCTTTTTAACATGGCAGGCGAACCCTCAGCTACTGAGGTCCAAGGCCAGCTATGTTGGACTCCCAGAGCATTATTTCAGTACTTTACATACCGATTGCCTCCTCTACCTGAGCCCTCCCAGATTACCTGGACCTATCTTGTTTCTTCTCCTCCCATCTAAAACCCTACAGCAAAAGAGTTCTTTACTGGATTTCATTTAACTGAACCCCAGTTAACTGCCAAGTGGGATTAGCAGTGTTCTCATCCCCACTGTAAAACATACTGATTAATGCCTACAGCCTACTGAATGTTCCTAGCTAAATGTTCATAGCTGGTAGGTGATGCTCTAGCAAGCCTTTGTACTTTCACTTCCACTTAAATGTGTATGCAAAGCAAAGTCAGTTGTATTTATGCCCAACCTGGTTATATACCAAAAAATATATATAAATTATATAATTGTTAAATATGTAATACAGTATTTTTTTAAATGAACTCTATTTTTTTAAGCAGCTTTAGGCCCACAGGAAAAATGAGGCAAGTAGAATTCTATGTACTCACTGTCCCCACACATCCACAGCCAATCCCACTGTCAACATCCTGCTCAGAATGGTACATTTGTTAGTCCCAGAATGGCACATCACCATAATTCACATCAAGGTTTACTTTTGGTGGTATACATTCTGTGAGTTTTGACAGATGTATAATGATATCTTTCCCACACACACACTGAATTACCGGTACTACAAGAGTATAATGATATCCTTCCCCCTACTGAATTACCCTGCAAGATAGTCTCAATTCCCTAAAAATCCTGCACATTCATTGTTCTTCACACCAAATCCTGGCAACAACTACTTATTTTTATTTCATAGGATATCAAAGAGGTACACTCATGCAGTATATATGTATGTAGCCTTTTCATATTGATGTTTTTTACTTAGTAATATGTATTGTTTCCTACACACTTGTTATGGCTTGCTAACTCATTTTTTTTTTAAATCTTTTGGTTTTTCAAGACAGGGTTTCTTTGTATAATAGCCCTAGCTGTCCTGGATCTCGCTTTTTAGACCAGGCTGGCCTTGAATTCACAGAGATCCACCTGCCTCTGCCTCCCCAGTGCTGGGATTAAAGGCGTGCACCACCACAACCAGCCTCATTTTTTTTTTTAATTATTGAATAACATACTATTGTCTAGTTACACCACACTTTATTTACCAACCGAAGGACATTTTGATTGTATCCAGCTTGGCAGCTATGAATAAATCTACTGTAAATACCCATGCTTAGCAGGTTTTGTATGGACATAGATTTTAATTCAATTAGCCAAATACCAAAGATCATGAATGCCGGGTCATATAGTAAGAGTATATTTACTTTCGTAAGAAACTTCAATTTTCTTCCAAGTCTACATTTTGCATTCCCATTACCAATGGAGGAGACTACTATTGCTCCATGTCCTTGCCAGCACTTAGTTTAGTCAGTGTTTTGGATTGTGGCCACTAATAGATAGTAGTAGTTTTAATTTGCACTTACTTAATGACATATGGCATTGAATATCACATGTACTTACTTGACATCTGTCTACTTCGATAAGGTTCTATTCTGCCGGTTTGGGTTCATTTTTAAATTGTTCTTTTATTATTTTTGTTGTTGTTGTTGTTGTTTTACAAATACTTCTCTCAATTTAAAACCTGCTTTTCATTCCTTTGACATTTTCTTTTGCAGAGCAAACATTTTTAATCTGAAATTATTATTAGTTACTTGTGCTTCCTTTTGATTGCTGTTAGCATGGTTTATCTTTCTCTACCCCTTTCCTTTTATATGTGTCTTTATATTTAGAGTGGTTTTCTTTGCAGGTGATACATAGTTGAGATTTTTTTTTTCCTTTTTTATTTTCTTTGTTATTTTGTCAGAGGGGTGAGGGGTGTGGCTGTGGGTACACATGTGCCACAGTACACATGTAGAGGTCACAGGACAACTTTTGGAGTTTGCTCCTTCCATCTTATGAGACAGTCTCTCATGGTTTCTGCCACTCCACATACTCCTGCATATATTAGCTGGCCAATAAGCTTTCAGGAAGTTCTGCTAGCTCCACCTCCCATCTGTCTTCCTGGAGGAAGAGTACTGGGAATGTGGATACATACCACTGGATCTAGCTTTTTGTGTATTCTGGGAATCTAACTCGGGTCATCGGGCTCACACAACAGGCACTTTTGCCCATCGGGTACCCATGTTCCCATCGTGCATGTGGAGGTCAGAGAACAACCTTCAGGAGTTGGTTCTGTCTTTCACCATGGTTCTAGGATTAAACTCTTGTCATCAGAGTTGCTTGGCAAGCACTGTTACCCACAGAGCCTCTCCCAGGTCCAAGGAAGATTTTTTAGATTTCACCCAATTTCCTTTTTTGTTGCCCTTTATTAACCAAACCTACATCCTCTTGCTATTGTATGTGGTGTGTGTGCCTGTTTGCATGTGTGTATAAGTGCCCACGCACATGCGTATGCATGCATGTGGAAGCCTCAAGTTGACTTTGGGTGGCTTGCTCTCCATTTCTTTTTTAATTGAGACAGTCTCTCAGTTGAACCAGATCTCACTGTTCAGCTAGTCTTTAGCTTCAGCTTGCCCCAGGAATCTGTCTCATTCTCCCAAGTGCTGGGACTACAGGCAGCTGCTATATCTGCTAGCTTTTTACATAGATCCTCACTCTTGGTGGGGAAAGTGCTATATCCCCTGAGCTATAAAAGGAGGAAGAAATGGATGGGCATGGTGGAGCATGTCATTATCCTAGCACTCAGAAACAGGCAGATCTCTGATTTCGAGGCCAGCCTGGTCTACAGAACAAGTTCCAGGACAGCCAGATCTGTTAACATAAAGAAACCAGATGCCCCAAAACCATGTCCTCATTATGACTTGGTTCCCCAACCTACTACACAAGAGAGAATGTATATATTGATTAGTTAGTATGATTAATATAATTTTCATTATAATTTTATATCAGTTATTTAAAATATCTTAAAATAACTCTTGGCTAAGTGAGTAGTTAATGTTATAGAGAATTTTTAGGCTTCCAAAGCTAAGATGCAGACTTAGTTCAAATAATAGAAATTTTTAGGACTATAGCCAGAAGACTTGGGTAGATCCTCTGCCAGGAAGTATCTTGCATGATATTTATGTAAACTGCAGCAAAGAAGCAAATTTGTGTATTTACTTTGCCTTTGTACACATTTCCTTCTCCTTCTAGAGTAGCATTCATTAAATTTCTTAAATGCCTTGCATGGGATTTTAAAGTTCACTGTGACCTCTGTACTGGTACATTATCAGGCACAGATGATGCACTTGAAGGGCTTTTGGCATTCAGTGACTTAGCAGCCATGATTCAGTTTGAATCACCCCCTCCCTGATGGACCAGATGAAAGCTCATTCCCATGGGATCCGAGCCATGTTCTTGAGAATCGTTTTCTTTTCCAACTTACTGAGCTACTTTAGAGGCCTCTGGGTTTCACTGGGCTTTTCTTCATTTCCTTCTGTTGTTGATCTTGGCCCTTTATCTTCCACCCACTTTATTACTCATTTCGGAGGGACCTGACTGCTCAGTAACACTGAGAAAATGTATCTGAAGCCATATGGGTTGAGTAACACAAACTTAAAAGAGTGGGGGGAGGGGGGAGAAATGTGTGTTCTGTGAACTTCCTTTGTTTATGTGGTCTGTTTATATGTTGTTAAGGTTGTGCTATCCAGCTGCCTCCCTACATTTCAAAAATGACTAAAGATAGCTTGTGAACACTCTTAACAGGGCCATGTTGACATAGTGAACGAAAAAACACTTCATTTGTTCCCTACCAAATAATGTCTCTCCTTTTGAGATGAGGGAGCAATGCCAAAATCTTTAGATGGCCAGTTTCGAGGTTCTTGAGAGGCCAGTGACTTCTAGGGACACTTGTAGAAATAAGTCAACCAAGTCCTTGTTAGGTTGGAGGCTGTGACTGTTTCTTCACTACAGTTAGGCTGTGGTATCCAGCTATCTCTTTTTGAGGGGAAGGAACCAGGTAAAATGAACATTAACGTTGGTGTTAGTAACCCTGAATTTCAGCCCATGCTCTCATCTGGCTTTATATAATGTGAATTAAAATTTAAGTACATTTCAGTTAGGATCATTCTAGAAAACAAGTGGAATTCTATAGTATTTGTCAGAGCCATTCCACTGTAAGTACCTTGTCTTAAGAAACTGAAAATGGTTCTCAAGCCTTCCTGCACATCACATGAATGAATGCCTTCCTCTGCCTTCTAGGCTCTATATGCCGTAATTCATAAGATAAATACAGGGAGGCTTTTTTGTCACATTCAACTATTTATGGATCTTGGTCTGCTAAATAATAAATTTCAAAGTGAAATTAAGTAAGAACAAGAAATAAAGCATCAGTTTTAGTGTTTGGGAAGTGAAGCACTCCATTGAACATTGAGATGCGGTCGGTGTTCCTGCAGCTTCTTCCTGTTTCCCCCTGAGCCAGATGAACACTGGCTCAGTAGAGCTCCTGTGCTCGCCTTTAATGGCCCCTCACTGGAGCCCCTCACCAGCAGCACTGAGAGGACTGCCAAGGGCCTTCTCAGTGAATTCGCATCATTTACTTCTCAATTCGCCCACTGATTGAGGCCTTCTCTCTTGAGTGCTTTGCAGTTCCACTTAAGTGGCTGATGTTTGGGGTCACTATTGAATGTTTTGTGTGAATATCACTTTCATGATGAATTGGCTGCTGCTGCTTTTAACTGTATGGGGTGAAGCCCTTGGTGGTAAACCTTGAAAGGGAAAAATCCTTCTCTGTAGAGATATGCTAAATGAAATTACTCTCTTTATCACTTTGTCCTTTTATCCTTGCAGTCCGATAACCTCAGGTTCCTGTGATTTATTTGTTTTCTTCAATTAAGCTGAGCTGTTTCCTGTACCCAGGTGCATGCTATTTATGTTGTGGGTTTTGACAGTGGAGTGGTGCACATTTCTGACCTGGAAGTGTGGTTTCTTTGACTCAGAACCACATCAGTATGCCTTCCATCCTCTACTTCCTTTGCACTATTTCCTTTTTCAAGGGCTTGGTGTGTCACCATTTAATCCAAGCATGATTCATGTGGGACTAAGAGCTGGTGATGTTGTAATAATAATACTGTATATATAGTAATACTCAAAACACTTGCTGTCCTAGCCTTTCTCTGTTTATGAAGTACTTTCTGCTTAATCCCTCTCAATAACTCTGTAAGTTAAATCAGCAGTTTTGTCTGTGTCTATGCTGGTGAAATTTTAGCTTAAAGTGGTTGGTTAAATATCTCTTGCTCAAGATTGCAGTGGTTCTGGGTCAGTCCACCTAAAAATCTCCACAGGAAATGAATACTTTTGAAGGGCTGGGGAGAAGGTGCAGTTGGTAAAAGTATTTGCTGTGCAGGCCTCACAGTGGACCACAGTGGAAGGAGAGCCTCTGACCTCCACATGCAAACCATGGCCCACACACATATATACACACCTGCATTCACACATGTCATGTACACACAAGAACAATAAATTAAGTTGTTTTACTTTATTAAAGAACACTTTAGAGAATGAATAAAGGATTTCCAAAGCATGTCCTGTTTATTAAAACTGGACTTGTTTTTATTTGTGTGTATGTGTAGTATATGTATGTGTGGGGTATACACATGTATGCACATGTACACATCCATGCATGCACACAGAGGCCAGAGAAGACCATCAGGTGTCCTGTCCTACCACTTTCTAACATATTCCCTTAAGACAGGGCTTCTCACTGAACCTGGAGCTCACTATTTCAGCTAGTCCGGCCGACCAGCAAGCCCTGTGACTCCTTCCTGCCCCGTCTCCCAGCACTGGGTTTATAGGTACACTGGGGTGGGGGGAGCGTGTACGTGAGTGCTGAGGAGTCAACTCCCGGTCCTCTTGCTTGCACAGCTGCCACCCTTACTTACCCACTAAGCCCCAACTTGTTTTCAGTCTGGTTAGTTGATAAAGACCGTGGCTAAAAGCCCATTAACCACAGAGTTTGAATTGATGTGTCCAAGTCAGGAAAACAAGCATTTAGGTCAGTTTCTATTCTATTGCTGATGTAATAAAGCTAAGAAAGGCAGGCCCTTAAGTTAGTGGAACTTGAACCAGAAGTAATTAAGCCATTAATATTGTTTTGTGATTATCTCTTCCTTTCAGGGAGATGGAAAGCTTGATGACTACTTCTGCCCTGCCGCCCCTTTTCGCAGATGAGGACGGCTCCAAGGAGAGTAATGATCCGGCTGCAGCTGGGTAAGCGCTGCTTTGGGGCCTTAGACGTTTCCAGAGGCTTCAAAACACAGTCTCTGAGAAAGTGTGAGGTGCTAACGAGGCAGTTTTCTACCGTAGCAGTGGAAGGTGCGTGTGTTGGACTTTTCAGAGAGAGCTGTTGTGAACTGCTTTGTAGTGTCCTCTCAGCTGTCTTCAGTGCTCTTGTCCCTGTACACTGGTACAGCAGCACTATGGGCCTGGTGCAGGGAATACCCGAAACAGGGGACACGCTGAAAATCAAATCTCCTTTCTCTGTAAGCTGCCATAGTTTTTCATTTTTTTCCCCAGAGATTAGACCTGCGTGTGGTTTGTGTGTGCATGTGAGCAGATGGAAGTGGGATATGAACTAGTTTTGGGTCTGAGGATTTAGCCAACAAGCCCCAGTGATCTTTCTGCCTCTATGTCCTTTAGTGCTGGGGTTGCAGGTATGCACAGGGCTATTCCCGGCATTTACATGGGTGCTGGGATCCAAACTCTGGCCCTCAAGCACTTTTAAACGCTGAGCTATTTCTTCAGCCCAAGTTCTGCTTTTGTTATGATTCTTCCTTCAAGTGTTTAGAAACTGGGGCAGGAGAGGTGGCTCAGTCGTTAGAGCACTGGCTGTTCTTCCAGAACACCTAGCTTCGGTTCCCAGCACCCACATTCCCAGCTCAACAACCTTCTATAACTCCAGTTCCAGGGGATCTGATGCCTTCTGGCCCCAGAGGGCATTGTGTGCATGTGGTACACAGGCATACATATAGGCACAACCACCTGTACACATAAAAATAAGTAATTTGTTTAATATATTTTTATTTTAGGAGCATTGGTGTTTTGCCTGCATGTATATTTGTGTGAGGGTGTCAGATCTTGGAGTTACAGACAGTTGTGAGCTGCCATGTGGGTGCCTGGAATTGAACCTCGGTCCTTTGGTTAAAGTGCTTTTAACTGCTGAGTCATCTTTTCAGCCCCAAATAATTTTTTTAAATTAAAAAAAAAAAGATGCTTCAACACTTTAGCCAACTTCTTGTTTCTCCCATCACTTTTCCCTGGAATCATTGGACAAACCTATAAAGGAATTCAAAGAAAAGTTAATAGCAGCATCCACCTCTTACCTTGAAATTCTCTGTTCCACTTGAGAAGGATTTTTTGTTTTGTTTTGATTTGGGGTTTTTGATTTTTGGTTTGTTTGGCTGGTTGGTTTGGTTTTTTGAGACAGGGTCCTCCCTCTCTCTCTCTCTCTCTCTCTCTCTCTCTCTCTCTCTCTCTCTCTCGACCTAGTTGTTCTGGAACTTGCTCTGTAGACCAGGCTAGCCTCGAATTCAGATCCACCTGCCTCTGTCTCCCGAGTGCTGGGATTAAAGGTGTGTACCACCACTCCTGGCTTCACTTGAGGTTTTTTTGTTTTGTTTTGTTTTGTTTATCTTTTCTTGATATTTATAAGCTGTTTGCCAAAGAAGAAATATATTCATTAATAGATTCAAGTGCTAGCTAATCCCTAAGATGAATTATTTTAATATTCCTTAAAGCCCTTTAAAAAATAACTCATATTATGTAATTCTGTTTTCTACCCTCACATTCATTTCTCAACCTCATTAATATCTCTGCCTTTTGACCTCACTGCTTAAATGAAATTGTTCCCCAAGACTTTTCTAAAGGCTGCCTGGTTACTAGATTAATTCATTCAGGAAAAGTGTTCAGTGTGGCCAGCAAGGTGGCGCATGCCTTTAAGGTCAGCATTGGGAGGCAGAGGCAGGCAGATCTCTGTGAGTTCAAGTCCAGCGAGGGCTACGTAGTGAGATGCTATCTCAAAACGAGGTGTTCTTCCCAGTTGTATACCAAAGAGTGTTCACTCCTGTAGATCAAAAGCAAAGGTCAAAAGAAACAACAAGCTTAGTCTTTTTATTTTATTTTTTACTAGTAGGGTGACACTATCTCACTGTGTAGCCCAAGCTGGTCTGGAACTCAGTCTGTAGAACAGGCTATCCTCAAACTTTAGGCACTCCTTCTGCCTCTGCCTCCTGAGTGCTGGAATTACAGGCATGGGCCACCTCTTTGTCCTTTTGGTTTTGGTTTTTAGTTTTTCAAGACAGGGTTTCTCTGTGTGAACAGCTCTGGCTGTCCTAGAACTCACTCTGTAGAGCAGGCTGGCCTTGAACTCACAGAGATCTGCCTGCCTCTGCCTCCCAAGTGCTGGGATTAAAGGTTTGCAACACCATGCCCGTCTATTTCTTTGTCCTTTTACAGCTCAAATTCTGACAGAAAAAATGGGACACTAAACAGGCTAAGTCAGTAGAAGGCCTGTGGTGGATAGGAACTGGAGTGAGAAACAAAGCAGGGAGGAGGACTAGGAAGAGTTGGGGTACAGTTTTAGACAGCGGCCAAGAAAGCACTTAATGAGAACGTGATTTGAGTAATGTGCTCCCTCCTCAAAAGAAGTCAGTTCACTGCACGTTATTATCCAAGGAAGATTATTAGGGGCAGAGGAAGCCATAAGGCAAAAGCCTGGAAGTAAGGCTGTCTCTTACTTTGCAGAAATAGCCAGAAAGGCAGTGTGACTAAAGCAGCAGATTGAAGGGTGAGGGGCAGCAGAGGACTCTATGGGCGCTTCTTTGGTGTACCAATGAATTGCCTGGAGACTGCATTAACATGCAGATTCTGATTTAGAAAATCTAAGGTAAGGCCAGAGATTCTGTGTTTCTAACAAGCTCCCAGGTAATGCCGTAGATGCTGACAGGCCCATACTCTAAGTGGGAAGGGCGGATTGTAGGACCATAAGATCTTTTACCCTTCACTCTAAACACTGGAGGATTTGAACAGAATAATAAGATCTAACTGACGTCTTACTAATCTGACTGTTGTGCTGCCAGCGGGGCAAAAGTGAGCCAGGGCTGGAGCAAGGAGACATGATGGCCTAAAGAGCATCACTCATAGCCTTGACAAGAACATTTTTGGTGAGATTGTGAAGGGAGAAAAAACCTCATTGGAGTGTGTTTCTAAGATGTGGGAATGAAGTTAGTGAGAAGTATAGAATTCTAGATGTATTTTGATAATAGACCAAACAGGATTTGACTGTGAAACCAGATGAGCAATGTGAAAAGGGAGAAAAGAACAAAGACATTTCAAAGCTTTGGCATCACTAGTTGGAAAGATGGAGTCACCACTCACTTAGGTGGGGGAACTGAACAGTTAGGGGAAGGAAGCTTGGTCAGGAAACTATAAAACTGAGCTGCTTGTTAGAGCTTCAAGCGGGGATGTCAATCAGGCAGTGTCATACCAGGTTCTGACGTTCCAGGCAGTTTAGGCTAGAAAGAAAAAGTTGAGGTCATCATCATCTAGCTAGGACTAACTCGATGAGACTAGATAAAAATCACTGAAGGAATGAGCACTGTGTGGAGAGGGAGAGGGGAAACTCAACATCTAGAAGACAGACAGAGAAGGAATAGTAAGCCACAATCCACAGTGAGAGCTGAGAGGCAGCAGAATAAACAGACGGGGAGTGGGGGGTGCCTAGAAACTGATGGCTGTCTCAAATCCTTCTGGTAGATTAGATGAGGACTGAGAAATGACATCGGATTTCACAAGATATATACTGGTGGCCTAGATAAGAATTGTAAGCTTGCGCCTCTGAAATGCATTTCAGACAGGATGGGAGAAAATTGAATTCAGCAAGTATGACCTACTCTTTCTAGGGCGTTAGTGGTTGAGAGCAGTAACAAATAAAGACCTTCACCGAAAGTTAGGTAGAGACAGTGTCTTTCTTTCTCTCTCTCTCTCTTTTCCATTTTTTTTATTTACTTATTTATTTGTTTATTTATTTATTCTATTATCAGCTTGATACAGTACAAATTCTTATCCTAATAGTGAAATGTTTCACTGAGGCTTGCCCAGTGATTGAGTAATACCAAAACTTATTATAAGCCACAGTCATCCTAGGGTTCCCCCCTGCTATGTAGCCTCCCTGGTTCTGTGGGTTGCAGTCTGATTGTTCTTTGCTTTATATCTAGTATCCATTTATGAGTGAGTACATACCATGTTTGTCCTTCTGGGTTTGGGTTATCTCACTCAGGATATTTTCTAGTTCCATCCATTTGCCTGCAAATTTCATGCTGTCAATGTTTTTCTCTGCTGAGTGGTACTCCATTGTGTATATGTACCACATTTTCTTAATCCATTCTTCAGTTGACGAGCATCTAGGTTGTTTCCAGGTTCTGGCTATTACGAATAGTGCTGCTATGAACATAGTTAAGCATGTATCTTTGTGGTATGATTAAGCATTCCTTGGGTATCAGTATGCCCAAGAGTGGTATGGCTGGGTCTTGAGGTAGATCGATTCTCAATTTTCTGAGAAACCGCCATACTGATTTCCACAGTGGTTATACAAGTTTGCATTCCCACCAACAGTGAAGGAGTGTTCCCTTTGCTCCGCATCCTCTCCAACATTGACTGTTATTAGTATTTTTGATCATAGCCATTCTGACAGGTATAAGGTGGTATCTCAGAGTCATTTGGATTTGCATTTCTCTGATGACTAAGGATGTTGAGCATTTCTTTAAATGTCTTTCAGCCATTTGAGATTCTTCTTTTGAGAATTCTCTGTTTAGCTCTTTAGCCCATTTTTTAATTGGATTTTCAGTATTTTGATGTCTAGTTTCTTGAGTTCTTTATATACTTTGGAGATCAGTCCTCTGTCAGATGTGGGGTTGGTGAAGGTCTTTTCCCATTCTGTAGGCTGTCTTTTTGTCTTATTGACCATGTCTTTTGCCCTACAAAAGCTTCTCTGTTTCAAGAGGTCCCATTTATTAATTGTTGTTCTCAGTGAAACAGTGTCTTTCTTTTGTTTTCTTTTGATTTAAGAATTATACAAGTACACTTTAAACAGAGTATACCAATCCCGTAGAAAGACCTGGTGATGCCAGACAGGGCAGAATTGCTGAAAATCTGTCCTTCAGTAGCCAGGGGAGTGAGATCATGGGCAGGAATGGAAGGGTTGTTGGCTTTAGCTAGGAGCATGCACAGTGGACACCTGTGACTACTCCCTCAATGCCTGCCCATGGCTGTCAGGAATGTGTGGGATTGCTGTTCTTTCCCCACCTGATGTGTGTATTTTGCTGGAAGACAAATATTTGAAACTTAGGAAGTTTTAAACGGATGACAGTTGGAGTGAGTGATGGGGAAAGCAGGAGTAGCCTCAGACAGCCAGATTAATTGAAACATTTGCAGAATAATGCCTGCTAAGACCAAATTAGATCTCAGCAGCATTTCTTTTTCTTACGTATTGACTTTATGTGTATGAGTGTTTTGAGTGCATGGATGTCAGTACACCCATGCATCCTTGGTGCCTGGGGAGATAAGAAGAGGGTATTGAATACCCTGGAATTAATTGGAGTTAAGCATGGTTGTGAGCCACCATGTTAGTGCTGGTAAGGAACTTGAGTCCTCTGTAGAAGCACAAGTGTTCTAAACCACTGGGCCATCTCTCCAGCCCTAGGGGCACTGCATTTTAAAGAACATGGTTAATGTTGACTTCATAGCTGCTTTTTTAATATATACTTGTTAAAGGACCTCAACAATCTAGAAACCTCCTGTATAAATCATTGGTATGTCTCCTAGAAAAAGTCAAAAAAGTATCATTTCTTTCATCTACAGTTTAGTCTGCATCTGCTTTTGTTCATGGTTCCACCCCCTATAATCTGATATTTGTTCCCATAATTCCACTGAAACTGTATTCTCCCCTAAAGCTGCCTAACCTTCAGGGATCCAAATTTAACAGAATGTTTTTAGCATGTCTATTTGTTTAACAGTGTCTTACTTGGTAGCCTGGCTGCCTTGAAACTGTCTATATGGACCAGGTTGGCCTTGAACTCAGAGATCCACTTGCCTTGCCTCCCAAGTGCTGGAATTAAAGGCGTGCCCCACCTCACCCAACTAGCCTGTCTTATTTGACCTTAACACCTTTTTTCTTGGTTGCTGCCCTATCTTCCTTAAAGTCTCCCTGTCCTTTCTCTTGTAGTGTTCTCCTAATTCTTGAGTCGCCTTTCCTAATATTTCTAACATTTGCTTTTAAAAAGCTATCGTCTTGACCGTGTTCTGTGGGACCTTCCTTCCAGTGCCTTTCTTGAGAATACTTAGCAATCGTTCCCCTGGACTGCTGCCTTGCAGCTCTAGTATCGTGTGTGTGTGTGTGTGTGTGTGTGTGTGTGTGTGTGTGTGTATGTTTATTATTCTTTCATACATTACACCTCAACCGCAGTTTCCCCTACCTCTACTCCTTCCAGTCTACCCCTTCCCCTCTCCTCCAGATCCACTCCTCCTCCATTTCCCTTCAGAAAAGAACAGGCCTCCCAGGGGTATCAACTGAACACGGCATAACAAGTTACAATAAGACTAGGCATAAACCCTCATGTCAAGGCTGGGCAAGGCAAACCCAGTAGGAGAAAAAAAGGTCCCAAGAGCAGGCAAAAGATTCAGAGATACCCCACTCCCACTGTTAGGAGTCTCACAAGAACACCAAGCTACACAACCGTAACATATATGCAGGAGAACTAGCTCAGACCCATACAGGCTTCATGATTGTCCCTTCAGTCTCTATAGGCCCCTATGCTTCATCGATTTAGAGGGCCATGTTCTCCTGGTATCCTCCATGCTCTCTGACTCCTACAATCCTTCCTTCCCCTCTTCTGCAGGGTTCCTCAAGCTCCATCTAATGTTTGGCTGTGGATCTCTGCATCTGCTCCCATCAGTTGCTGGATGGAGCCTCTCTGATGATGATTGGGCTAGGCTCCAATCTTTGAGTATAGCAGAATATCATTAGGAATCATTTCATTGACTTTTTTTTTTCTTGCCAGTTATGTTTGATTCTATCCTAGGTCTCTGGGCCATCCAGGCAGGGTCAGGCGCGGGCTCCCTGTCGTGGTGTGGACCTCAAGTTGGACAAATCATTGCCTGGCCACTTCCACAAGTTCTATGCAACCATTACCCCATCACATCTTGCAAGCAGGACAAACTCTAGGTCAAAGGAAAGTTTCGTGGCTTAGTTGATATCCCAGTCCCTCCTCTGGAAGCCTTGCCTGGTTACAGAAGATGGCCGATTCAGGCTCTGTATCCCTCCTTCTGTATCTCAGGACATGTTTTCCAGTTGTCCATAGGATATCTCCACTTAATTATGCTATAAGAATTTCAAGCTCATCATCTCATCTGTGTGTCTTCTCATCCATATACTCTATTCTGTCCATGATAGTACTCAGTTCTTAATCACCTGCTAGAAACCTCGCAATTACCTCAGACTCTTGCTGTTTATGCTCATTCATTCATTAAGTTCTCTCCAGTCTCCACCTTTTGTGTCTCTCAGCTTTTGCTCCTCTGTTCTTTGTTCTGCTGTGTTTAATCTCCTTGTGTTGCATAGCTCTTAATTGGACTCTTTCCTCTCTTAGACCTTGTTCTTTCTGCATAGGATGATGATGTTTACCTGATCAGTGCCTATTCGTCTTCCAAGACCTCCTTTGTAAAATCTTTCTTAGCAGCCTGACCACATATAGAAATTCTGACCCTTTCCAGTGCCTCTTAGGACATTTTCTATAAACATCTATTGCAGTACTTACATTGCATTGTGATTGTTGCTGATTATCTTATGGAGTGTATATTATTTCAGAGTAATAACCAAATATTACTCTATTATCCATTTTCTTGTCTCTCTTACCTTTCCAGTACCCCCCCTTAAATAAATAAATAAATAAATAAATAAATAAATAAATAAATAAATAACTTACTATCATATGCAAGTCTAAGACTCAACCATCCATTGTCTGTACTCTCCTTGTCCACTTCTTAGAAGAACTCACCAGGAATGGATTATTGGAAGGAGACTAGTATACCTGCCTAACATTTATACTTGGGCTATGGTCGTAGCTCAGAACACTTGTCTAGCATATGTGAGGATCTGTGCTTGATCTCTAATACTTCACAAAGAAATTATGTTTAAACTTACTGTACTAGATAGTCAAATGATCTGATTGTTACTCAATCTATAATCTAAGAAATTATAGCCTATATTATATTCCATAAGAGTTATTCCTATGCTCTTTAAGAAATGGCTCTTTTATGATAAGGACCAAAGTGCCTGGACAACCTCTATTCCTATTCATCTGGTCCATTACTAGTGTTTCCTCCATCACATGGGAAACACATGAAAGGTAACATAAAAGCTAGGCTCTGTTGCATGCTCAGAGTTAAAACATGAAGCCTATTCGAGAGGAGAGGTCATTGTTTTGGACTGAGATTAGAGTTAGTTTTGCTAGGAAATGTCTACAGGAACAACATATTTGATACAGATTGTGGTATTGGAAGTAATTCAAGTACTGACATGTGCTTTTGCTGGTAGGAAAGTTTGTCTTCATCTGATAAGAGGAGTTTTTGCTGCTGTCCATACTAAACTTACATACTTCTGCCTGTTGCTCAGGTTAACACACCCCGAGGGTCCATACGGCAGCACAGCCACATCTTCCACCAACAACCCAGAATTTGTGGAGGATCTCTCCCAGGGCCAGCTGCTTCAGAGTGAGTCTTCCAATGCTGCAGAAGGCAATGAGCAGAGGCATGAAGATGAGGTAAGCTAAAATCTCCTGTCACTGTCCTCTGGAGCTTCCAAAGCAACAGCATACAGGGGGCTGTTGAGTGAAGTGATTGCCACCTCACGTCTTAGTTTCCTGGGCTGACACTTGCCCAGTTTTCTCATACCTAGCTCTAGTTATACCTAGAGTATATCAATGGTTTCAATAACATAGAGACAAATAGAGTCTCTTTATCCTCACTCTAACTAAATGTAGCTACCTCTTAAGAAATGTCCCACTGTGCTCAGGAATTGTTTTGTTGTATTATTTTTGCTTTTATTTATTGTTGTTATTGCTATTTTGATATAGGGTCTCAAGTCACCCAAGCTGCATTCGAGTAATGCAGATGTGCCCACCGTGCTCAGCCTTGACAAATATTTGTTTTGTGAATGAATGATTTAATTAAGTAACTACTGAGAGGTCTTCATGCCGTTGTTCTTGCCCTGCAGCACAAAGTCACATGTATCAAAGGATTCAGACCACTTAATGATTCCTTCTCCCTCCCATAGGGTCCATCTTTCTCTGAATCACACAAAGATTCAGTATGGGCATGAGGAGTCATGTCCTTATTGGACCTCCAAACTTCCTTATAGGTGACTGATCACGTTGCACTCTTTTTATTTTAAGACAAAAAAGAATAGCATCATTGATTTTTGTCTTTTATGTGAAAAGACTAGTTTTTTCATTTACCCCTTTAGTATTTTTAAAGATAATAATGAATGCTAGCAGCTTTTCATTAACTATGTAACTATGTGTTTGTTGGGGGAGTGTTGGGGGGATTTGTGTGGGTGTTTGATGCTGGGGATTCGTGCTAAGCACATTTCCACTGAGCTATGTCTCTAGGCTCCTTAGTAGCTTCATGTTCCTAGGTTTCCAAAAAATAAAACAAGAGGACTATCATCATTCACCTACATTTGAAGGAGTGCAGTACTGCAATTAATACATAGATGTTTTTATCTCTTTTTTAACCTTGTTTACCTTCCTCTTCTCTGAAATAAGAATTCCTGTAACCATGATATATTAACTGATAGACTATGTATTTGTTAAATTATGGAGCAAAACTATGATGTGCTTAGGTCTCATTCAGAAGGCAAGAAGAAAAGCTGTGGTAAAATATCAGTGGTCCTGCAGAATTGTTTTTGTTTAAGCATTTTAAAAGTTGGTTTGATCTGATTTATCTAAACTCAGTATATAAAGACTTATTTCTCAAAAAACAACAGCAAAAAGAAGCCTTATGACTTTATAAAACATATATCTTAAGGAACAAATCATCAGGCCAAAGAACTTGTCTTCATTTTAGATATGTTACTGATATTCTCCTGAGACCTAAATATTAATTTAAATATCTGTATGCTATTTGCTGTGGGAAATTAGCTGGTCTTTAGTATCAGTAAGGAACACTTTCATGAATTATTTTTAATCCCCATGCTGCAGCTCGTCTTTCACTTGATGCTTGTGACATCTTATTCTCGTCTCCTGTGACAGCGTCTGCTTCTCTGGCACAGTGCTGAGTGTGCTGCTGAGTTTCTCATGTAGAAATTCCTGTCAGGAAGTGTAGAGGAAGGCCAAAGCTTGCATGATCTGCATGATCGTGGTACCCCATTCTCATCTTCTGGGATTAGCACCAAAATCGCCCTTTATACACCAAGGGTGGTGATGCATGCCTGAAATCCCAGCACTCAAGAGACTGAGGCAGTAGGATCACCATGAATTTGAGGGTACCCTGACATACATAGTGAGTTTGAGGCCACTTGTGCTACCTAGAGAGACCCTGTTTCCAAAAATAAAATTTTTCTTTTTTCTTTTTGGTTTTTTCAAGACAGGGTTTCTCTGTTTAGTCCTTGCTGTCCTGGAACTCACTTTGTAGACCAGGCGGCCTAGAACTCAGAGATTCTCCTGCCTCTGCCTCCCAAGTGCTGGGATTAAAGGTGAGCACCACCACCATCTGGCTCCAAAAATAAAATTTTAATAGCACTTAATTTCCCTAGTTTGTAGTATGATGCCTTAAAGCAGTGGTTTTCAACCTTCCTAATCCTGCGACCCTTTAACACAACTCCTCATGTCATGGTGACCCCCAACTATAAGTTTATTTTCGTTGTTATTTCATAACTGTAGTTTTGCTACTGTTATGAATTGTAATACAAATATCTGCTATGCAACCCCTGTGAAAGTGTACTTTGACCTCCAGAGGGGTCTCGACCCACAGATTTAGAACTGCTGCCTTAAAGGGTCTATAGTTGAAACATCTGAAACTCTTAGCATTGCAGTCTTTTGTACCTGACTGATCTGGGGAGCTCTGAACATCCAGGGCCTTACAGGAAAATGCAGCTTGGATCCTCTTTGGTGTTGGTGTTTGTTATTATTATTGATGGGTTACTTGAGTGATAATTGTTTGGTTTTTGTTTTTCGTTTTGCTTTGTCTTATAGCAAAGAAGTAAACGAGGAGGTTGGTCCAAAGGGAGAAAAAGGAAGAAACCTCTCCGAGACAGCAATGCACCCAAGTCCCCCCTTACAGGATATGTTCGATTCATGAATGAGCGTAGGGAACAGCTTCGAGCAAAGAGACCAGAGGTCCCATTTCCAGAAATCACAAGGATGTTGGGCAATGAGTGGAGTAAACTGCCTCCTGAGGAAAAACAGGTGATGGTTCTTGCTTCTGGTCCTTTGCTTGTTTTATTATATCTCAAAAATGATTTGGAGGCTGGGAAGATGGCTCAGTGGTTAAACTCACTCTCTGTTCCTACAAACAATTGGAGTTCGTTTCCCAGATCCCATGTCAGATGGCTGACAACTGCCAGTAACTGCAGCTTCAACTGATCTGACACCCTCTTTTGGCCTCTACAGGCACCTACATAGATGTGACATGCCTCGTGTGTGTGTGTGTGTGTGTGTGTGTGTGTGTGTGTGTGTGTGTGTAAAATATAACATAATATGATATAAATATTTCTAAAAGATTTCTATCAGAAAAGCAAAGAAGATGGACAGTTAATTCTTCAGTTGTGTTGCAGTACTCAGGGGGCTGAGGCAGAAAGAGCACAAGTTCAAGGCCATCAGGGCTACAGAATGAATTTAAGGCTAACCCAAGCATCTTAGCTAGAGACCATCTTAAAGAAAAATACAGAAAGGGTTTGAGTGGTAACTTAGAGCAGAGCACTTGTTCCCTTACATGGGTTCTGAGTTCAATCTCCAAGACTGCAAGAGGAAAGTGAGAAAAGATCCTGTTATAAGAAGATGTGGAGACCTGGAGTAGTAAAGCAGGTTAACCAGTGCCATGCACTTAGCTAGTACCGTATCGTAAGAAGAATTCAGACTGCTGGCCTTGTGTACTGGGGTTGAGAGCATGTACCCTAAAATCGATGTCGTAGTTTCAGACATTTGCAAATGCAGTTAACTAAGAAGAGGTCAAACTGGTTCAGATTGGCCCTGCTCCAATGATATGTTCATAGAAGGAGAGAAAGAAGACAGGTACCCATGGAGAGGGGCATATAAAGAAGGAGGCAGAAACAGGAACAGCAAAACCACCAGAAACTCAATGGGGAAGGAAAAGAAGACCAGAATAGCAGGATCCTTGCAGCTCTTCTCTCTAGCACAGTGAATAGAAGCTGTCCCAAGATTTGTTGGAAGGTTGGGAATGGAAAGGACTCTAGAATCCACCCCCAACCAAAGCAGCTACATTTTATTTGATGTGTATACTGAGTTCACAGAAGAATGTTTTGAAAAGTGGTTCAATATTAAGAAATTAAGAAATCTATCAAAGTAATGCATTCCATTGAGCTAAATGAAAGTCATGAATAAAAATGAGGGGAAAAAATCATTTGCCAAAATTCTTCAATTCACGTAAGAATTTTATTTAAGAAAAAGATCTTATTGCTTTACCAATTGTTTAACTAGAGTTCTAGCAAATTTAACCACTGCAGAAAATAAAGCGGAACTACTTGATCTCTCTCCTCTAAGACAGAAACTAACCGTGTTGCCAAGCTGAAAGGAGAGTTCCTTTGTTAGAATGATTGGAGGGGAATTACGCACAAGATAGCCATGCACTGGGTGAAAGGCCCCTGCAGCAAAGGGATAATGGTGACTGGGGCTGATGGGCTTTGCCTTAAAAGCCCCCCACTTCCCGGCATCTGAAAGATCTATATTTCCTTTATGTCTTAAACTCTTTTATGGCTTGCACTCTTGAAAATGGATTCCAGAAAGACTAAAACCAAATTGAAAAATACTGTCTTGGGAATTAATTGAATTCAAAATTTTTCAAAGAGATAAGATTAAATTTCAATTTGAAGCTTTGTGTTTGTGGTAAGCAAGCTAATAGAAAGCAGTTTATAACAAGGGGTCATCAGCTGGACATGCCAGGTCATTATTCTCTTTATTTATTTCAAAGTGAATGCATGCTTGAGGTTTATTTTTTCTGCTGTTAGCAAGTGTGCAGACAAAAAGCTGAAGTAACAGTAGTTGTCTAATGATAACATTGTCTGCTGATTAGGATGGGGTTTTGTATGTGTTTGATCAACTTTTAACTTTGAAATCATTTTAAATGCACAAAAAGTTACAAGCATAAAAATAGTACAAAGAACATCCAGAAATCCTAAACCAGCTTCTCCTGTTGCTGACACATTGTGTCCCTTTCTCCATTCACATGTTCGGTCTTTAATACACACACACACACACAAAAACTTTTCCCCCAAATTATTTAAAGGTAAGTTACATATATCCTGCCCCTTTATCCCCAGAATACTTTCATATTTCCTAACAGAGATCCTCTGTTACATAACTGATAAAGTCGTCAAGTTCATAATTTCATGCTAATATAATGCTGTACTCTGCACCTAGACATTGAAGTCAATAGCATCCCTTCATACAGGTTTTACACTAATACCAAGCTGTGTTTTAGTCACGTATTTGTAATTCTCTTCAGGCTGTTTTCCACAGCATTGCTTTGTCTTTGTAAGTTATTCCTTGATGTTATTCGAGAATATGAACCCTCTGTCTCCCCAAACCTGACCCCTCCTTCCCACCTACCCCCAATGTGCCTTTTTGTTTGTTTTTACTTTTGAGGAAACATTCTTCATTTTCTGTTGGTCTGGTATTTCCTGATGATTAGATTGATGTTCTGAATTCTTGTTCAGAATAGATGATAAGATGTTCAGAGCATCACATACGCAGGCATACCATGTCCTTTATTATTTATTTGTAACTCTAATTTTTTTGGCTTGGTAATTTTTTCCTTATAATTCACTAGCAATCTATGGAGAGATATTTTAAAGATATGTGTAATTTGTTTCATAAAAAAAAAATTCCATAATGCTGATATCACTTGCCTTTAACCTCAGCACTCTGACAGGTAGATCTCTTAAAAGTTCAAGATCGTCTATGTAGTGAGTTCCAGGCCAGCCAGGGATATACAGTGAGACCTTGTCTCAAGAAAAAAAAAGAAAAGGAGAAAGATCTATATGATCTGAAGAGAAACCAGAGCCAGGCATGGTAGCACATGCCTTTAATTCCAGCACTTGGAAGGCAGAGGCAGGAGGATCTCTGTGTGTTCAAGACCAGTTTGGATTACATAATGAGTTCCAGAACACTCAGGTCTATGTAAAAAGACCCTGTCTTAAGAAAAAAATAGAAAAGAAAAAAAAAATTTCCCCTAGACTTAATATCTATAGATAAGTTTCACCTTATTTAATCTTTATCATTATGTTTACAAAGTGATAATTTTTCCTACCCCGATACCGCACACAGTTACCAGTTGGCCCTAAGCTTTCTGGTCTATGAGGGACCTTACCCTTTTCTCCTCTTGAACACTTGCTTATATTCTGTTTGTTACTGGTATGATCATAAATAATTCATATCATAAAGTTTATTTATAGTATAAATGTCTTTTTCCAGCAGTTTATAATTTATTGCCATACTTAATTATTTGTTCCTTAAATTGTCCCAGATTTGGCCAATCCCTTATATCTGCTGTGGGGGGCAAGATTTTTAACATAACCTTTAACTCTGGTTTGTTCACTTATAGGCAGCACCTTTTGTACTTTCTTATACCTAATTTGATGAATGAAATGGACAAGGCATTAAGCAAAACAATTCTGGAGATCAATGGACTTGTTTAAATAATTAATAGCACAAAATGATCAAAGAATAGTGCTAAAGCTCTCTTAGAGTAGTCTCTTTTAGGCCCATGGGATGAGATCATTCTTTTCATGTTCTCCAGCTTTAGTGTTCCACTCATCTGGCTTTTAAGAAGGCCAATGGATGTATGAGATCATTCCCTCAAAATGAGTGGAGAGTAGAGAAACACACTAATATTCCTTCCCTTCCCCTGGGAACATGTGCCTATATGGGGTTCAAACCTCTGAAGAACTCTAGTGGCCCTGTGAAATTCTATCTATAAGGCTAGGGAGATGGTTGACTGTAATCTTCATTAATGTTTTATGATGGTACTCTGAATAAAACTTACCTTCATTAAACTAGGAAAGGCAATACACAGTCTAGAAAGTCAGTCACTCATTTACTTATTCTCTAAATGATGTGTTTGTTTGTTTGTTTGTTTGTTTGTTTGTTCAGTGTGTGTATGTACATGTGCAGAGGTCAGGACAACTTTCAAACACCAGTTCTCTCCATCAACCAGGGATCCAACTGAAGCTGTCAGGGATGGTGGCAAGCACCTTTACCTACTGAGCCACCTCACTAGCCCTTGTTTATTTTATGACTGAAAGATTTTATTCTATACCTATGTCTGCTTTCAGATTCTCCTACAGCATACTTACTGTATACTTTTTTCGTGTTTTAATTGTACTCTTTTCTTTTAAAAGCTAGTTGATATTTCACCTAACATCTCAGTTTCTTGAAAACAATCTCACACTTCTTTCCTAGCGCTACCTTGATGAAGCAGACAGAGATAAGGAGCGTTACATGAAGGAACTGGAGCAGTATCAGAAGACCGAGGCCTACAAGGTCTTCAGTAGGAAAACCCAGGACCGTCAGAAAGGCAAATCTCATAGGCAAGGTATCAGAACCAAGTGCAGTTTGTCATACATGGTGGAATGTTATGAATCCAACTGTTAAGGTGCCAAATATGAAAGATGTGTTTCTGTCATTTCTTTATTGTCCTATATTCACTTACAGATGTCACCCTAGAATTGTACCAAAATCACATCATTCTCCTTTTGACATTTAGATTGGTTTTCTGTATCTAAGATCAACAATCTGGCTCATGCACCTAAACTATTATTACCTACCTGCCTTTCTTTGTCTGGTTTCCACGTTAGGCATTTCTCTACCTTTAAACAGGTCTACTAAGCCATGTAACTAACTTACCCTAACATTTCTAAGCCTTTTCTGTGCTATTCCTATTGGCCTCCATGGTCCTCTTCATTCAATAGTTTACTCATGCATAAATTCAAAATGAGATCTATTGAGCTGCTTCTGTTAAAGTACCAGACTCTCTTCTAGGCATTGAGGGGTGATAGTGAATGAGATGGCATCTCTTTCTTCCCGGCATCTTTTTTCTCTGTTGAAATGGTACATCACATTCTCACAAGTCTTGCTCCAGTTCCCCTCTCCAGGAAACACTGCCAAAGGCACACCACCCACACTGGTCTGCCATCCCTTAGCCATAGCAGCTTCTCCCCACTTGCACATCTAGGCTCTAAAACCTTTGGCATGTGTTTCCTACCTCCTCTCACACCCTGTTCTCTCAAAGGTAAGAACTGTCTGCTCTTCCTTTGTGCCTAGTTGTGTAATCTGTAGGTGTGGGGTTCCATTTAACTGTGCTTGACTGACAGTTAATAACGTCGTGAATGAAAACATCAGACGTTGTGAAAGTCCACAGATACCAGCAAGGTTTGTGGTTGCCAAAGTCATATACTTGGGTTTTGCTATTGTTTTCTTTTTCAGTTTAATGTTTTCTTTATTCTTTCATATTTTTAGATGCAGCCCGACAGACCACTCATGATCACGAGGTAATTAGCCTTCTTTTTGTATTCATATATATATTTAAAATCATGTTGCTGTTCAAAATGCTGTTACTTCTTTTTTTTTTTTTCATGAATGGTACAGAGTTTTTTTTTTAATCTCATAATTCAGACTGAGTTGCTTTGGCTCAGGGGTTTTTAACATATGGTAGACACTTATGTCATGAATCTGCCTTTGAACTACAGTCCCTAACCCCAATCTGTTCCTGTAGTCTGAGAATTTTATTAGTTTTAAATGCCAAGAAATGGTTGGAATTCAGAGTAAGACAGAAATGGAAGCCAGCTAGAGACTGCAACTTGGCCGTAGTTTATCATCAACAAATGCTGTCGTCCCACTTTAGAAAGGTGTTATTTGGGAACTCCAGCATTTGGTTAAAACGATCCTCAGCTCATCAGTAGCAGCACACAGTGTGACTGAAGCTCAGTCCCTGAACCTTCTTTCCCGTCCTCATCTCACTGGCCTGTGCTTATTGTTGGCCTCCTCCCTCAGGGTTGCTGCAGCCCCAACAGTAGGACTTAAGCCTGTATGTGTGTGTATGTGTCTAACACATAGGCTTATATGTTTGCCAGTGCTGCTTTACATGCTTCCGATATAGATGTTAAGTATATGGTTATAAAAAAATAAAATCTGTGGTCATTCCATGCTTTAAAATGTCAGGGACTCATCTTTACTCACCAAATCATAAGCAAACGCAGCAATCAGGGTCTTCTGATTAGTCCCAACTTCTCATTTCCAACACCTTAAATTTATTGGCTGCCACCATCTTCCAAGTGCTGCTCTCCCTGCCTTGTGTCTGTGTTCCTATTGTTCTTTTCACAGGGTAACCTCATACATTCTTCTCTCCATCTTCCTGTTTCTGCTTCTCAAAGCTGAAATCATCCTTCAACCCTATTAAGTTTCGTTTCCTTCTCAGCTCCTTTTATTTCTTCTAGCTGGCTTTAACCTTCAAAGTTGCTGTACCTCTCCCATATGGTTAGCTGAGCTGGCCTGGTCTAGACTCTTGAAAGCACTTTGGTTGTTCACATTATGGATTATGTATGATCTCCCTGAGAGGGCATACCTGATCTGTTTTCTACCTTTCTCTCCAATGCCTTGCCACCTAGCATGATGCTCTTGCATGGAGAAGGTATTCTATAAAAACTTATTTTCCTATAAGAATCCAAAGGTGACTGAAAAGCAGTGAGAATTTAAACAAAATGGTCTTCAAGCTAGGAGGTGGCTCAGTCTGTAAGCATGACTTACTGTACAAGCATGAGGGCCTGGGCAGATCCCCAGCACCTGTATGTATCAAAAACTATGTACAGTGGTACATGCTTGTAATGCTAACTCTGGGGAGGTAGAGGTGGGTAGATCTCTGGGTAATGGTAGCCACCCAGCCTAACCTAATTGGCAAGTTCCAAGCCAGAGAGACTCCATCTCAAAAAACTATAGTGACTGGCTTGCTCTTAAGGATGGCACCCAAAGTTGGCCTCTGATGTTCACATGTGCTATGGTATTTGGAATATTTCAGCAGATGTATGAGTGAGTTAATAAAAAAAAAAAAATGTGTCTTATAAAATACCCAAAACATCATGAATTCTAAAAACATACTTAGTTCTCTTACAAGGAGTGTAATAGGCTTCTAATAGAACAGACTTCCAGTTCGTCTTCGGATACTAAGACCTCATACATATTCTCAGCTGCCTACCCCATTTTGCCAGTGTGGGGGGTGACTTGCCTAGGATAAGAGAGTTTATTCAACTTAAGTTAGAGGGGGCTGGAGAGATGGCTTAGCAGTAAGCAGCACCGGCTGCTTTTGCAGAGGAACTGGCTTCAATTCCCAGCACCCACATGGCAGCTCACAACTGTCTGTAACTCCAGTCCCAGGAAAGCTCTCTTCTGGCCTCTGTAGGACCCAGGCATACACATGATACATGGCCATACATACAAGTGAAACACCCATACACATAAAAATAAACCAAACTTAAAAGAATGAAAAGTTAAGTTAGAGGCAATAGAGTAGCTTCCTGCATCTCAGTTAGCCACTATTGGCAACACAGTGCCATGCCACATGGAAAAACTGGGCACTGTTGAAAGTAAGCCTGAGATGTCAGTCGGAAGCTAGTGAAGACAGATTTACCAGTTTCCATATAATAAAGAAACTAATTTTATTTCTAAATTGACTGAGATTCCCTAAGTCATTGTTGCCTGGACAGAAGCAGCAGAGTGCATCTGAGAGCTTACAAATGCTCTCCTGGAAACAGTTCTGCATAGCAGAAGGCACTGCATCCTGGCTCATGATAATAAGAATGGTCCTCAAGTAAAAAGACACTTGAGAGATGCATGGCATACTCTCTGTAGTTCTGGCCCTGAGCCTTACCCTAAATCACAGGCTGAAATAGATTACATTCAGAGAGTCCTCTGTTCTTTTTCCTTCCAGTCAGTGAGTGTACAGAATGGAAATCCAAAGTGAAGAATATTCTTGTCTTCTCAGATCAAAAACGAGCCCACTGCTGGGTGGTGGTGGCACATGCCTTTAATCCCAGCACTCGGGAGGCAAAGGCAGGCGGATCTGAGTTCGTAGCCAGCCTGGTCTACAGAGCAAGTTCTAGCAAAGAAACCCTGTCTTGACAAACTGAAGAGGAAAAAAAAGCCCACTAGGTGCAAGAGTCAGTGAGCTGTACTCTCTAGAAAGTGTCTTCCTCTCACATGAAGACTAAGCTAGAAACAATAATTTTGTTTAATTTGTGAAAAATGACAAAATGACACTCAGCCTGAACAAATTAGACCCTTTCAATGAGGAGGTAATCAAATCCTTATGATTTAATCCCTTGAGCAATCCTTAGAGCACTTAAGCATATCCAAGCCCCCAGGAGGAGCCTCTCTGTGCCGAGTAATGTACTCAGTAATGGAGGAGTGCTGGTGGTTTTTATTACCGCTCTTCCTTTAAGTAGAGTGTCTCTGTTGCATTCAGAGACTGAACAGTTTCTTTCAATTGCTTTAATGTTTCTTATTTTGTACTCTAAGAATCTGCACCAAGGGGCAGTGTATATTGTACCTGGCTGCTGCGAGCCTCTGCCCTTACATAATGGGTTGGGTTTGGGCTGTTCTGGCAAAGAATGGAATGGAATTACCATTCTGAGGAGAGTAAAGACCTTGAGAAAGGCCCTTTGTGCCATGTTCATGGTAGCCAAGCAACCCTTTATCATTCTGAATAGCAAATGCTGGGACTCATGGTCACTGTGCAACTGAGTAGGAAGTTGAACAAGGTAAGAGAACTGAAGTTACAAGGCTCTGTCCTAAGTCACTGGTAGATTTAGGATTGGACCTATGGTACTGTATGCATGTTGGGATTTTGTGTCATGAGTTTCCTGTCACAACTAGGTAATAAAGTTAAAGCATACAGTAATCCTGCAGTCTATAGACAGCTACTGGAAATGTGGCTAAGATCCCTTTCAGAACCAGTCTCTCTTGCCCATACATTAATTAGTTCTCAGCGAAATCCACTAGGTAGGAACTGTCTTGGGGGAGAGGTATGCATGTCAAAATGTGGTACTTTAGATGGTAATCCTGCTGTTTATTTTTTAATTGTTCTAGAAAAAGTTGCTTTGCTCCATTAGAAAAACAAAAGAATGTGGTAAAATTAAGCACTCTGAAATGAAATGTTCCTCAAGTAAACATAATACTTTTTCAGATTTCCATCCTTTTTTAGAGCGATCTCACAAGTGCTGTGATCATGCATATGAACCACTAGATTCCCATCTTAAATGCCTATCTTGATCTGTTCCGATCAGTAGGCAGTTCCTCCAGTCTGCCCCCTTCCTAAGTAAACACAGTGTGAGACAGGATCCCTGCTCTCAGGTTTCCTCACAGCTGAGCTGCTTAGCTTTTCTACTGGGCATCAGTCTTTTTTTTTTTTTTTTTTTTTTAATTCAAAGATTAAAAAGTAAGCCTTTTATCCCAGCACTCGGGAGGCAGAGCCAGGCGGATCTCTGTGAGTTCGAGGCCAGCCCGGGCTACCAAGTGAGTTCCAGGAAAGGCGCAAAGCTACACAGAGAAACCCTGTCTCAAAAAAACCAAAACCAAAACCAAAAAAAAAAAAAGATAAAAAAAAAAGATAAAAGATAGTGGTAAGAAGTAGAAACAGGGGCTGGAGAGATGGCTCAGAGGTTAAGAGCACTGACTGCTCTTCCAGAGGTCCTGAGTTCAATTCCCAGCAACCACATGGTGGCTCACAACCATCTGTAATGAGATCTGGCGCCCTCTTCTGGCCTGCAGACATATATGCAGGCAGAACATTGTATACATACTAAATAAATAAATCTTTAAAAAAAAAAAAAAAAAAAAAAAAGAAGTAGAAACAATTTTTTTTCCAGTGTTTTTTCAGACATGTTGTAAAGCCCCAGCTGGCCTGGAACTCATAGAAATCCACCAGAGCCACCATGCCTGGCAAAAGGATACATTTTATCCTTTATTTTATACGTTTTATATCTTACCGTAACATGTTTTTAAAGGAATGAATTCTGAGTTATTTTCTTTACTGCTTTCTTATTGAGAGGTTTTGGAATCTTCAGATTTCACAATACTTTCCTTACTTCTTACTCTCTTTTTATGTTGTACAAGATTTTGAATATAAAACACCTATAGCTTATATTTATTATACCTTCAACTTCAAATTCATTACAGAAATATCAGCCAAAGAAAGTTGAAATATTGGCTCTGTTCTTTTTGTTACTGTTATTTTTTAATTATTTATTTATTTTTATTTCATGGACATTGGTATTTTGCCTGCAGGTATGTATGTCTGTGTGAGGATGTGAGATCCCCTGAACAGGAGTTAACAGACAGTTCTTAGCTGCCATGTGGGTGCTGGGAATTGAACCTGGGCCCTCTGGAAGAGTAGCCAGTGCTCTTAACCACTGAGCTATCTCTCTAGCCCATTGGCTCTACTCCTAAAGCTCATGGTTGGAAATATTTTACAGTAGTTAGTGATACTTTTTATCTAATGGCTTATTAATTAGGGCTTTGTTATTCTTCTCTGTCTCACAGAATCCTTAGATTTCTTATTTGTAGAGCCTGGTTATTTCTGGCTTCTTGGGTTGGTTTGTTTTTCTTATGTCTGAAGAAAAGTCTACAAGAGCCCCAAAAAGTCTACTGCCCCTTCATAAATAGATAGAAGTACCAACAGAATGCCATTATTATTGTTCGTTGCTGGCAAATCTCTGCTTAGAATTCCTATTCTCCACTCTGCAAATTTTGATTGTATACTTCCTTCTCAGATAGTGCTTAAATGCGTAACCAACAGAAAACAACTAAAATACCTTTTTTCAATTCCTGACCCAACCACATTCACAACTCTCATCTGTAGACTGTTCAAAGTACAGTGCTAAGAAAGGGCTTCTGTGGTCTTCATTAGTGAAATGCATGTTGGTTTGTTTTAAAGTCTTTTACTACCTAGCAGTTGGATACTGAAGAGATCTGATACTAACTGCTGCAGCTCTGTGAAGTTCCATTCCAATGAGAGACTATATCCCCTCCCCGGCTCTCGTAGTCTGATTCCTGCTGACCAACTGTTTCTCTAAGGAAGACATGATCCTTGTGCCTTGGGCACTATTATTCATTTAACTTCTAAGGACTAACTTTTGTTCTTGATTCATAGAAAGAAACAGAGGTAAAGGAACGCTCTGTTTTTGACATCCCTATATTTACAGAAGAATTCCTGAATCACAGCAAAGGTGATTACTGCAGTGTTTTTTTGTGTTCCTTGGGTCTTTGACAGGGGATTTAGCTCTCAGGAGTTCATTGCTCAAAAGCACTGGCTCATAGCCCTCCTTAGGACTGGAGAGGACTCTACTGCAAAGAATGTCTGTTATTTCACCTTGTGACTGGTGAGGGAAAGCGAGGCCAGTACAGCCAAAGTTACTTGGTTTGGGGATCAAAAGAAATAAATACAAATCACTAATGCAGTGGCTTTAGTTAGGTCGCCTAGAACCCTCTATACAAATGAAAGTTTACATGGGAGTCCAGAATACACAGTAAGAAATTGCAAAATTGGGGGCTGGAGAGATGGCTTAGTGGTTAAAAACACTGGCTGTTCTTCCAGAGGATCCAGGTTCCATTCTCAGCACTCACATGGCAATTTGGTTTTTGTTTTTGTTAATTTGGTTTTTGTTTTTGTTTTCGTTTTTTGTTTGTTTTGTTTTTGTTTTTTAGTTTTTCAAGACACGGTTTTTCTGTATAGCCCTGGCTGTCCTGGAACTCACTCTGTAGACCAATCTGGCCTCAGATTCAGAGATCCACCTGCCTCTGCCTCCTAAGTGCTGAGATTAAAGGTGTGTGTCACCACCACCCAGCTTTTTTGTTTTGTTTTTTTGTTTTTGGCAATTTGTAATTCCAGTTCCAGGGGATCTAATGCATTTATCCTGGCCTCTGTGGGCACCAAACATTCATGATGCATAGATATACATACAGGCAAAATACTCATACACATAAAATAAAAATAAATAAATACTTTTTAAAAAGAAAGAAAAAGAAAAGAAATTACAAAGCTGATCCCATTGCAGGAAAGATGAATATCCATAGCTATGCTTAGCCAGTCTTCTTGGATACCTCTGTGAAGCCCTTCAGGCTTCTCACTGCACAATTTTAAAAAGCAAAATCTAACAAAATGCTGGGAATTGCCACTGTTTGTTGCAGTCTTGCGTATAGAATGTGTTGCTTTAAGAATTAAAATAGCTCGGGGGAGCCAGGCATTTCACTGCTGAAATTGCTATCTGGAGTGTCATAAAGAGAATTGGGAGATGGGGGTTGGGGGGAGCTAGTGAGAGACAGCTAAGCAGAACTTCCTTAAGAGGGATCCTGGGTCTCCTCAGGTGCCTTCTCTTACCACATGTGTTCTGGGGGGCATGTGTCCTTAGCTCGTGAAGCAGAGCTCCGCCAGCTTCGCAAATCCAACATGGAGTTTGAAGAAAGGAATGCAGCCCTACAGAAGCATGTGGAGAGCATGCGCACAGCAGTGGAGAAGCTGGAGGTGGATGTGATTCAGGAGCGGAGCCGTAACACTGTCCTTCAGCAGCACCTAGAGACCCTGCGACAGATGCTGACCAGCAGCTTTGCCAGCATGCCCCTGCCTGGTAACGGCATCCTCTCCATACACTGTCAGTGGGAGGGAGAGTGGGTCGGGTGGGGATGGGATGCTGTTCATGTAAGTAATGTGGAGAAGCTAAAATGTCTCCCAAGAGGAAAAGGGGAGGGGGAGGTGTCCCATCAAGACTTTCTCTCATCCCCAACCCCCAGACAGGATTTCTCAGTATAACAGCCCTGGCTGTTCTGGAACTGACTCTGTAGACCAGGCTGGCCTCAAACTCAGAAATCTGCCTGCCTCTGCCTCGCAAGCATCAGTGGGAGCTAGGCATGGTAGTCCACACCTTTAATCCTAATACTTGGGAGGCAGAAGCACGAGGATCTCTATGAGTTCGAAGCCAGCCTGGTCTACATAGTGAGACCCTGTCTTTAAAAAAAAAAAAAAAAAAAAAAAAAAAGATTTTCAATGAGACATGTTATAGAATGTCTATATTTATTAAAATCATCGAGACTTTTAGACTCTGATTTACGTTTTTGTCCACTTCTACTTTAATATAACATATTCTTTGCCATTAAACCTAATTTGATATTTCGAACCATTGGATGATCAAGTTTCAAATCCTAAGGAGTGCACTTTCTTCTATGTATGTTTGCCTTGTATTTATTTGTGTTCTAATGGGAAGGAAAACAACACTAGTATTTCTTGCCTACACTCTCATTTTAATTATAGTCATGGCAAAAATCTGGCAGTCTCAAACCTTTTGTTATACAACTCCTCATACACATTGTATTATATCGCCCATCTGTTTCAAGCAACAGTTCTCAACCTTCCTAATGCTGCTACCCTTTATAAAATTCTGTTCCTCATGTTGTGCTGACCCCCTACCATAAGATTATTTTTGTTGCTGCTTCATAACTGTAATTTTGCTACTGTTATGAATCGTAATGTAAATATCTGTGTTTTCCAATGGTCTTAGGTGACCCTTGTAAAAGGGTCATTCAACCCCCAAAGAAACCCACAAAACCACTGCTTTAGAGTATGTGTTAGTTATTTGTTGTTGCTGTGATAAAACATCATGGCCAAAAGGGACTTTCAGAAGAGTTTATTTTGGCTTATGGTTCCAGGGGGTCCATCGTGGTGGGGAAGTGTGGCAGCAGGTGGCAGGCAAAGTGGCTAGAGCAGGAAGATTAGAGATCACATCTTCAACCACAAACACCAGGCAGAGCGAGATAACCGAAGTGGGACACAGCTACAGACTCAGAAAGCCCTCTCCCTGTAACATACTTCCTCCAGCTATCCTCCACCTGGTCCATACCCTCCCGAAACAGTGCCATCAGCCAGGAACCAGGTGTTGAAATACATAAGCCTGCTGGGTAGTGGTGGCGCATGCCTTTAATCTGAGCCCTCAGGAGGCAGAGGCAGGCAGATCTCAGTGAGTTTGAGGCCAGCCGGATCTATAAATCAAGTTTCAGGACAGCCAGTACTGTTACACAGTGAAACTCTGTCTGGGGGGGTGGGGAGATGCATTAAGCCTGTGGGGAACATTTCTTATCCAACCCACCACAGAATAGGAAGATTAGCTCCCTATCTTTGAGGTCTAAAATTCTCTCCTATGCAATTAAAATCTTTCTGTTTAGCAAACCACATTAGTGTCATGATTTTTTTTTTTTAACATGGATTCATTAAATATCATGTAGCTGAACTGCATGGGGAAAGTTTTCTTACTGTATCTTCTTGTCTCACTTCAGGAAGTGGAGAAATGCCAACAGTGGACACCATTGACTCATATATGAACAGACTGCACAGTATAATTTTAGCTAATCCCCAAGACAATGAAAACTTTATAGCTACCGTCCGAGAAGTTGTGAACAGGCTTGATCGTTAAGCACTGGTGAGTGCACACTGATGGGGTACTTGTATGTCAGCCCATCTTCAAAAGTGGGGTGTCCTCAGACCATCAGGATTGCTGAAATCTGGAACTGCACTAAGTGACTAAGGTGGAGACTTGACTCAGATTCCTCTTGTGTAATTGCTGGACGTCTTTCTCAATAGTATAGAAACAGACTCAAGATGGGTTCCCATGCATGTGTCAGGATTGTTGAATGGAAGCAGCATGATTTTGTTGTTGGAACTCAGTTCTAGCTTTGCCCCTTACTGGTTTCCAAAAGGGTCTTGAAGACTCCAGGAAAATTTAATGGAAATCACCCAAAAAATAGTTCTCAGAACAAACTAAATAGCATCCACCTGTTAATCTGTCTTTTCTCTGATGAATATTAGTGCTAATTTATAAGTAGTTAATGGGTACTTGTATATTTAAACCTATATAAGTAAGAAATATTCTTATTCACCACTCAATAGCAGTGTGACTATTTTATGTTAAATGTTGATAGAACTAAACTTCATTGAAGCAATTCATGTCTTGATTTTAAAAGGTTAAAAAAAAAAAAAAGCCAGACATAGTGGCACACACCTGTAATCCCAGCCCTTGTGAGGCTAAGGCAAGAGGATTGTGGGTTCAAGACCAACGTGGGTTAGCACTAAGACTGTCTGGAAAAGCAAACAAAAGGTATAGAGAGGTATCTCAGTCGTTAAGTATTAATGCATAAGTATGAGGACCTGAGTTTTCATCCCAGAACCCACATAAAATAGCCAGGTGTGGTGATATACCTTTAATCCTCGAACTGTGGAGGAAGAGACAGTGGATCCCTATAGCTTGCTGGCCAGCCAGCTTAGCCTAATTGGTGAGCTCCAGGCCAATGAAAGACCTGTCTCAAAAAAGGAAGATGCCCGGGCGGTGGTGGCGCACGCCTTTAATCCCAGCACTCGGGAGGCAGAGGCAGGCGGATCTCTGTGAGTTCGAGGCCAGCCTGGGCTACCAAGTGAGTTCCAGGAGAGGCGCAAAGCTGCACAGAGAAACCCTGTCTTGAAAAACCAAAAAAAAAGATGGATGGTTCTAGAGAAATGACAGCCTTGGATGTCCTCTAGTCTGCAGGTACATCCCACCAACACCCACATACTCACTCACATGTACATACGTACACAATAAAACAAACAAACAAAAAGCTAGGAGATAAAGGCAGGAGAGTCACCAGGGGTTCGGTGAACCTAGTCTCCATAGTGAGCTCCAAGGCTAACATACCAAGACCCCATCTTTTTAAAAAAAATTTAAAGGTTGAGCATGGTGGTTCACAACTTTAATCCCTGCAGAGGCAGGAAGATCTTTTTGAGTTCAAGGCCAGCCTGGTCTACATAGTGAATTCCAGAACAGCCAGGACTACATAGAAACACCCTGTCTCAAAAAAAAAAAAAAAAAAAAAAAAAAAAAATTATATATATATATAAAGCACCCTACCGCAACACTAGGGAAATGACTTAGCAGTTAAGAGTACTTACTGTTCTTCCAGAGGACCCAAATTTAGTTCCCAACACCCACACGGTGTTGGGAAAATCCTCTTCCTACACTCACATGTACACACACACACACACACACACACACACACACACACACACACACGTATATGAATGAAAAGAAAAATATATGAATTTGTATATGAATGAAAGAAAAGAAAAAATGAGTAGCAGCAAGTGTTCCATCCTGTTGGAGGAAGGGGCAGAAAGTACATTTCCTAAAAAAAACTGCCCATGAAGACTTTTTGGTACTAATGACCAGTCATCAGATATCATTTCTTTCTAAAACAGGGTCTCAATGTTTAGCCCTTGCTGGTTTGGGACTTGCAATGTAAACCAGGCTGACCTCAAATTCGTAGAGCTCCCCCTGCCTCTACTTCACAAATGTTGAGATTAAAGGTATCTTGTACTGCCACATCTGGCCAGATAACATTTTCTTAAATGAAAGTGGGTTTTTTTTCTTCACTTTAATTCCTAGAGGTAGCATGCTCTTGTAACATGCCATCTCCAAAATAGGCATCCCCATAGTCTGTTGATTAAATTGTTTCTTACCTATTGACTATAATCTGGGTGGAAATTTTAGGGTTGGACCACATAGTGATACAACCACTTACTAAAACACAAGTAAGTAGCAGAGTGCTCCTTGGGAGAACATGGGTTTGCATCTCTGTCCTCCAGGTACAGGAGCACCCTCATCTGCATAACCTGGACTCAGGCTTGGCTTAGAGTTTGAGCAACACGTGTGAGAACACATAAGGCCCATATTTCTCTATCCAATAAGGCGGCATTTCCTAGCAGAAACAAAGACAGTAGTCTTTATCCATCTTGCTTGAGTCTTTGGATGGTGACTGTACAAGACAATTCATTATACTTTAGCTTTGGTCATGCTTAGATGAGAACAAGATTATCGTCCTTCTGTCGAGCAGCCAGATGGAATGGACTTACTTCTAAGAGATGTCTGGACTCCCTACAGGATAAAGAAGCTGCCACTTATGAAGGGAACAGCTTGTAAATCTAGGCCTGGGATTCTCAGGAGCTCATCGTCCTTCTCACACAGTGTTTTCAATTAGCACTCTTGTAGGCTTAAAAAGAGAGAGATGGGAGACTCAGCATGGAAGATTGTGAAAGAAATCAGTAATTGATAACATGGAGTCTCCTCACCTAAGGAGAGGGCAATGAATTCGGGTATGAAGCCAAAAGTGGCTTTTCACTTTGAGCATATGCCAGTAAGGCTCTCCTAAAACTATCTACCATAAGGCTATAAACTGTAGTGATTCCTCTCTGAAGAGTCTTTGAAAAACCTAGGCCATTACCAATCTCCTTGATTTTAACCAAAAGTGTTTTGTCCTTGAAAAAAAGCCTGAAAATGTGAACTGTTCTATTACTACAGATTCTTACAATTTCCCATGCAAACATAACCAAGCCCCAAGCCACCCCCCACAGCTGTCAAATGAAACAATTAGAAAGACTGTGATTAATACTAGCTTGGTCTCATTATACAAATATGTATAGACAGACATCTAGGCCTGATGTCCCCAGCACTCATGTGCAATTAATTACTCGGACGTGAGCTTGGCAAAGGCTTCATTCCACTGTCAGGAGCAAGCGAACAAAGTGAAACCAGTAGCCACAGTTTACAAGTTTTAGAAAACATATCAGAGCTGAAAAAGGCCTTTAGAAATCCAACATTGTGTGTGTGTGTGTGTGTGTGTGTGTGTGTGTGTGTGTGTTTGTGTTTTATGTATATGTGCAATCTTCCAAGCATGCACATGTGAAAGCCAGAGTTTAGGTCTGGAATTATCCTCTGTCACCCTCAGTGAATCTGGAACTCACCAGTTCGGCTAGATTAGCAGGCCAGTGAGTTCTAGCAGTCTGCTTGCCTCCAGCTTACCAGCACTGGGGTTGTAGATGTGTACTACCACACCTAGCTTTTTATGTGGGTTCTAATGCCTGCACAGCAAGCACATTACCTACTGGGCTATTTCCCCAGCTCAGAAACCCAGCATTTTGTTATGCAGAAACTGAATCTCAAAGAGGTGGCATGTAGCATTTGAAGATCCTTGAGGAAATGATTTTAGAAGCCAGAGCTAAACATGGCTGTCTAAACTGCCATTCAGTGGCTTCTGAAGCATAGCACTAAGGTGACAGGGGAAGTAGAGCTAAGGTACTCAAAACTTACAGCAAAGTGAGTGTGATGTTAGTGACTTTTGACCAGCCATTTTAAATTTATTTTTATAGATACACAATGGAGGAATTACCCTAGCTGTCACCTTTCTATGGCTAACTAGCACCTAGAGACAAAAATGAAACCTGGAGGATGTTTCTGTTGAGAGTTGATCACTTTTATGACTGTCACAATCCATGTATTGCCCGGTTTCTATTGAAACACATAACTTGGCTGTTTGAAGATTAAAAACATTCTTTTTTATGTATTGTATTTTCATTACATTTGTGTGTGTGTGTGTGTGTGTGTGTGTGTGTGTGTCTGTCTGTCTGTCTGTCTGTCTGTGTCTATGAGTGTGAACATGTATATGCCACACTGTGGGTGTGGAGATCAGAAAACAGCTTATGGGAGCTGGTTCTCTTCTTCCATTGTGTGGGTCCTGAGATTGGACTCAGGTCACTGGCCTTGGCAGCCTTACCCACTGAGCCATCTTGCCAGCCTGATGACTGTATTTTTAATCAGTAGGAAAATGTGTTGATAGAATATACAAACACCACATTTCCTATACAGACAGACATCCTCAGCTTTATGCTTAAAGAAAACTGGCTTTGATTGGCCTTACATTCTGTGGACTGAAGTGAGTCACTAATTTCCCTCACAGATTTGCCTGATTGTTCTGTTTTGATGACAGCCACTGGCTCTCTTGGATCCAGGACTAGAGCAGGGCCATATTTCTCATTGAAGTGTTGTCTGGAACATCTCACTGATGCCTGCCTACAGCTTTATCCATGCTTTATTTCATATTTTTCCCTGTTATAGCCCTCTCAAAAGTCAAACAAAGCATTTTTAAATCTGCAGCCCTAACTCCTGACCAGCAGTGACCTGTTTGGTGTTTCTTCCTATTCCACAGATCTTAGTGCTCGAAGATGTATTGTTTTCGCTTGTGCAGAACGAGAAGCCATCCATGAACATTTGAACTGAGTGGGGGCAGAGGACTACAGATCCCTCCCTGTGAAAGAATTGTCAGTAAGTGAAATGCCTGCCCCCCAGGAAGCTGTGTGAGGAAGCAGCAAAGATGGATGTGTGAACTCTATAGAAACGCCCTGTGTGAAGCTGTGGAAGTGTACAGCCCCCTCGCCGACTTCCAGATCTTCTTATTCCTCTCATTTCCATTTCTGCTCAAGTGGATCTGCATACATTCCTCTGACAGTGGTGACCCCGAGACTGACATCTTCCTTCCCTCCACAGCAGAAGGGAAGATTTCTCATTGTTACAATTCCACTACAGTTTCCTTACCTAGATGTCACTTTTTAAAAATGCCTCTGGGGCTTCCCTTCACTCCCACCAAGTTATATATCTCCATTTTCTGACCTCTGGGCTTTGTTGCTCAGCGGGACTCTGAAGGAGAATTCTCATTGGATGGGCCCAATCTTCTCCCATCACTGCCCTGCTGTGACTCCAAAGAAGGGAGCTTCTTGTTGACGGTGCCCTGTGGAGTGAGGCTGTGTTTCATGCCCCACATGGTGCTCAGTGGGTGCCAGCCCTCAGCAGGCTCAGTGATTGCTGCCCTGAAGGACAATGCTCCCTCCTTCCTTCCTGGTCCTGCCTGCTGTTCTCTGAGCATTGCTCCTGCTCAGACACGGAATCCCAGCCACAGCAAGGCTCTTGAGTCCCCATCTGTTGGCAGTGTCTTGTGGAGCACTTTTGCCGAGGAAAAGGTCATTGGTAAAGAGGGAGGAAGGGAAAGTAATACACATTTGGTGTTGGAAAACAGCCCAGTGTTTACCTAAGAGGAAACTGCGCAACTCTGTCTTCAGTGTACAGATCGGTGCATTAAGGTGATGGAAGCTTCTTTGGAAGTAGTTTCTTGAGCTACAGGGCACAGTGGAAACCTCTTGTGTTTTGTCTTCCTTCTGTGGCCACTAACTGCCGAATCTATGGAATCTACGTGGAAAAGACAGGCTTCCTTCCTTCCCTCACCTTATTAAGGGATTTTTGTTTAACTTAAAAAGCAAACAGGTTCTGTTTCTCAGGGTTGGTTTTGGATTTGGGGGTTTGGTTTGGTTTGGTTTGGTTTTTGGTTTTTCTTTTATGCTCTAGAGCACAAGGCTAAAAGTGGCAGCTGAGATCTTTGGAACCAAAGCAGAGCATGCTGAGCCCATCTAAGCACTAGGCCACCAAAGGCAGGAGGATGAAGTGTGGTCCCTCACAATATGCCCGTAAGCCAGGGCACAATCCAGAGCCCCCATCCTGTGGCTGCACCATCCTGTCTGCTCAGCACTGTGTTCTCTTCTGTGTGCTCTATTAGAGAGTCCAAAGGAAACAGCAATAGTAACAATAGAGAGTCATGGGAACACATCAAACTCCATGCACTGAAGCCCACATAGCGCTCCTTTAGCAAAAGACTCCTTTGTTATTGCTGCACAGCCCACCAGCTCTGCTGCCCATGTACTGTCCTGGTTCCCTGTCCTCATCTCCTGTTTTTGCCATTTAGATTGCTTGCCTGCTAAGCCCATGTAGAACTCACTGTCTGTGGCAGAAGGACACCCAAGCTGGTTCTGGAAGTTTGTGTCTGCCTTCTGCCAGATGCTTCCTGTCCTTTCTTCCTTCCTCCTCACATTGCTGTTTCTCTTTGTGTGCAGTTCTGTACCGCTCCCACAGCACTGATTTTATGGCCAGATAAGGCTATGACTTGGTCCAAAGATCATCATTCCCCTCTTTCTAGATGTAATACTTCATCTTGTCTAGACACATTTGCTTAACCAGAATTCAGGAGAATCTGCTGGGTGGGGTCCTTGTCAGAGCAGTAGCTCACTTTCAAACACTGCCTCTCCCGGTAGCTTGACACCTGCCTGCGGGTGGCTGGGATTCAGTCGGGTGGTGTAGAGCTGGTCTGTGCCACCTCCTCTCACTTCCATGCTCAGCACAGAGGAGTGGTAAGGGTGCAGGCTGGCACAAGGACTTATTTCCAGTGGGTTCATAGTTGATTTTGCACCTACACACGCTCCTCCAGAAATAAGCAGTTACCTGTTCAGTGTTACACATTTCCTTCTTGCTTTTTATTGAGTAGAACACAGGAGCAGCTGGGGGGGGGGGGGGGGGAGATGAGGGGTTTGATTTCTGACAAGTTTTAGAAAAAGAAATATTGTGTACATGTGTTTGGAACTGTTGAATTGCCAGGTTTCTGTACAAGTGTTTTGTAATTAAACTTTTAGATTTTCTTTAAGAAATTGATATGCTTGCTTGACATTTGTCTCATTAAAATTTTTCTATGTTGAATCCATGTGACCAGTTTTGCTTGGATCGTAACAAAAAAGTTCTACTTCTGCTTTTTCCTGAAAGACTTAGTCAACTCTCCATTAATCAAGTCTGCTAGGCTTTTAGAGCAGTCACACAGTCATTTTACTAATTGCTTATTCAAAATGTGTCTTCACCTGGTTGACAGTGCAGCTCTTTCAATGTGCATAAGAACAATACAGTGAGTTCTAATTCATTTTATATGGCAGTAGTATTCTGGAGGCAGCGACTCTGAAGTCCCTTGTTAGTTGATCTTTTGACTGAAGAAATGTTGTGCTTAAATTCCTGCTTTTTAAAAATAACCACGCTTAACAATCAAAGTATTTTTTAAGGGGATTTGTGACTTTCTACCATACTTTTGAAACCTTCAGGATGAGGCAGTCTTGTCTTGGAGCGCACTCTCCTCTTGGGTGCTGGGCATGGCGTCACCTTAGGCTCCCTCTTCTAGCATCACAAGTGCCTCGGCTTCCTTCCAGTGTCGTTAGAAGGCGAGGTTTAGGTAAGAGAAATCACTGCCATACTCTGAAAAGTGCCAGGAGTCATCACAGTATCAGAGTTAGGACTGGGTTTGATTACATTTAACAGAAACCCAAGTCAACAATGGCTTAAATCAGAAACGTGTGTCTCTCATAAAACAGTATGCCAAAAGAAGCCAGTCCAAGACTGACACAGAGGTTCCTGTCTGTACCACAACGAAGTGTATCTCTCAAGGTCACCTTGTGTTCCAACATAGCTACTTGGCCAGCAGCCATCCCTTTGAAATTCCTGGCACCGTGAAGAGAGGGAGGCGAGGACAAACTGGCAAGCCTGATTTCCCTGTCTTCTCTGGAAATCACACTCAACACTTCCAGTCACATCACTATAGCTGGCTATTAAAGAATCCTAGAAACATCATCACTGTGTGGAAATTACTGCTCAATAATAGGAGTTTTAGTAAGGGAGAGGAAGAAATGAACACAGAGTGGGCAATAGAAATTCATACGTTAATGAGTGACACATTGTCTATTCTTTGCTTCTTCACCATTAGAAAATAACCACATAGTTCTTAGAACTGTATTGATTTTTCCAAACAGCTGGGAAACTAACTGATTTCACTGTGAGTTGGCATTTCCTGTTCACACCTTAGCTTCTCTCGGAACTTCAGCAGCTGGTGGCTAGGCTTGGTAAAAGTCAACAGAAACAGGTGGTAATGCTTGCCCACATCTAGCACTTCTCTAACTGCTCTGCACCAGGATGATCGCTCCCTGAAGGTGGGGATGATAAAGTATTGTTTGGTGGAAAAGCTGTAACTACTTCCTGCTCTCTGAAATAATTTCCTGCCTCTCAACCAGGACTTCCAAGTTAGGTCCTTTTTCTTTGAGGTGTTTGTTTTCCTGCACTCAGATGTAAACTTTAAAATGCCTAGAGATATAAACACTAACTCACATGCCAGCTCATGAGAGAGGAATTGAGAGTCAGAAGCATCAGATGAACATGAACTAGAAATCATCTCATGGGAACATGTGTCTGTGGAGAGACTCTGGCCAGAAACAGGAATGTAGTTCTGAAGAGGAGCCTGAGGACATAGGAATGGCATTGGGAAATTAAGAGCAGGCAGTACAGATTATCTGAAGATTTTTGTGAATATCTGTAATGCTGGATTGGTGGGAAGCTGTGAAACTGATATGAGTGTTCTACACGTGACCTAAACACTACATCCAGCTCACATGAGCATCTTCCCATTTCACTTAAGTTTATTGTGTGGAGCTACAAAAGTGTTCATAAGGTGTGTTTCTGGGGCTGGAAAGATGGCTCAGTGGTTAAAGGCACTCACTGGCTGCTCCTACAGAAGGGTTAGATTCCCAGCACCCACACAGTGGCTTACATCTGTCTATAGCTCCAGTTCCAGATGACCTGACATCTGGCTTCCTCAGCACAAGGCATGCAGGTGGTGCACAGACATACATGCAGGCAAAGCGTGTATTCACATAATAAAAATTAAGTATATATGTACATGTACGCTTGATAAAGACTAACAGAAAGGACAGACATGTGCTTAAATAGCTCTGACATAGGACAGGTCGAATTAAGAGTTTCAGATGAGGAAGTAATTTTGTGAGAGAGAGTGGGGAGGGGCAGAGGACAAGGGCAAGGTCTTCCTCTGCTGCTGTCTACCTTATTTCTTCTGAGATAGGACCTATCTCTTCCAGGGCCCAGAACTCACTAATTGGTTGGATTGTATTGCATTCGACAGAAACCCAAGTCAACAATTACTTAAATACGAAGTGTGTCTCTCGTTAAAAAAACAAAAGAGAAGTATGCCAAAAGAAGCCAGTCTAAGACAGGCATGAAAGTGCTGTCTATACCACAACTTACTGTCTTTCTCAAGGTTATGCAGGGTTCCAACATGGCAACTTGGCCAGCATGCTCTGGATCTACCTGGCTTTCCCCTCTCCCCAAAGCTAGGGATCCAGACATGCCCATCACACTAGTGCTTCCACATGGTGCTAGTAATCTGAGCTCAGGTCTTCATGCAGGTGTTTTACCAACTGAAGCATCTCCCCAGCCCTGAGATCACTTTTTTCCTTTAAATTTTTTGACAATTTAGAGAGCTAGATCGGAGGTTAAGAGCACTGGCTGCTTTTCCAGAAGATCCCAGCTCTTTCCAGCACCCACCTGATGGCCCACAACCACCAGTCCCAGGGTATCTGACACCTTCTGGTCTTGAGCAACAGCCGTGCATCTGATGCAGAGACATTCATGCAGAGAAAACATCTGTATACATGAAATTGATTTTTTAACATCTTTGACAATTTTCTATAACTCTAGAATACAGTTTGGTCATTTTCACCCCAGATATCCTCTCTTATCCCCTCCCACTCCTCCTGAACCCCTCCTTCCCAACATGTCCCCTCTCAGGCACGCTAGACAAACCTTTCCTGCTGAGCTGTATTCTCAGCCTCATGTAGTCTTTATTTTGTTTGCTTGTGTATGGAATGATTTACAAGTTCCTGAGTCACCCTTTGTACAGGGTCCCTGCTCTCACTGTACTGTTCCCATCTTAATATATGTACTGCTAACATGAGAACTATAGAGTTTTTATGCGGGTTAAACTAGTTATCCATATACAGCATTTAGAATAGTGCCTGTCATAGAGTATGGGACACTCGGGCAAAAGAGAAACAACAGCTAGACATACCATAAGCCAAGTAAGTAGTCTGGTCTACTCTTCATATGAGTTTTATTATTTAATTCCTATCACAACTTTATATTATATTCATTTTATAGTTAAGTAAATGAAGACTGGAAGATAGGATAATAAGTAATTTGCATAGTTATGCAACTAGAAATGAGAAAGGTTTTGTTTTGAGATAGGATCTCACTATGTAGCCTGGAATTTACAGAGATCTGCCGATACCTGCCTCCTGCGTGCTGGCATTAGAGGCCTGTGCCACCACATCAGCCCCAAGCTGTGGTCTTTTGCTTTGTTTTTGTTTTTGTGTGCAGCCCTGTATGTCCTGCAACTCGCTCTGTAGCCCAGGCTGGCCTCCCACTTAGATATTCACCTGCCTCTGCCTCCAGAGTGCTGGGATTAAAGGTGTGCACCACCACCACCACCACCACCACCACCACCACCACCACCACCACCCAACATTCAAGCTGTAGTTTTATTGTTTGTTTGTTTCTTTCTTTTAATGACTTAAATAGGACTTTATACGTATTCAATTCTAACTCCACATTCTGTTATAACCACACTGTTACTACTGAGATTTTTTTTTAATATTTATTTATTTTTATACAGCATGTATGACCAGAAGAGGGCACCAGATCTCATTAAAGATGGTTGTGAGCCACCATGTGGTTGCTGGGAATTGAACTCAGGACCTCTGGAAGAGCAGTCAGTGCTCTTAACCTCTGAGCCATCTCTCCAGCCCGAGATTTTTTTTTTAAATGTTTTTGTTTTAGGGGGTCTGTCTGTCTGTCTGTTTGTTTTGAGTTTCATATAGCCCAGGCTGGCCTAGAATTCATGAGGTAGCAAGGATGATGTTGAGGTCTCGAGAGCTGGGATTATAGGTGTGTTCCAACCATGCTGGCTGTTCCAGAGAATGAGACCACGATGTTGAATGTGTCACCAGCTGTTCCAGGTCCCAGACCCCTAAGGTTTCTCTGCCACTGGGAGGAGAGGTCTGTAAGGTACCCACACCCACACCCTCAGCCATTGGCCGAACATGAGAAGTGATATGAACTATGGGAAAGGAAAAGTCTTTCTCAAAAACTATCTTCTGGAGAAAAACTGATTTCATAGAGCCAGTAAGACTGTGGGATATAAAAAGGTCACAATCCTGAGGCAGGAAAGGAAGAAGGAAAAAAAACCTGCTGAGGCCGGAACAGTCAGTGTGAGGCAGAGTGACTAGTCCGCAGCTGTGCGGAGCCTGTAAGGAATGGCGAAGAGCTAAGTTTCATGTGGCGATACTTCAACACCAGTGAGGGGCAGGTAGGTTTTTAAGGGTTCTTCACTGCTGTGTGGAGAATTTCAAGGAAGCAAGGGAAGACTCAAGAGCCTGGTTAGAAAACCTGCACAGAGACAGTAGTAGCAGTGCACACTTTTATTCCCAGCACTGGAGGCCACAGCGAGTTTGAGGCCAGCCTGGTCTACATAATGAGTTCCAGGACAACATGAGCTACCTAGTGAGACCCTGTCTCCCAAAAAAAAGAAAGGAAGGAAGAAAAAAACTGGCACAGGAGTCCGGTGAGAAGGGACATTGTTTCAGCAATGGCAGTGGGGGTGGAAAAGAGCCAATAGATTAAATTTAGTTTAGAATTAGAATGGACCAAAGGTGCTAAGGTATTGTATATAAATGAAACAAACAAACAAAAGAATCAAATTATTCCATGGGTGTGACTCAGTAGTACATCATTTGCCTAGCATGCCCCAGCCCTGAGTTTGAACCCCAGCGATAACCGTGTATATACATGCACACGTGTGCACACACACACTAATCCCTAGCTTTTGGGCTTTAGCAGTTAGGCCAAGGACAGGATACTATTGCCTGAGATGGGGCAGACTTAGAGACAAAATGTTGTGAAGGAAAGACCCAAGCATTCAGTTGTGAGGCTGGGGTGTAGCTCAGTTGGTTAAATGCTTGCCTAGTGCATGAAGTTCTGGGCTCCATCCCAGCACCGCATAAACTAGATGTGGTAGTGCATCGCTGTAATCCCAGCACTATGGAAGTTGAAGCCAAAGGACCAAAGTTCAAGGTCATCCTTGGCTAGAAAGAGAATTTGAGGTCAGCCTGGTAAATTATATAGTGAGACACTGTTTTAAAAATAAGACAAAAAAAAAATCTGTTTTAGACTAGCTAAATTTGAGATTAGCCCTCAACAGCTGGCTTAAATCTCTCTGCTATCAGTTAAAAAAAATTCCTTTCAGCTCTTAAAAGCCTGTGGTTTCCCTGAGCTTCTAACTTCAGGTCACTGTTGGCTAACATTCCTTCCATGCTCAGCGCATACACGCACGTAGGCTCACTTGAGCTGATCACTGAACTATGAAATTAAGGAATGGTCTCCGTTTTAATTCTTCAAGCTCCTTAGGAAAAGAAAATTTAAAACCTCGAGTCTGCCTTTGTTTAAGATTGGCCAAGAGCAGCTGAGTGTTGTAGGATATAAAAATCATACCATAAGCCGATACTAGAAAAGGCTGGGAAGCAATGGAAAGTGTGTGCCGGGGAGACTGGCCAGAAATACATTTGGCATCATTCAAAGAAGGGTAACATGAGAAGACATGGGAGATGCAGCCCAGAGCAAATGGCTGCTGAGATGGTTTTGCCCTCCTCACGTCAGCTGGGCCTGCGCAGAGGAATGTGAGATGATAACCCGTTTATCTCCAGGCTGGTGGATGTTTTAAGTAGCCTTCTATTTATGAAAAGAAGTTCTCAGCTCTTTTTAAGGCAGACTAACGTGGTCACTGGATTTTACTCACCACTTGGGAGAACGAAAGTTTTAGATGTGCTCATTCAGTCTGTTCGAACATTTTCTGTGTGCTTTGGGTGAAAAGCTGAGGAAGTCCTTCTCCTCTGGGAGCTAGTTCATAATACAACAATTTAAAAAAAAAAAAAAAAGATACAAAAGCTAACTACAGTGGGGGGTCCGATAAGTAATCAAACAGCTATGAGCAAAGTGTTCTGGAAAATACAAAGTAAGGATTCAATGGTGTGCTACAGAGAGGTCCAAAAAAGGGCTTTGCCAGTATAACATCTTTAAGCTGGGCACTACAAGATAGTTTTGCTGCTGTTGTTGTTTTTAAAGAAACGAGAAACAGCCAGGTGTCTCTGTGATAGAGCACTCACATAGCGATGTGCAGGGCCCTGAGTCCTTCCCAGGTACTGCAGACAGTGAAGTGTTAGGGAAGTAGGCTGTAATGAGCTTCAGATGCCATGCTTAGGGACTTTACTTTTAATTTGTAGCAGAGGAAAAAACAATCACAGCTGTTTTTGCAAAGCCAGTAGCATGAGAAGATAATAAACTAGCTCGGAAGTTCATAGTCATTTTTTTTCTTTTGTCATGAATCCCTGTGGCAATCCAGTGAAGTCTGTGAACCAGTCCTTCTAAAAGCAATGTTTTCCACTACGTTAAAAAAAAAAAGTTAGCCAGGTGTGGTGGCATGCCTTTAATCCTAGCACTCAGGAGGTGGGGGCAGGCAGATCTCTCTGAGTTTCAGGCCAGTCTACAAACAGTTCCTGGCCTGCCAGGGCTACATAGCAAGACCCTGTCTCAAAACAACAAGTTAAGGAATCCACTATATTGAAATATAGCTATCAAAATAGTTAAAATGTGTTATACAGACATGTTTGTGCTTCCTAACAAAGCCCTAAATAACATGACTAAGACGGGCAGAGTGGAGAATGGCTGTGATCCCAGATAGAGGTAAAGAAAAAACAAAATGGAGCACAGGTTGGAGCACAGGCAGGGATGGAAGGACACTTGGATGGGTAGGGCCCACTTCTGGAGCTGGAGAGCTCAGAGGAAGGCAGGCTGGGGCAGGCGGAAGTGGCTGGAAGTGAGGGGTCTTTGTGGCATGCCAGTTTGAGATAGAGGTGTGGGTGTTAAGCATTTCTGTTAATGGACTAGCACTGAAAAGGTAAGTTTGGATATGGGGTGACATGGGGTTGACTTAGAGGAAACTCAGGCAAAGTCACCTACCAACCTCTACCACCCCTGGGTAAAGATTTCATCTTCTATGCTTTGCCTTGCTGCCAACCTTGACTCTTTTTCCTTTCCCTTGGCACCAGAAGAGCACGTGGACAGAAGCAGTTTTTGTACTGGCTTAAATCAGCTGGCGACTCGGCAGTTGTTACAGCGTGTCCTTGCATAGGTTTCCTGCAAGAGATTGAGCAGGGGAACCATGTGTCTGGAAAGAACACACTAGACCTTCCTTCCAGCGTGGCAGTATCTGTTTATCTTGACTGGTTTTATAGCAAATGTGATTGGGATATTTACTGTTCATCTGTCAGAACTGGATGGAAAGCTGGGCATGGTGGCACAGGCTTTTAATCCTAACACTTAAGCGGCAGAAGCAGCCTGATCTCTGAGTTCAAAGCCAGCCTGGTCTCCATAGTGAGTTCCAGGCCAGCCAGAACTACAGAGTGAGAGAGACCCTGTCTCAAAATAGAAGAGAATTGGGTGAAAAAACAGGACAAACCAAGCACATTGCACATACTAAATACTAACAAGACACAGGAAAGGCTAGAGACTACACAAAAAAGTATCAATGGTGGTCCTGAAAAGAGGGGTTCCACTCTCCGAGGACTTGACCCACAGCTAAAGGGGGTCAAGATTAATCATGCCTTAATCTTCCCTCCAAACCGAAGGATCTTTCCTGACGATCATGCCTATTAAGGCGCTAAAGACTCTGCTGCAGAATACGCGGTAATGAGCTCCACGTATTTAATGAGAAGAGACACGTAGTGTTGCTGCCCCAGCTAGCGTTCAGTGCCTCATCTGAAAACTAAGGACCAGCTTGCTCTGCAAAAGGAGGTCCCACTGAGCCCTCTCATTGAAGAGGGTGGAGAGGAAGCTCCCATTTTGAGATTCTATGTTGCCGGGAAACACAAAATCTTCTGGGAAAGGCCTTTGTTTTTGTTTTAATTAGGTAAAGATTTTACATGCAGGAGCAAGTAGCTGACTCCAGGCTCCGAGCTGTCTCCAGAGGAAGAAAAGTTAAAAAAAAACAAATCAATGTGAAGGAACAAACAGAGACATTGGATGGCAGACGGGGGAAGGCTGGGGCTCTTGCCCAGCCTCTGCTTCACCTGAAAGTAATTGCCTGGTCCAAAAAAACGACACCTATGTCGGGGCAGCATCGCTTTCCTCCAGTCCTTGTTTGCCAGCCTCCAGGTGTCCCTCTGTTCTGTGTCAGCACCTAGTCTGAATTCAGCAGAAAAGGCCGGATGCAGCCCTGGCCCTGGCCCTTCTCTCCTCACTTGACAGGAGAAGGCCTTGACCTGCCTACAGGATGAGGCCTCACATCCAGGACCTCAGCACTGGTTCCTGCTTCGATTGCGGGACTGCAGGGCCAGGAAGGGACCCAATCCCAGTCTGCCAGGAAGAATCCTTTTGGGATGCCTGAGCCTCAGCTTGTCTGTCTTCTGGGGGAGGGGAAGGACTCCCCACTCTTTCCCCAACGTCCCTGTCTTAAACTCACGCAGTACAAAACAAGCCAGTTCATTGTGTTCTTGAGTATAAATATTGATTCTGGGTGATGTTAACATTCTGTCCATAAAAGAATGTAACATATTTCTCCCACACCATATTAGACTGATGTGTTGTTTGGCCAAGAGAAGTGGAGATTTCTGGCTTCTGCAGAAAATGTGGACATTTAAATGCATGCAGCTTTCAGAAGTCTGGGGTGCAGTCTCAGAATAGCAACTGGAGCTTTTGGCTGGCTTCAGCTCCGCACTCCATCCTTGGCTTGTCACTTTGGCATTCCTAATCTTTTGTAATTAGGAAGACGCTATCTTGGACGTCCACATCTGCTTTCATCGGGAAGGCCTGTAAGGTCAGCGCTGAACATTTTTAATTTTCTTCCCTTGAGGAAAAGGTCTGGGAGGTCTCCTCCTGTTTTTCTTCCCCACCCCACGTGGGAGGGGGGGCAAAGGCTTCAGACAAGAGGTGGTCCATCCAAGCATCACACTGGGGCCAGACAAGCCCAAGAATAGGATGTGCTGGCCGCCTTGGCAAGGCAAATTCCCCACATTCCACAAGCGCTCTTCACGGGAAATCTAACTCATGAGAAAGTGGAATTTGTGATGTGTGTGCGTGCGCACTCGGGTGCCAGCACATCTCACACAGACAGATCCCCGGCCCTCTGGTATTTCGTAAGAGTGGTAGAGCCCATTTCCAGATGTGTGGGAAGGCGGGCCGGGTCGCAGTGCTGTCAGAGGAGGGAGCGCCCTCTGCTGTCCCAACCAGGAAGCACCGTGGTGGAGGAAAAGGACCCGAGGGGTCTGGAAAGCAGGTCTCCGTTAGAACCTCGGCTCACCGTGGCGTGCTGGAGGCCTGCACCTCCTCACTCTTCCCACTGCGAGCCTGCAAGGCGCTGGCTGCTCTCAGACTAGCTGGTTCTTTTGATGTTCTATAGCTGCGAGTCAGCCAAAAATGAGGATTTGCAATAAAACTCCAGCCTCCCGCAGCATCTGCTGAGCTAGTTCCGAGGTGAGAGGCAGTGGCGCTGACTCCTGCCTGCGAACCTGGCCAGCAGCCCCAAGCCAGGCGAGACAATAGGGGCGGCGTGCCCACGAGGAGGCCTCCGGCCGAGAGGCAGCCCTGCGGCCTCACTGTGCCCCTGGAAGGCGCTGGCAGAGGCCTGGCTGGCTCCGAGGCTTCCAGCAGAGTGGAAGCTGCCCTGGCTCAGCTCAGGCGTACTGGCATCTCCACCGCCCGGAGCTGGCAACCCAGACAGAGGGGGCCCCGCCCCTCTGCCCTGTTTCCTGCCAAGAAGGAGGCTCTGCAGCACTGCCAGAGCCGACTCGCTGTGTGCTTGGGGGTGAGGGGAAGAAAAGGAGAGGGGGAGAAAAAGGGAAGGGAGAGGAAAAGAAAGGGGGAGAGGGAGGTAGGAAGTGGGAGGGGAGGGAGGAAGAGAGGGCGGTAGAGAGGGGGAAGAGAGAGAAGGAGGGGGGAGAGGAAAAGAGAGAAGGGACGGGTGTGTGTGGTGAGAGAGGGAGTGGTGTGTGTGTGTGTGTGTGTGTGTGTGTGTGTGTGTGTGCGCGCGCGCGCGCGCTCCTGAAAGGCCAGGTGCAGAAGGCTACCGAAGCAAACTTATTGGACAACCTTTCAGTTTTGCAAGAGAAAAAGGAAGGCATAAGACAATCAGTTTCTGTTTTGAGGGGAAGGTTTTTATTTATTTATATTTGGCAAACTGAGCTCCTCTCTGCTGGGAGAGCCGAAAACCCAATCCACCAAGCAGCCCCTAACAACAATGCCCTTTTCTCTCTCTGGGACCAATTTCCAGACAGCACAGCAGTCCTGACAAGGTCAACAAGCCCAGGCTGTGAGCGCAAGATCTTTATCTACGTGGGAAATAAGAAAATCATTTGACTGATAAAAGGAAATACAATAAATAGCATCTAAATTCCTGGCTGCGTTCCCCCGAGCCCCTCCTCTGCAAGAGAAAGTGCCAGGGCAGGGATACGGCTGCCACTACAGCAGGTTTAAAAATAGCACACTGCACACAGCCCTTCCTACCTTCCAGAAAGACTTCATTACCGGGGCCTCGGCCCTGAGCCTGCAGAGATGCTGCTGGCGCTTTCCTACCCCTGCTCTGGATTTTTCTTCTTTGGAAGCGTGAAGGCAGCGAGCGAGCGAGCGAGCGAGCAGGTGTGATACATTTCCCTCTCGCTCAGCTACTTTCAGTCCTTGCACGTCTGGCGCACACGGCGAAAGTCCATTGTATTTAATGGGGTGTTAACTCTGTTTATTCTCTAGGACTTGTGCGGTGATTTTACACTCTGCAAAACTAGCAACTTGAACCTGAAGTGCTTTTCCTTCCTTCTCACGCCACACCAATGGGCCTTTGGCTCCGGGCCTAGCGTTCCCCCAGCTGGGACAACCAAAGTTCTGGGCGCTTCAGAGGCTGCTTCCCACTGTTAAGTCTCCCTTATAGACTTGTTTTTGCCATCTATTAAATGGGGATTTGGATCTGCCTTATGTTCCTAGAAAAGCTGTTGGCACTGGCCCCCTGGTTCTCAGCCGGTCACGTGTGTATCTCCTGGGAAGACTGTTAGCATAAGTGACCAGATGATGCCTGCCAGGAGGCTAGAGAGATGGCTGGGTGGGTAAGAGCACTGGCTGTTCTTGCAGAGGACTTCATTTGGTTCCCAGCTCACTGCTGCCTGTAACTCCAGTTCCAAAGGATCCCACATCATCTTCTGACCTCCAAGGGCACTGCACACACGTGGCCCACACATATATACAGGCAAACATTCATACACATAAAAATATAAATACATAAATTTAAAAAAGAAAGAAAGAAAGAAAGTGGTGTACTAATAAATTATGCTGGCTCTATATGAGCTCTACCTTCCGTTATTCTCAGAGCTGATTCACAAACCCAGGCCTTACAGACCATCCAGGTCTCCAACAACAGGGCCATCATCTGGACCATCCAGTTTCTCCTCCCACGTGTGGACATCCTGGATCTGCCTCTCTGGAGTTTCTCATCTGTTTGTCTCCCTCAGGCCGTTTCCATCTGTTGTCCAGAAGTCTCCTCAATTCAGTTTGTCCAAAACGAAGAACAAATTCCCTAAACCCACCTCTTTTCCTGCATCTGACGGCCTAGCAAAGAGTGCCGCTGTAGGCGGGTGCTGGAGAAGATAGTCCCTGCGCACACTTGCCCCTGGTTCTGCTCAGGCTCTCTGCCCTCTTCAATCCGTTCACAGAAAGGAGTCCGCCCATGCAGCCCCTTGAATCTCTTATCTCCCCTCCTCAGACCCTTGACAATGTCTTGTATAGCACTAAAGGGAAAGATTTTCATTTTTATTCTTTGAGACAGGGTCTTTCTGTAGCCCGAGCTTGCCTCCAGTTCACAATCCTCCTGCCTCACCCTTCCAAGTGTTAGCATTTCAGACATGCACACAAGCTAACAGCAATATTTCTTTCTTTTGAAAAATTTTTCATCACTACTTATTATTTATTTTATGTGGGGTCAGGAGCATGCACATGCCGTAGCAGGTATGTGGAGGTCAGAGGACAACTTCTAGGAGTCCTTCCAATGTGGGATCCTGCAGTTGTTTGTTTTCTGTTTGTTGTTGTTTTTATTCTTTGACTCCAGAGGCCCCACCACCCAGCTCCCAAATAAATACATGGAGCCTTATTCTTATTTATGAATGCTCGGCCTTAGTTTGGCTTGTTTCTAGCCAGCTTTTCTTTTCTTTCTTTCTTTCTTTCTTTCTTTCTTTCTTTTTTTTTAAGTTTTTCGAGACAGGGTTTCTCTGTGTAGTTTTGGAGCCTTTCCTGGAACTCACTCTATAGCCCAGGGTGGCCTTGAACTCACAGAGATCCACCTGCCTCTGCCTCCCAAGTGCTGGAATTAAAGGTGTGCACCACCACCGCCCAGCTCAAGCCAGCTTTTCTTAACTTAAATTATCATGTCTACTTTTTGCCTCTCTATTTTATATGTCTTTCTTTACTTCTTACTCTGTTGCTTGCTAGGTGGCTGGCCCCTGGCATCCTCCTCTCCTCCTTTTCTCACTCCTCTCTCTCTCTCTTCTTCTTCTTATTTATTTTCTCTGCCTGCCAGCCCCACCTATTTCTCTCTCCTGCCTAGCTATTGGCTATTCAGCTCTTTATTAGACCAATCAGGTGTTCTAGACAGGCTCAGTAACACAGCTTCACAGAGTTAAACAAATGCAACATAAAAGACTGCAGCACATCTTTGTGTCATCAAACAAATATTCCACAGCATAAACAAATGTAACACATCTTCAACTAATTTCCCACAACAGGACCCCACCATCAAACCCAAGTCACTGGGCAGGGCAGCAAGCACTTTGGCCTGCTGAGCCTTCTCGCCAACCTACAAGCCACATTTCTAAGATGCAAGATGTCTTCAAACACCATTCTGCTTCAAATAAGACAACAGTTGTGGCTTTTTGTTTTTACTTTTTTCCCCCTGTGCTGGACATGGAACACACAGCTCTGCTCATAGTAGAGCCACTGGTCTACAGCCCAACCTTGCTTTACCTTTGCTATCCACTTAAGCCTTTGGAAAATTCCATGTTGTGCAGATGAACTGAAACTGAGTTATGTTAAAGGACCCAAGGTCACTCAAGCAATTACACCTTACAGGTTCAGAATATAAACTCATGTCTATCTTATGCCTCAAACACTCATTCAAAGTATTTAAAGAACACCAGCACTTAGGAGGCTGAGACAGGAAGATCAAGAGTTTAAGGTCAGCTTTGGCAACTAGAGAGACAATATCTCAAAACAAACAAAAAATATTTAAGGTAGTAAGCTTGGTACCTGGAATGCAGCTGGTGTATCCATGCTGTTTTCCATGTATTCCTTCCTCCCTTTAGAAATCTCTCTCTCAGCTGGGCAGTGGTGGCGGCGCACGCCTTTAATCCCAGCACTCGGGAGGCAGAGGCAGGCGGATCTCTGTGAGTTCGAGGCCAGCCTGGGCTACAGAGTGAGATCCAGGACAGGCACCAAAGCTACACAGAGAAACCCTGTCTTGAAAAAAAGAAAAAAAAAAGAAAAAGAAAAAATATCTCTCTCTCTCTTTGTGTGTGTGTGTGTGTGTGTGTGTGTGTGTGTGTGTGTGTCCCTCTCTGTCTCTCTCTCTCTTCCCCCTTCCCTTCTTCCTCCCTCCTCCCTCCCTTCCCACCACCCCTCCCACTTGCTTCACAAGGTCTTGTGTGGTCCTAGCTAGCCTCACTATTTAGCTGAAGATGACTGAATTCCTGACCCTCCTGCTTCTGCTTCCCCAATCCCGGAATGACAAGGGTGCACAGCTACACTCAGCTAGAGGTGGTACTGTAGAGTGGTGGTTCTCAACCTGTGGGTCATGACCCCTCTGGGAGGTAGTATATCAGATATTTACATTCTGATTCTGGTAACAGTAGCAACATTTTATGGTTGGGGTCCCCACAACATGAGAAACTGTATGAGAGGGCTGCGGCATTGGGAAGGCTGAGAACCACGGCTCTAGAGCGAAGCACAGAGGCTCACGGGCCAGAGTGGGCATCAGCTTTACTCCTCAGATCCAACTGCGGTAGCTCTCTTCCGCCCTGTGAGGCCACTCTGACCACATTCTGTTTCTAACCCCCTTCTTTCTTTCACAACTCTGTGGTTTTGGAAGCCTCTGTCCCATTGCTGAGCAAGGCTTTTCTTTATTTCTCCATATCTGCAAGCACGGGGTCTCACAGTACCAACTCTGGGCTCCCGGTCCTGAACCATCCGCACTGACGTTCCTGTTGCCGACCCACTTACTGTTTATGCCTTTCTGGGCTAAGTATATCAGAGTGTGGTTATTCAGGCCTGTCTCCCTGCCTTTGCATTCTTGGAACTGTGCCTGGGACACAGTAGGCGCTCACTACAAGTTTGTTTAGTCCAGTGCCTCATCTTTATGACTAATGCTTCATTTCGATCATTTTGCAAAGGTTAGAATGTCTCTAAAGACTTGCCGACGTCACCTCTTTCCTCTGTGACTCCTCACCCACTTTCCCACAAAGCTGCTGGTAGTGAGGCTACTAGGGTCCTCTATATTACTAGATCTCCCAACACCCCCAGTGCTCATCTGCTGAGGCCCAGAAATGACACCTTCCTCCTGGCTTCCAACAAGCAGCCTGCTGTGTGTGTCCCACTTCTCTGGCTCTCTTGATCCCCTGTGTGAGGCTCAGCTGCTCCTGTCTCTGCATCCTCAAGCCTCAGCTTCAGCTCAAGGTCCAGATGTCCGTGGTCGACTTGACATCTCACTTACATGTCTTGTAGGTAGCTCAAGTTTAACCCCCCACCCCCCAGCCTCTCCTCCCTCAGTCTTTTCTTTCAGTAAAAGGCACAATCTTCGTACACACCCTCCCTGGGGTCTTGACAGCCAACCTCTTGGAAGAGGGGTCCAGTCTAGGGATATCCAAATATTATAACTCCCAGGAGATGGAGGTATGTCTTCTTTGCCTCCCAAGCCTAAGGACCAGAGTTTGGATCCCCAACACACACCTAAATGCTAGGCAGACATGGCAGCCCTCCAGGAATCCCAACTCTCAGGAGGCAGTGACAGAACTCTGGAACAAGGTGGCTAGCTAGACTAGGTCAAATTGGCAAACCCTGGGTTCAAGTGAGAGATCCTGCCTCAATCTACAAGGTGAAATGCAATTGAGAAAGACACCCAGTGTTAACCTCTGGCCTCCATATATGTGCACGCACGCACGCATGTGCACACACACACACACACACACACAAACATATGCACACACATACAAATTAAATACTATAGATTCCAACCTCTGACTTGGATTCAAAACAAAACTAGATTTTTTTTTTATACTGGACTTAGGTGCCCAGAAGGATCTAGCCTCAGCCAACCTTCCTAGACCAGCTTCTATTTGGCTCCTAGGTCAGAAATGGGCAAGTGAAGTTCCTTGAACCAGATCTGGTACATGGTCTGTACAACTCACAAGCAAAGACTGACTCTTCTTTATTTTATCTTCTAGTTTGTTGTTGTTGTTTGTTTGTTTGAGACAGAGCCTCACCGTGTAGCCCAGGCTGGCCTCATGCTCCAGCTCTCTGAGCCTCTGAGTGCTGGGATTACGGGTGAGCACCACTACACCACTTGACCCTTCTGCATTCTTCCCGATTCTTTAAGTGACTGGAGAAGTGACAAATAAGGTACTATTCCGTGACACATGACATGATGAGATGTGGCCCTTGAGTGTCTGTAGAGTATGGAGCATAGCCTCGGCCCTTGTTTACCCGTCACCATGTCTGCTCTGTGCTGCAAGGGCAACACTGAGGACTAGAGACAAAAACCTCATGGCCTGCAAAGCCCAAACTAGTCACTCTAGAGCCTGCTTTAGAAAAAGCTTGCGAGCCCTGCTCCAATCCAGTCCCCTGTCCCCGAGCACACTCAGCACCTTCCAGTTCTTTCATTCCAAATCCCTTCAGCATGTTCTAGAATCTTCTGCTGCTCCGTCCAGAAGTTCCTCATGCTTATCTGGGCCCCTCTAGTAACACCTAGAGATGGTGGGCTTACCCTCAGGGCCTTGTACTGGTTGTTGTCAGCTTTTTGGGTACATATGTCACATGACCTCTCTAGTGGTGACCAATATGAGGACAGGGCTGGTGTCTTATGCTCCCATAAGTGGAATATATTATCACATACCACCACATCACTGAGAAAAGCATTCCAAGAGGGCGGTAGTGGCGCACACCTTTAATCCCAGCACTCGGGAGGCAGAGGCAGGTGGATCTCTGTGAGTTCCAGGCCAGTCTGGTCTACAGGGTGAGTTCCAGGACAGCCAGGTCTACATAGAGAAGCCCTGTCTCAAAAACAAAAAACAAAAAACAAAAAAAAAGAAAGAAAGAAGGAAAAGGAAAGGAAAGAAAAGAAACAGAGAGAGAGAGAGAGAGAGGCATTCCTTTCTGAACATCTCTCTTCCACCACTCCTTAAGTCTGAGAAGGGGCTGCCCCATACAGCACCTGCACAGAATCTGCTTGGATACTCTATTCTTAACTTTTGCTTTTGTTCCATTGTTTTCTTTTTTTGTTTGTTTGTTTTTTTGTTTTGTTTTGTTTTTCGAGACAGGGTTTCTCTGTGTAGCTTTGAGCCTTTCCTGGAACTCGCTTTGGAGACCAGGCTGGCCTTGAACTCACAGAGATCTGCCTGCCTCTGCCTCCCAAGTGCTGGGGCTAAAGGCACGCGCCACCACCGCCCGGCCATTGTTTTCTTTTTTGAGACAAAGTCTCACTCTTTAGCCCAGGTGAGTCTGGGATTCACTGTAGCGCAGGAACTCGTGGTGATCCCCCTGCTTTAGCTTTCCAAGGGCGGGGATCCCATGAGCCACCCTGTCAGCGTACGTATTCTATTTCAAGGGAGATCTATTTTGAGGTTTTGTTCAAGCTCCCTCTCCTTTATCCCCACAGGGTGCTGAAGACAAGACAGAGGCAGGTAAATTGCAAGGACAGTTTCGTAAATCTGCAGGGGGCCGATGGGAATGAAGCCTAGCCCTGGCCGGGCTCACACTGACATCAGCTTTGCTATTTACCTCTTTTCCTTGATTTTTATCATCGGTAAAACTGTTGAGTGAAAGTTGGTATCTGGGGCTGGAGAGATGGTTCAGTTAAGAGCACCAACTGCTCTTCCAGAGGACCTGGGTTTGATTCCCCACCCACCCACCCACATGGCAGCTCACATCTGTCCTGTGCCATCGTCTGGCCTCTGTGCATACCAGTACATACATAGTGTACAGACAAACAGACATGCAGGCAAAACACTCACCCACATAAAATAAATGTTTTTAAATTAAAAAAAAAAAAAGGTATCTACTTGGTACACTAAGATCCTCTCCAGACTCACAGTCTAAGGATTAACTTTTCCTGTAAGTGCTTGCTTGGGGTCAAGAGGAGTACAGGGCTCACCTCTTAGGGGGAGCGGCTTTGTCAACCCCTCGGAGCCTCCACAGAGGCTGTGTCAACCAGGCCTCTTGAACCCAGTCCTTATCTGAGGGACAGGCTTTGTGACAGGCAGGGAAATAAGAGCCAGAGAAAAGTGACTCTTCCCAACAAAGGAGAGCCAGTATCACAGGATTCCAGGGGAGCCACCACACCATGGCCCTAGGGACCTAACACCTCAGTGATTCTGAAACTCTGATGTTTAGCTCACCTGTAAGACAAGTCTTACCCAGTCTCTCTGGAGTGGTAAGGAGGTTCTCCACTGGGTGATACGGGTGCTGCCATCCTGGGACCCACTCCTGACAGCCAGATCGCGGACAGCCTGTGCGGTCTTCCATGACAATCCTAACACACACATCTCAGAAGCAACCGAGGTGGGACTTCAGTTAAGGTCTTCGGACTCAGGTGCTGTATTCACAAGGCCGAGCTAGGACTGGTCAAAAGTGCCTCCCTGGTGGGAGTGACTCCCTGGGAGTCGAGAGAAAGCTTGGAAGGGGAAAGTTTTCTGCTGGCCAGGCAGGCAACCTTAGCTAGCCTATTTTTGGATCAGACACAGGGAGACATCTGAGCAGCTTGGGGTCCTGTGGAGGCCAAAGGCCCACACCTAGCCTCATCCCAAAGAAGTGAGGAAAGGCAGCGAGGCTCCTGGTCTACAGCTTCCAGAGAGGCTAATGAACAGTGTCCTCACTCACAGGCTAAGAAGGGGTGATATTTGTGAAAAGAAATGCAAAGCCGAGCCTGGGAGGCCTTAATTCCCAGCTCTGCAGTGGCCACAGCTGAGCCGGCTCAGGGCCAGTTTCTGTTTAATTGGAACAGTCTGACATTTTGCAAGAAACCCTTAGCCCTCTGGGTTGCCTTCTGGCGTTGACTAAGAGGTGCAGGTGCTCCTGTCTGGGGCTGAAGTCACAGCTGGGCAAGTCAGCATGACAAGACATATCGTGGGTGGTGGTGTATACCCAGGATGCAAATGTCCTGGGGTAGAAAAGCACCTGCAGGAAGGGGCAGCTCTTGGGAGGTGCTGGAGGGGCATGTGCAAAAGGAGAACTTCGGTCGGAGAAACATGAGGGACTGCTGGGGAGCTAGCAGCAGAGAGCTGGCCACTGTAGACAGAGGGGTGAAGACAGCAAACTGGCAGGTAGGAACCTGGGCCCAAGTCTTGGCCCCTACCACTCACCAGCCATGAACAGTTCTGCAGGCCTTTGTGTCTGTTGTCGCATACGTATGTGGCATCGTGAAGTGTCTCTGCTGGGTTGTGACAAGGTGTGAGTGTACTTGGACGTGCTTTACACTGTGTGCGTTTGATTCTCTGGAGCTCAAGGCCACGTGTGCCTACCTTTAGTCAGGAGACAGGAGCCCCTACTTGGCCATGAAGTCTGGGCTAGCCTGATCGAATGCCTTCAGGGGCTGGCCTCAAACTCACAGATCCATCTGCCTCTTCCTCCCAAGTACTGGGATTAAAGGCAGGCACCACCATGTCTGGCAATACTTTTTTTTTTTTTTTTTGAAGATGAAATTCAGGGACTGGAGAAATGGCTCAGTGGTTAAGAGCACTTACTCTCGCAGAGGACCAGGGTTTTGATTCCCAGCACCCACATCAGGTAGCTCGCAACTGCCTGTAACTCCAGTTCCGGGGGATCCCATAGCCTCTGGCATCCTCAGGCACATGCACACACACATAATTGAAAGAAAAAATCCCGTTTGTAAAAATGAAATTCCTCTTCAACTGGGTGGCTTATGTTTTCTCTTGAGCATCTAACCACCTAACCCTAGCTAACCTCTCTCCAGAACTGCAGAAGGAAGCTCACAAAGGAAGGTTACAGGACCTCACAGCTTTTTTTCCTTTTCTTCCCTTTTTTATTTGTTTGTATTTAGGTTTTTTTTTTTTTTTTTTTAAACGGGATCTCATTATGTAGCCAAGACTAACCTGAAATTCATTATATAATTCAGGCTGACCTTGGCTTTAGGCAACAGCCCTGTCATATGTGCTATGATTATCTATGTATATAAGATGCCTCCTAGGTGCTTTGGCTATAGGCGTGTGCCACCACGCTGGATTAGTGCTGGTATCCTCCACAGGCAGCCCTGATGGCCAGCACTCCGTTTCCTTCCTGGCCAGCACTCGGCTCTTCCTGGGATCCAGCACAGCACGTGCTCCCGACAGTGGCTCCCTGTCTGCAGGTGCCGGCTCACCCTCTTGACTCCTGTCAGATTGTTCATTATGGCCACTTGGCCGCTTCGCCTTTGATGATGAGCACCTAACATGATTCATTCTTCTCCAGATCCCTAAGCAGGAGGGAAGCCAAGGGTCTGGGCAGGGCTGCTAAAAGGCAGAGCCCAGCTTGAGAGGACTCCCGCCTACCAGGGGCACTGAGTCCTGTTTTTCACACCTGTGGAACAGGTTTGTGCAGGAGCAGCGTGATGACAGTGTGTGGAGGGGCAGCAGATAACGGAGCTGTGAGCTGGTTACCTACGCACTTCACTTGCTGGGACCACAGGTGCCCAGACCTTGTCTGAGCACTGCTTCTAGGTGTGTTTTGGAACTTAGCAGTTGAATGGGTACTTGGGTAAAACCAAAGCCCTCCTTGGGGTAGACGGACGCAGGAACAGGGGAAGGCCTGGAGAGACTAGTTGATCAGGAATGCACAATCTGCTTGTCTTCCTGCTGGAGTGGTGGTCTTTTGCACTCACATTCAACTCTCAAACTGGCTCTTATACCACAGTTCTTCTAGGCCTTTTTTTAGCCTCCACAATCCCCCACTATGTCTGTCTCTGTCTCTGTCTGTCTCTGTCTCTGTCTCTGTCTGTCTCTGTCTCTCTGTCTCTGTCTCTCTGTCTCTCTCTCTCTGTCTCTCTCTCTCTCTCTCGTGTGTGTGTGTGTGTGTGTGTGTGTGTGTGTGTGTGTGTGTGTGTGTGTGTGAACTCAGGGACTTTCACATGCTTGGCAAGTGCTCTGCTGTGGACCTATATCCCCAGGTCTTGGTATTTGAAACAGGAGTCTCGCTGTAAGCTCCAGTTCCTGCCTCCACTTTCCTAATGCTGGGGTTACATCACGTGCCACCAGGCCAGACTCCAGTAATTTCTCATAGAGATATCTCTGTGTTTATGTACATGACTCTGGATATCCCTGACTAACTCAGGTCCTCCTCTTCTCTCCACCTTCCTTCTAGTCCCTAGTACCTTTCAGAAGCCAGACATGTGACTGATCTATTCCAGACACCTCCCTCCATTGCACCTGGTTCTGTGGTTGGGGACAATCTTAGATGCTCCTGAAACAGACTGAAAATTTGTATTAAGAAGCTGAAAGGGGGCCGAGTGTTGGTGGGGCACGCCTTTAATCCCAGCACTCGGGAGGCAGAGGCAGGCAGATCTCTGTGAGTTCGAGGTCAGCCTGGTCTACAGAGCGAGTTCCAGGACAGCCAGGACTACACAGAGAAACCCTGTCTCAAACAAACAAACAAACAAACAAACCAAACAAAAAAAAGAAGCTTAAAGGGGAAAAGATGGGGAAGTAGAAGTAAGAAAGAGGAAACAGCCCAGCGAAGGGTGTGGAATCAGACAGAATGCCAGGAAGAGTGCCTTGTCCTATGACACAGGGAAGCCTGGGCATGTAGAGATGTTCTCATCAGAGGCAAGAAGGCCGGGGCATTTACCCTTCCACCCTCCCAGCCACAGGGGACGTACCTGTCCACAGGTTGCCTACTCTGTTTGGGAGAGTGTTTCTGACTATCTAAGTGGCCCTCGCACAGAGACACAAGTGCTGGCTAATGGGATGAAGGCAGAGGGCATGAGGAGGGACTTGGACAGGTGAGGGATAGACTGGGGTGTAGGTCAGGAGAGCCGGGGGCCTTGCTAGGAGGTATTGCCTTTGAATGACCCACTCCAAACACACCTCTTTGAGTCTGTGTTCCCCTCAAGACAAATCGGCTCCCTGAAACTGCCACTGGCCGTGCCCATCCCACCCCTGCCAATCTGCAGCCCCAAGCTATTTTTGCCTTCCTCTAGTAACAATAAACTCATTGTGCATACTTCCTGACTAATCCCCAGGGTGGCCAGGGGAGGGAGGGGCAGGTCCAGGGGTTGAGGGCTGAACCTGGGCCAAGAATTAAGGCTGAGCCACTGAGCCAAACCAGGGGTGGGAAAGACTATGACTTCCACGTCAGCCACTGTGCCCTTAGCCCATTTGGTGACACCTAGGGTTCCGCTCTACAAGACACACAGAAGCTAAGGTCCCATAGCTCCTGGAGAGCATTCAGACAACAGGTCTTCCCTGCCACCACTGGACACATTCCGGTTTTGTGTTCCCTACTCCATTTCTTCACATGCCAAGCCCGTGCCCTGTGTGCCATGAAGCAACTACTAGGAACCTGCTTATTCAGACAAGGAAAACTGGAGCACAGGGTGTAAGTGGCTGATCCCAATATCTGTTGCAGGGGATAAGTGATAAGTGACAGACGTCCTGCTCGGAGCCAAACCTGGTAAGCCCTACCCCTGAAGGTCTGTCTGCTCCTCCGAGACCTTGTACCCTGGGGTCCATACTGGAATTGATAAGAGAGGTTGGCATCAACACAGGATGGGGTGGGTCTCCGGACAGGCTATGGCTGTGCTCTGGCGCCAGCAAAACAGGGCACACCCTGAATGAGACATTTGGAGAAATGAACCATCTTGAAAAAAAATCTCTGCAGAGTCATAACGGAAAAACTTTGAACATAAGGCTTCCTTCATCTTATTTGTGGTTCGGGCCCAGCTTTGTTTTGATTTCATTATGGTCACTAGGCGTACCTTATTTGCTTCCAGGTTCACAGCCCTGACCAGCTATGGCTCCCGGGAGGACTCCGTGAGTGGCTGTTACTGCTGGCCAGGCTCACCCTTGTTAACTCAGCAAAGTTGAGTTGCATCGGCCAGGCCCTGTGCATCTTAAGAAGCAGTGAACATGCACCCTTCCAACTTGTTCTTGGAGGCGATCAAACTTTGTGAACTGTAAAATGCCGAGCACTTCTGATCAATGAAGTTGAGCACCTTGCCAGGACAGCTGGAAGTCCAGGGATGACAGTACTGCTCAGCGGTCACCTTCATTTCCAAGTGTGATACGGTCCACCTCTGAGGACAGTGCCCTCAACACATGAGCCTTTGGGGGGACACTTTATGATCAAACAGCACCATTGGGTTTATTAGAACACAGCAATGCAGATATGTAGCCCAGCACGTAATCTGTGTTTAGCAGTGGTGGTGAGGGGGTACACCAGGGAGCAGAAGTCAGAGGACAGCCTGGTGTGTTGCTCCTTAGGAGCTGTCCATCTTGTTTTGTTTTGTTTTGTTTTGTTTTGAGACAGGGTTTCTCTGTGTAGTTTTGGAGCCTGTCCTGGAACTCACTCTGTAGACCAGGCTGGCCTCGAACTCACAGAGATCCGCCTGGTTCTGCCTCCCAAGTGCTGGGATTAAAGGCGTGTGCCACTGCCGCTCAGCATCCATCATTGGCCTGGAGCTCCCCAATTCATCTAGACTGGCTGGTCAGTGAAGCCCAAAGAGCCCCTGTCTCTGCCTCCCCAGTTTTCCCTTCTACAATCTTACTCCTTCCCTCCTTCCTTCCTGCTTTCCTCTGTTTGTTTTACATGCTTATTACGCTGTTTCTACTGGAGACAGGTATAAGGAAGACATCTCACCTGCCCTTAAGAGCTCAAGGAAAGCTGAAAACGAGCAGAATTCCAAACTCTGCAGAAAGGGGACTCCTCAGCTCTGCTTTGCTGGCCAAGGGCTTCTTTAAGTGAGAATGAGGACACATGCCTGAGGGACTATGAAACTTGGGCGTCAAGACTCACTCTGAGGTCCTCTACCTAATTTTGTATCCAGATTTGGTATTTTCTTTTTCTTTGGGTTGGGAGTACAGGGGTTTCACTATGTAGCCCCAGCTGGCCTGGAGTTCACCATGTAGACTAGGATGCCCTCAAACTCAGAGAGATCTGCCTCCTGAATATTGGGGTTACAGATGTAATCCACCATGCCCAGTTTACCTAAGCTTCAGACTCCTCCAATCACAGGGTACCCAGCAGCCTTCTAGAAGAACTGACCTTCCTCCCTGAAAGATGTCTACCCAGGTTTCTGTCATCCTTATCCTCCCTGTTCCAGGGGGCTGCTGAATCGGCCATGGCTCCAGCAGGGAAGGGCCCTGCTCCCTACCTGAGTGGGGCATGGTGATCCTAGTAGGCCTGTGAGCCCTCTGAGACTGGGACTTAGAGTTTGGCAAGTAAAATGCTTGCTGCAGACCCGAGTTTGATCCCCAGAATCCAAGTAAAAATCCAGACATGTTGGCCAACACTTGTAATCTTAGCACAGAGGAGTTAGAGACAAATGGATCCCTGGGGCTCCTGACCAGCCAACCTAGCATAATTAGCAAGCCCCTGGTCCTAGTGAGAAACTCTCTCTAAAAAGGATGCCAGGGTGGATGGCATCCAAGAAAGAACAACACCCAGGGTTGTCCTCTGGCCTCCATACAGACACAGACACAGATACAGACACAGATAGACAGACAGACAGACAGACACACACACACACACACACACACCACATGTATAGGAATATGTACGCACATATATGCACCACATATGTAGGAACATGCATGCATGCACATGTGTGCACACAGACATGTGCACTACATAAACAAGAACATGCATATACACACATGTGCACAACATGTACAGAGATATGCATGCATACACATATACATATGTGTACCACATGTACAGGAACATGCATACACACAATGTGTGTACCACATGTACAGGAGCATACATGTATGCATATGCAATAAATACACACTAGTAAGAAGAGAAAAGCTCTCATTTAGGGCAAAATGCAAAGTAATAAATACAGAAAAAAATAAAAGTAGAAAAAAACAGTTTTTTGCAATTATAGAAATATTTGATTCGAGCTAGAATCATTAATGTTCATTATGGTTTGAATTTGAAATGTCCCCCAGAAGGCTCGTGTGTTAAAGAGCTGATTGCAGCTGATGGAGTCGGGGAAGCGACTGGATCATGAGGGCTTTGGCTTCATCAGTGGGTTCATCCACTGCAGGATGCATGATTGGATAACGTCTCTGGGAAGGGAGAGGGGAAGCGAGGCAAAGAGATAGGATTTTGAAGTGCATATCCTGCCCTTCACCACTTCCGTTCTCAATCTCTCTCTGCTTCCTGTCTTCCATGAAGTATGTGGCTCCTCTCCATGGCCTTCCATCACACTGTTCTGCCTCACCACAAGCCAGCGAAGAGTGGGGCCAGTGACCCTGGATGGAAACCCTGGAAACAGCGAGTCCTTAACATTGTTTTTCTCAGCATTGTGTGCACAAGAAGTGACATACACAGATGTGAAGACTGTTAGGTGATGTTGTGATGGGAAACAATTTTTACATAATCTCAAACTACCTTCCTACAAAGTGCTTATTAATTACTTATAAATCGATAAGTGCAAAATGCTTCCTAGTTAATTGTAGTGAAACTCACGTACACCATCTTAAGGAAGAATAAAAGTTGATGTGACAGGACTGGAGAGATGGCTCAGTGGCTATGAACACTGCTGCTCTTGCTCCTGAGGACCTGAGTTCAAGTCTTAGAACCCACAGGGTGGCTCACAGCTGGCTGTAACTTCAGTTCTAGGGCATCTGATGACCTCCTGTTGCTTCCCTGGTTACCAGGCACACACATGGTGTACAGACACAGATGCAGACAAAGCACCCATACACATAAAATAAAAAGGAAATCAATCTTTTTTAAAAAGCAGTATCAGGCCACGTGTGGTAGCACATATGCATTTAATCCCAGCACTTGGAAACAGAGGCAGGAGGATCTCTGTGAGTTTGAAGCCAGCCTGGTCTACATAGTGAGTTCCAGGACAGCCAGGACTGCATAGTGAGACCCTGTCTCAAAATAAACAAACGAATAGGTAAATATAAAAAGTCAACATCATTAGCTATGGGCAGATTGAACACACGCATCCTGACAACCTCAATGAGGAGGACATCACTCCCTCTGAAGCACACAGAATCAGAAAAACTCCAATTGAGGGACAAAGAACAAAAGAGTCAGCCTGTAATCTTTACGAGTGTCAAGGTCACGAAAGTGAAGATTGAGGAACTGCCCAGGACTGAAGGCGACTACAGACACTTGACAACTAAATCAAGATGTGATCAAAGGCGAACCTTGCCACAAAAAGGCCATCATGGTGAAATTGGAAAGGGGTCTATGGATTAGATGCTGCCAGGAACACAGTGACATCGTGTCTTGACTTCATTTGCTCTCAAATGGTCCCCCTGCCGCCCCTGCCATGTCTGCTTTATGATGGACTCCTAGAGACAAACGCAGCAGAAGGAAGCACTCTTGTCCACCACAGTCATCTAGGAGGACGTCCTAAAGCAGCTGTGCTCGACATGCCCCCGAGGGCTACCTGTGTTGCTATACTCGGGCTGCCCTAACAGAGCGCCATAGGCTTAAACGACAGACTTCTTGTTCTCACGGTTCTGGATGCTTGAGTCCAAGATCAAAGGGCCACCTTAGTTTCTGATGACGCCTTTCTTCCCGGCCAAGCCATGGTTGCTTCTTTATGGGTCCTCACAGGGCCTTAACTCTGGGTGTGTGCACCCTGGTTCTTCTCCTCTTCTCATAAGGACGCTCACTTATGACACCCTTTAACCTCAATTAACTCCGTAAACGTCTGTCTCCAAATATAGTTACAACAATATAAGGGCTTCATTACACAAACTGCGAGAGGCCACAACACAGTCAGTAGTATGACTCAAACATCCGTTGACAGTGGACTGAGTGAACAGTGGTGTTATCTATACAAAGGGCCGCTAAATTGCAAGTAGCTGGAATGAACTCAGAGTCTTGCCAGACATGGATTTAGTTTCCCACAGATTCCTGAGCAAAGAATCCAGACCAAATAAAAACCCCAAATACCATACGTTTTCGCTGATATGCGTATGACCAGAGTTCTTAAGGTTACAGCATTGTCCTTCACAGCCTTTCCAGGCCAGTCTTGGCCACTCATTCTCAATACACCAATTAAAAAGACCAATAACAGTGAAAAGTAGAGAGAGATTCAGTCAACATGGCCACACCAGAAAAAGGGGTAACAAATACAGAGATGCAGTCACCCCAAAGTCCTGACCTGAGGGTTAGTTTTAAACAGGACAAGAGGTATGCAGAGCTAAGCAGTCCTGCACGAGGTATGGTCCCGGCCATGTTGACCCATCATTGTCTCTGCCCCAGTCTTTCCTGAAAGGTGATCTGGGAAGGGGTCAGAACTGCAGAACTGTGCAATCTCTTCCTGGGAGAGAGGTTCTTCCCCTGTCCCTTCTCTTCCCCAAGCAAGAACTTTCTGGGGAAATTCTAACTCCTTGGGGACCTTTGGTCAATAGTCTCATAGCCAATAAGGTGACTCTGAGTGTGGTGTGTGGTTGGGTCATCCAGGGAGGCTCCAGGGAGGAAGTAGCCATGAACCACTGCCAGTTTTTACCCATTGCTCACAGTTAAGACACTTTGGGGCACTGTGGGGTCATCCCCACACTATTACTGCCCATCTCACTCACCACCTCACCACAGTTATGGACCAGTGAGGCAATGGAGGGTGTCACTCCTGGGGAGGCGGGTTGGAGCTGACACCAGAGGCTGCTTTTGCTACAAAGCATCAACTCCTCACTGGGACCCACAAGGTAACTAAAAGCAGGTGAAAGGCTGGTATTCCTGCCCTCAGTCTGTGACTGTCTCCTTCACTTTGGCTCAGATCCCTGCTCGACTCTGCAGACGCGATAATCATTAGGGATGTCTGCCTGCCCAGCCTAACAGACACGATAATCATTAGGGATGTCTGCCTGCCCAGCCTATCTTCTCCCTGGTCAAGGCTGAAGGCCCAAAGAGCCATTGTCCTAAATCTACCATCACCTTGGGTTCCGGGACCAGCACAGCACCTCAGATCTGACAGTCACCTCTGATGAGGAGGCTACACCCTGGAGCAGACCATCTGTGGAAACCAGACTGTCCCCTTCTCCCGTGACAGCCATTCACAACTTCTCAACTTCTTGTGTGACCACCTTGCAGGATCTGAGCTGAGACAATGATGAGTAAGGAGCACCCTTGAGACTGCTCAATGATTCATGCCTCTTGTCCTCTGTCTCAATTCTTCCTCTGTTTAAACCTAAAGTTCATATCTGTTCCCGTGAAAAAGAACTTGGGGGACTCTGGACCCCTTTCTATTTCTCTTTCCAGTTTATAGTAATTAAATCTTCTTTCTCTGCTTTTCACCTCTCTCTCTCTCTCTCTCTCTCTCTCTCTCTCTCTCTCTCTCTCTCTCTCTCTCTCTCCCTACACACACACACACACACAGAGAGAGAGAGAGAGAGAGAGAGAGAGAGAGAGAGAGAGAGAGCTCCCACGTGACCTATGGCTGCCACATCCACCCCGCTAGCTCACAGCAGTACCCCTGCCTTGCACCCCAGCCTCAGACTGGAGTGTAGGAGGATGGTGCCTGTACACACGCACAGGAGGCCTAAGGACACCCTTGGGTGTCATTTGTCAAGTGTCAGCCACCGCCTTAGTCAATTAACTAATTTTAAGAAATGATTTTTTTTGAGACATAATTTCTTGCTAACCTGTGAGACTACAGATGTAGGTAAGCACATCAGGATTTTAAATTTTAATTTAAAGTTCTTATTTCAGACAAGCTCTAACTACTTAGCCTGGAACTCGCTATGTAGACGAGGCTGGTCTCAAACTCACAGAGTGTGCCACCATACCCGGCCTTAGGCTGTTTCCACAGGAGTTCTGAGAACTGAACTCAGGTTCTTGTGTTTTCAAGGCAGGCACTTCAGCTCCTGAGCCGTCTCCCCAGGCCCCTTGTCTCTTGTCTTCTTAGCTGAGAGTCTTGGCCTTTAACAGCTGCGGCATCTTTCCAGGCCGAAGCCTGTGGGTTTTGTTTTATATTTGGCTGTGTGTATATCCCCCTAATGAGCATTAGTACGACTGTGTATTCAGCAAATCCCTTGGGAAGTAGCCTTTATTATAGTATCAACCTTCTGAGTGCTTACTAATGTTTTTTTTTACATTTTTGTTTGACTGGGGGTGGTGCACATGCACCATGGTGTGTGTGTGTGTGTGTGTGTGTGTGTGTGTGTGTGTGTGTGTGTGTGTAGTGTGTGTAGTGTGTGTACAACCTATGGGAGTAGGTTCTTTACTTCCTCCATGTGAGTTTCAGGGATTGAACTCGGGTCCTCAGGCTTGGACACAGATACTTTTCACCCTGCTGAGCCATCTCACTGGCCCCAGGCATGGTGGCTTTGGGAGACACAGTCAGAGGGGCAAGAACATAGACAACCCAGAAAATGCATCCTCTAGTCACTATCTGTGCATCTCTTGGCCGGAAGAAAGATGCTTAGTAAATTCCCTCCCAAAAACATGCTGACCGCCAGAGCTAAGGACACCTGAGCAGAAACAGCTGATAGCCCCAGGCATTCCCAGAGAAGACCCTGTCAGGGTCAGGAAGTTTCTCTCCTGCGAACATGAAAGCCCGTGGCTGTGTCCACCTGTGCATGTGTGTGAGAGGTCAAGGGCAGAGCTGGTTGGTGTGTCGCTAGAGGAAAGCAGAGGGTGTCACAAAAACAGGTCCACACCAGGCTTGCGAAAAGCATCTGTAGGCCTGGGCCAGCAAGATGGCTTCATGGGTAAAGGCACTTGCAGCCAATCCTGACAACCTGAGTTTGATCCCTGGGATTCCCATGATGGCAAGAA